>NW_022157903.1:0-313488 GCF_003316985.1 Fusarium coffeatum | reverse complement strand
TCGCAAGCAATGGGTGGTTTTTTTTTTTTTGGGATTGTCCTGGTTATCCTTTAGGATGAGTTACGGACAGTGCCAGGCTGTTATGGGTGCACATGACTGTTGACGACGAATTGTGAATGGAGGCATGATGTTTTCTAGATATAGACTTATGAAAAGCACTCGTCTAGCGAGTTTGCAATCATGACATACTTTGATGATTCTGACTTGAAAGTTTGTGTGTTTAACATGAAGTTCTTCATGATAGTAAGTTAGATGCTGGGCTACAGATCTCTACTCTGCCTTGATCGGAACGTAGAGCGGACAGTGGCCTGACTGTCTACACTCGCTCTTAACACAACGTTACTATAACCGAGTCACAGTTTCCATAAGACCGTTTCTCCCATCTGACCAACCGTTGCTGGCCTCAAATGCAATGTGAGTCTACGGATCAAGAACGACCAGTCTAGAGTTAATTGACCAGTTTACGACCAGGTGCCATGGTTCAAATCCAGTGAGATGACGTTTCTTATCAGACCCTACTTGCAGCATGTGCAAAATCAATAGTTCTCTTGAAGCGACTCTGCGATGTCACTTAACCAAGCAATCAATCCCATAGCCTGTTTTTGTATGTATAAGATACTTGAAATCGCTCAGATGCCATGATGTGTAAAGGCATTATTCGTAAGCGCGCGCATATCAAGAACTTGACAACACAGCACACATAGCTCACAAGGGCAACAAGAATAATTAGACTGGCCAAGGAGTGTGTAGCACGAGGAACATCCCGTCGACAGCTCAGACGGCGCGACGCGGGATGATCATCTGCGCAGGAACCCGCGACGGCGATAGGCCGGGCCATGCCATGACATGTCAATGTCAGCCTTGGAAGGGCAAGAAGAGTGATACTGCGCTGTACGTAGCGAGATTCAAGGACCCCAGGAAATGGCGCGTGGGTTTTGAAAGAGGATCAGATAGGCTGGTTAAAGATGAGTTGTACATGTACATGTGGTATGTACTGTAGTTTGGGGGGCACGATCGGGATTTGTGACAGTGATTATTGTCATGATGTACTGGTATTGGTGGTGATTGAGTTTGTTATTCTGGCTGATAGCAGGGGTTCAGAATATGGCAGCTGACTTGGACTCTGACTCTACAGTATTATGAGGATCATAAGGATTCTGAGGTGGCTGAGCTTTCAGGAGTGATGATTGAGTGAGTGCAGTGCAGTACAGTCACAGCTCGGTTAAGGCTGAATCGAGATTCTGGTGTTTTTACTGTTGCATCTCGAAACTTGACTTGTTCACCTGCATGAACTTGGATCTTTCATGTTACACAAAACCAGCAAATGGGGGACTTTACGTAGAACAAGTCTCGAGGTCAGTCTCTCCTCCTTCGGGCTTGGCCGTATCGAATCGATCTTGTGCCTCCTGTACTGTAATTGAGCCTGATCTCACAGAGACATTTTGAAATTGTGGCTTGAGTCTTACTTGGACCATTCTTTCTCGCGCTGTCTGCGCCTTTTAGGCATGTGGCACACTCGAAACTTGTGGTGGAGACAGATACTCGTGTCAAACTGTGAGAGGCTGAAGACATGATAAGAGTGGCTTTGATCTAGACGAAGCTGAGCGCTTTGTCGGACGGTGCCGTTGCTGTTGTATCAAGCATGGAGCAGGAAGCCTGTAGCCTGTCCATGTACCCCAGAGTTCCATGGGCTTTCCAGGCATCTGTTGTATGTTGTGGACGGAAGCCGAATCTAGGACCCGGCATATTTCGAGTTACAGGCCTCGGAAGGGCGAACGGACGCTGAATACCCCTCAATCCTCGAGAACTTATGAATGCATATGACGAGAGGAAGCATACACCATGTTAATGGGGTTCAGATGATACCATACAGTCCATGTCCCTCCCTTGTCTGGTCCGAGGCCGAGGCAAGCGAGGCTCATCATCGCCAAGATACAGGGTAGGTAGAGTATCAATGCTTGGCTCTCAGGACAAATCTGGGGCAGGATTGACAATGCAGAGACGAGACTTTGCTGTGCATACGTATTCAAGACCCTAGCAAATCATGCGACTCCGTAAGTTTGTGTGTCTATTCGCGTGTTTCTGTCCTGTGCCAAACTCGGCTACAGAATAAACAAGTCTTGTAGAACAGCCGAGGTGGCATTATCGCGAAGTCCCAGCAACCAGGAATGGAACAATCAGACTCTGACATTGTACAACCATGAACCTTGTGACGACGATATGTGCAGTATTATGTAGGCTGTACCGACGTTGACGATGACCGGCATCATGGCCTGCCTGCATATGTATTCGTCTCCCTTGAACTCGGCATCACTAACAATAAGATACCTTAGGCAGAGTATAACGGTCTTTAGTTCCGTAGCTCCGTCCAGTCACTGTAAAGCATATCAACATCAAATCAAGTCAACGAGGTCGAGCATCCATTAGCCAGGATCTTTTTTTATCGCAACTCCAACGTCTCACATGTGCCCGGACAGTCCTTTCCGGTCCCCGGCCACCGAGATAGGCAAAGACATTGTCACCAGAATGTGCGGTCAGAAGAGGAGTCACGGGATTTTTTCTTTGTTTTGTTTTGATAGCGACGCGAATACCGAGAGGATACCTTTGATTCTGGTACGCAAGAGTCGGTGAGATATCGTAGTGTCAGTGTACCTGTACTAGTGCCGTACGGTGCCTGGAACTTGAAGCAAACAAAGAGTCCGGGCCTGAGCTGTCGACGATGGAGCGGTTTGGTTTCCGGGACTTTGATGTTGTTTCCGGCTGGTCTGACTGCTTGTCAAACGGGGGCCTTGAGTGCTAGTGAAATGCCCTGGTCAGAATGGTCTGTCAGGGGAGCGGGAGGACCGGCTATTGGGGGCCTGTCCTGCTTCTGCTCCTACTGTATGTACTCCTACCATCGGCCACAAGGTCCATGACGTGCAGCTTGTAAATTGTGACTGTCAGATTCGTAATTCAGAGGGGGATTGAACGTCGAAAGAGGATAGAGATGCAGGTTATTGACGCCCACATGATGAGTGACGAATACTGTATTGACTGCTGAGCCGTAAAGCATCAATCACCATCACCAACCACAACGGATGAGCCACTAGGAGCCGTTATCAACGTGGCTGTTACTTGTGTGTATGTACCTTTCACAGTGGGCTCTACCCATAGGTCTAACTTCAGTGAATCAGACAAGCCCTCACTAGGGTGGTACAAGAACTGCACTGTATCAGCAGTTTGGTGGAGGAACAGGGCTATACCTAGGACGATTGAGGTTCTAGGTTTGAAAATTTCCATCTGACCGTCTTTGCAAGGCCCATCAGGGCTCTTGTAAGTCTCCAGAGGCTGAGGGCACTGTCACTCGATTCCATTAAGCAGCGGGGACTGGTTCATGAGTTTGTTTCCTTCCCCACCCACTGTCGATATCCTCTGCCTCTGTGCGGGCTGTGTTGCCATGATGATAGCGACCTTGTCTTAAAAGATTCGAGACTGGAGACTTGGCATTGTCGCGAGATAGAGATGAAGGCCAGAAACACCGATGAACAGAGATTGAAAAGAGGGGCATTAAAAAGAAAATGGCTTCTTTCTTCATTTATTTTTCGCTCTCTCTTTGCAACAAACCTGATGAGTTCTGGTGATAATTGGGGGGAGTGTAGCTGTATCGAGTTAGCTATTCGTCTAGCTCAACAAAGAAGCGAAATGGAAGTCGAACCCAGGTGCTTGCTTCGTCCGAGTCTCTGAGAGTCCAGCCCAGAAGACGAGCGTTAGGTTTTGCTTCAATCTGGTGTGGGAGCAATCAGGTACCGGCTACAGGGGTGTCTTCCGCCAGACGCCAAACCAGGGCTCTCCGCTCCGTTTACGATTGGATCCAAGATGTTGTGCCCGGTGCCAGGAACCGGTTGCAGGGGGAGTTGCGAGTACGAATTTGACAGAGGGATGATGCAGAGATGGAAGCAATCACTAAGTAATTAACTTAATGTTGAGTTTCAAGATAGGTTGACTGTACGGATAGTAGAGGACATTGACAAAAGGGCCCATTCAACGGTAGCTCAACACAGAGCATAGACCTGGTCCTTTAATTATGACTTGCCGTCATTCATTTTCTTTCGATCGATAGCAAGGTATCTCTTAGCATCATCTCACTCGATGCCCAGACCTGGCTTGGGCTTGTTCGGCTTACCAGGTCAACTATCCGAAACTTACAGATGGTACAGTATCAATCTCGCTCGCCTTACTTGCATACTTGTAGTCACATGGACAGTTTGTCTCGGCGTTGCTGTATGTGTCTTTCAGTGCTGTCCTCGTCAGTACATTGAGGGTAGTGGGAGAGCTCAACAATGCAGATCTTGACGAGTAAACAAGACATGCCAATAACCTCAAGCTACATTACAGCTCTATTCCCATCTCCTAAGCATAATGTTTAGCTAGTAGATCTACGCACGTTTGTTTGAAGAGAGTTATGGAAGTCGGCGTACTGCGTCACTCACTTACAGTTGACCGGCAACCCAGCCCACACCCACTTTGACAGCCATCAGTGAGGAGAAGTGGGAGAGTAGAGGCGGAATATCGTACAGGAACAGCATGTCAAGGATCTGTTTGTAAATCATTACGACATCATTGTAGATAGTGTCAACTCTACCTAGCATGCCCTATGTTTACTTTTTCTCAGCTTCCATTCCTTTGCTTGTCAATAGCCATAAGCCTTTAACACTCGACCAGTGAGTATCAGTCAATATTGATACCCACGCTATCCTCAACTCATCCTATTCAACTCAACAAGAGAGAAAGTCTCAGTTCACACGACAGGGCTTTTCCTAGCAGCCTTCCTAGGTACCAAGTCAAAGTCGACCCGACAGATTGTGTCATGCTTGGACGCTAAGTTAAACTGACCAATCCGCTTCAGCTACCCCAGCCCAAAACTTCCCTACGTGATTCCTTTTCCAGGTTCCTTTTCCAGGCCCGGTCCCATCACAACCCATGTCATTTCTGATTTTTTGGGGGTGTATCTTTTCTCTTCCGGACGTTACTGTCAGTCGATAACTGAGTGAGTGATTGAGTGAAAAAAAAAAAGGGAAGAAAAAAAGGTACTTGCATGTAAGTACCGGCTAATCCCCTTCATCTACTCTCTCATTCCCAGTCACTCACAATCGGCCTTTTTACATACAGGACCATCATCACCCACGGGAGCCCTGCGGATATAGGTACGGCCGGGTACAACATCAGCGTCACCTTGGCTGCCTTTTCCCACTAACTTTCCTCCGCCAACTGCACTCACACCAAAAGTTACAGTACATGTACGACTGCGACGACGCTACATCCACCTCCATCTACTAGGTGGGCTCGCCTACCTCTACTGTACACCCACCGTCACTCCCGCCAACCACTACCATCATTACTACTACCACTGTAACTCACTTACTCTCACTATCCTGCCTCACTCACTCTTGACCTCAACACCACTTTTTACGACAACAACCGATTTTGCTGCATCTCGTCATCGCACCGTCTTTCCCTTTCCCAGCCTAAACCCGCCCACCGTGCCATTCGATTGTTTCGCTTCCCATTACTCGATAATCGTCCTCCGTTGACCCAACACCCTTTGTCTATCCAGCTACATCCCGCTCTTTTGCCATATCCTCGACAGATAGGTCCCAGTAGTCGTCCGGAATAGGTTGGGTTAGCTTCGCAGCTTTCCCTACTGTCTCGAGGCCTTCGATCTCGGCCACACGCCCATTCTGTTTCAATGACGAGCCAACCACAATGATTCATTTTGAAATCTGCTTTGCAATTCATTGTCCCTGCTAAGGCCTGTCCCGGTGGTATGCTCGCTCGGCATTCACTCCACTACCATAGGCCATCGTCATCATGGACAAGTCATCTGCCGTCTTAGACGGCCCTTCCGTCGCCGGTCGTGCTGCCCATAACATGACTGACAGGCGGCGTTCCAACACACCCGACCCTTCTGCAACATCCTCAAGCGCAACTACGGGCAGCCAAAACTCGAAACAGTCTTCAGCCAACAATTCCATAGGTCCCTCGCCCTTGGCCTCGAGAGATTCCTCCCCCACGCGGCGTCCTCGAAGAGCCGCTTCAGCAAACCGGTTATCTGGTACTCGATCTCGAAAAAACAGCCAAACCGACAACAGCCCTTCGCGCCAGCAGCAGAAACGACCCAACTTATCAGCTGCCACACCTTTACGCTCTCTGTCTTCGACCACCACACCCACGCTTCTGCCTTCTCAAGATCAGGAACAACAAATCCAAGCTCCGACACCCCAGAAACCAAACTTCAACGTAGACCTCAAAGATAGCCCGCGATGGCCAGTATCGCCCCGTTTGCGATCGCCACCTCCCCAGCTTAGTACTAGACCACCAGTTCCTGCTCGTCGAAGCGACCAGGAGCTCCCTTCTATCAATTTACAGCGGCCTACGCCCTCGCCACAGCCGCAACCCATGCCTTCACCACAACCCATGGAGCAGCAGACAGCATCAGAGAGTGAGATGGAGGAAGCACAGTTTCCCTCGGGTATGCGCACACCAGGAAGAGGACCATTGGAGACTGTCCAAGAAGTCAGCTTGCCAAGCTCACCCAATCCTCCCAGCAATACGGCTTTAATGGAGAAGGTGAAAGAAAAACTCACAAATTCGGAGAATTATTCTGATCCTGCACTTGTTGATGGACGAACATTGCGAGCCAGAACCAGCTTGGTTGGGCAAGAAAGCGGGAGCGATACAAGCAACAACAAGGCCGAAGTACGAAGACCGACGTCTGTCCCTCCGCCCATGATTACTCGACAATCTAGTGCCTTGTCGAATAAGCAAATGAAGTCGAAGCAGGATGGTACCATACAGACCATGACAGTAGAAACTGAAACCGTACCAAGCGTGCCACAGGTTGCGCTCACCACCGCACAGAAGAACGAAGCATCTAACGGAACCCTCAAGACCAAGCAGAGTACTGAGACTATCAAGCCCAAAAAGGATAAGAAAAAGGTTACGCGCAAACAGCCTGCTGTTAATTCAGGAAATGGTAAGCTAAAAAAAATTGCAACCTAGCTGGATATGCCTGCTAACTCTACTGCAGCATCCTCTAAAGCTGATGTATTCGAGGCAACTATCGCCAGCGCTGTCGATGAAGCAAACACTTCAGATTCCGAAGAAACCTTTGTTTATGATTCCAATCCTCCCGACAACAACGACCGAGCCGGACGACGGTTTCATTCGCGAACTCCTAGCGCTACATCTATGGCTAGCCAGGCTGATCGACAACAACTGCGTTCCATCTATGGTATTATGGAAGGTGCTGGTCCTGCACATGGACCCAAAAAGACGATGAAGTTCGTCAACACCTTCACCAGCAACGGAAACGAGAGCTTGGCAGTCGAGCCTGAAGATGGGAAGGGTTCCAACCGGAGTGGTGGCAGTGGCTCAACACGGGGCACTTCGAGACACCACCATCATATTGGTCGCTGGGGTCGACAGCCTGGCAACGGCCACGCCTCACTCTTCGACAACGAGTCACCTTTCCCGAACGCTGCCAGGTCGAAGTTGGCTAGCAACAACTCCCGCAATTCTTCAGGACCACCAAGCCCCCGTCAGGCCCACTCCAGCCGTAACTTCGGCCATAAACGTTCTGCGATGCAAATGTCGTCTAGTTACGATATGGATGACACAACAGGCGCCGACGATGAGCGCACACCTCTCCTCGGCTCGGTCCGCTCGGGTCGTTCAGGCCGAAATCGTCGTGGACCACACAGCCTACGACAGACCGAATCACAAACATTTGCAAGACGGTCGTCATACTTGAACCGGTTCGCAGCGTGCTTAGTTCTTACCATGATGTTCATGCTTGTGATTACCGGCGCGATTGGTTTCATGTTTGCCACTTCTCAACCGATGACCGGCATCGAAATCAC
Source organism: Fusarium coffeatum (assembly GCF_003316985.1). NCBI lineage: Eukaryota > Fungi > Ascomycota > Sordariomycetes > Hypocreales > Nectriaceae > Fusarium > Fusarium coffeatum. The sequence continues at coordinate 305,590 of NW_022157903.1, read as the reverse complement.
TGCTATCCACAACGTTGTGACCAGTGACCAAGTTTTGATGTTCGATTTAACTGTCAAAGCACATAATCCTAATATTGTTGTCGTTACGATAGACCACGCAAACCTGGAGGTGTTTGCGAAGTCGGAGTATACTGGAACCGATTCGGATTGGTGGGCTCGGCCATTCCCTCATGGGCCAGACGACCTTCGCATAACCGATGACCCAGAGAATGACCCTCCGTTGGAAGATCCCGACCCAGATGACGATCTTCGACCCAATGTTCTTCTTGGTCGCATTACGGAATTCGATAGTCCTCTCACATTTGAGGGCTCCCTATTTCATCAGGGGACCTCTTCCTCGACTGGCGAGATGCAACTACAATATCCCTTGAACAACACAGTAGGGGGTTCCAGACGATGGGAGCGAATTTACCAGAACGAGTTTGATCTGATCGTTAAGGGCGTGGTCAAGTATACTCTTCCGATGAGCGCCCGTATTCGCAGCGCCACCGTCTCTGGAAGGAAGGCAGTCAGCCCGAACTCTACAAACGATCCATCGAACAGCACTTTGGTCGATCCTCCGACCTAGACGAGGAACTGCCTCGAGACAGGCAGAAGTCCTTCTAGCCTTTCTTTTGTCAACTCGCCGATTGTCTTGTGTATTTTGAGCGTGCATAGCATGACACATTAGGGAGCAGCGGGCGTTGGATGTAAATCTCCATCCACATTATGGTTGAACATCATAAGGAAATGGAGCTGCAAGATTTTGTTTCATTGATTGGTTTATTGGTTTATAGACAGGTTTAACACCCATGCTTCCTGTCAGGTGTTTCTTGGGTTGTTTTCACTCCAACACCAATTCTCAAGCGCACGCCTTGTGCCATGTGGTACAGGTCTGTCTGCTGAGAGGGTTTGGAGCAAGGTTAGGGATGGAGTTATTGATTTGATTTTGTTTCACAAAACCCATAGAAGGAAAAGCGGCAACTATACGTTGTAATTGTAACGGCTTATGACAACCCTCAAGAAGAAAAAGAGCGAGTTAGATGAAATCAACTCGGAAGAGGAAGATGTAGTTGGGAGCATATCAGATACTCCAGTAGTTAAGGCGGCTAGACAAAGGTACATTTCTGTTGAGTAATAGCTTCAACAAAAGACCAGTTATCTCCATAAAGTGATTTAACCCGTGAGATATATTAATTATGTGATTATTGAGAACATACTTTTGAGTATGTCCCTTTGCGATGCCACATTGTTCTTTGTCAGCGGTTTAGACTTCCCAAGCGGAAAGTGGCGGGTGTGGAGCCTCTAGCTCTGACCCGCATTTATGTTTTGTTCGCTAGCTCTAAAGTTCCATGATTGCCTGGAGTCTTCTCATTATAGCTTCATGCACCATTAATCTTTCTCTTACACGTATACTTGGGGCTTCATACGAACAACTCGCCCATTCTTTTCGATAGGAAGAAGAGAGCGCATACGGGCTCGTCGTCAACATGTCCGGGCGACGCGACTTCCTCAACCAGGCAGCGCCCGAGAACTACGTCGCTGGTCTCGGTCGCGGCGCGACAGGTTTTACGACAAGATCCGATCTTGGTCCCGCTAGAGACGGTCCCAGTGAGGATCAGATTAAGGAAGCGCTCGCAAAGCGCGCTGCTCAGCTTGGTCTTGCGCCAGACAAGAAGGGCAAGGAAAAGGAGGAAGAGGAAGGAGGAGGTGACGAAGAACGATACCAAGATCCCGATAATGAAGTTGGACTATTTGCCGGCGGCGTTTACGACAAAGATGACGAGGAAGCCGATAAAATTTGGGAATGGGTAGACGAGCGAATGGATCGAAGGAAAAGGCAGCGAGAAGCGCGAGAGCAGGCCGAGAAGGACGAATACGAACGAAACAACCCCAAGATTCAGCAGCAGTTTTCCGACCTGAAGCGAGCGCTAGCTACTGTTACGGATGACGAGTGGGCGAATCTGCCAGAAGTTGGAGATTTGACAGGAAAGAACCGACGCAGTAAGCAGGCCCTGCGAGATAAATTTTACGCTGTCCCCGACAGTGTTCTTGCCGCAGCCCGCGACTCGAGCCAGATGGGAACAACTGTCGTGGATGAAGAAATGGGATCATCAAGTGCTGGCGGCGAAGCAGCGGACGGAACCATGACCAACTTTGCCAAGATCGGAGCGGCCCGCGACAAGGTGCTCAAATCCAGGCTGGAGCAGGCCGGTAGTGATTCGACTGCTCCAGGCACATCAACCAGTATCGACCCCCAAGGCTATCTCACGAGCCTCGGCAAGAAGGATACAGCCTCTATGGATGGCAACGTCGGAGACGTCAAGCGTGTGCGCGAACTCTTGCAGTCAGTCGTCAAAACAAATCCTTCAAACGCTCTGGGTTGGATTGCAGCGGCACGACTGGAGGAGTTGGCAGGCAAGACTGTTACAGCACGAAAAACCATCGACAAGGGTTGCGCGCAATGTCCAAAGAGCGAAGATGCATGGCTGGAAAACATTCGTCTCAATCATGGCTCTCCGAATGCCAAGATTATTGCGCGAAGAGCCATTGAGGCCAACAACAATTCGGTCAGACTATGGGTGGAGGCTATGAACTTGGAGACGCTTCCTAGTAACAAGAAGCGAGTTATTCGACAAGCGCTCGACCACATTCCAGAGTCAGAAGCTCTGTGGAAGGAGGCCGTGAACCTGGAGGAAAGCTCCGATGATGCGAAGCTTCTCTTGGCCAAGGCGACAGAGCTCATTCCTCTTTCTATCGATCTTTGGTTGGCACTGGCACGCCTGGAGACGCCCGAGAACGCCCAAAAGGTTCTCAACAGGGCACGAAAGGCCTGTCCCACTTCTCACGAGATCTGGATTGCAGCCGCACGTCTACAGGAGCAGCTTGGACAAGGAACCAAGGTCAATGTCATCAAGCGTGGTGTCCAGGTTTTGGCCAAAGAATCTGCCATGCCTAAACGCGAGGAATGGATTACCGAGGCGGAACGATGCGAGGAGGAAGGCGCCGTCATCACCTGCCAGAACATCATCCGAGAGACACTGGGTTGGGGCTTGGATGAGGACGACGATCGCAAGGACATCTGGATGGAGGACGCGAGGGCCAGTATCAACCGAGGCAAATACGAGACAGCCAGGGCAATTTATGCCTACGCACTGCGTATATTCGTCAACAGCAGGACGATGTGGCAGGCAGCAGCAGATCTGGAAAGGAACCACGGTAACCGAGAATCCCTCTGGCAGGTGTTGGAGAAGGCCGTTGAGTCATGCCCCAAGAGCGAGGAGCTGTGGATGATGCTGGCCAAGGAGAAATGGAGGGCCGGAGAATTGGACGGCGCTCGTCTCGTTCTCAAGCGAGCTTTCAACCAAAATCCCAACAACGAAGACATCTGGCTCTCTGCTGTCAAGCTTGAGTCGGAGAATGGCAACGAAGATCAGGCGCGTAAGCTCCTGGAGATTGCCCGTGAAAAGGCTCCTACAGATCGTGTTTGGATGAAGAGTATCGTATTTGAACGTGTACTGGGCAACGTTGAGGCAGCACTCGACCTTGTTCTCCAAGCGCTTCAACTGTTCCCAGCGTCGCCAAAGCTCTGGATGCTTAAGGGTCAGATCTATGAAGATCTAGGCAAGATTGGTCCTGCAAGAGAAGCATACGGTACTGGTGTCAAGGCTGTACCAAAGTCTGTGCCCTTGTGGCTTCTGTATGCCAGGCTGGAGGAGCAGGCAGGTCTTACCGTCAAGGCTCGATCGGTACTTGATCGTGCTCGACTAGCAGTACCAAAGAATGCAGAGTTGTGGTGCGAGTCAGTGCGACTAGAACGCCGAGCAGGCAACATGACCCAGGCTAAGTCGATGATGGCGAGAGCGCACCAAGAAGTTCCCAAGAGCGGTCTTCTCTGGGCAGAACAGATCTGGTATCTGGAAGCACGAACTCAGCGCAAGGCCCGCGTTCTTGAAGCCATGAAGACTGTGGACAGCAACCCTGTCCTATTCGTCGTCGCGGCGCGTATCTTCTGGAGTGATCGCAAGCTACCGCAGGCGCAAAAGTGGTTCGAGAAAGCTATTCTGCGAGACAGCGACTATGGAGACGCATGGGCTTGGTACTACCGCTTCCTGTGTCAGCATGGCACAGATGAGAAGCGAGCTGATGTTATAACCAAGTGTGTTCTTAACGAACCTCGACATGGCGAGATGTGGCAAGCAATCGCCAAGAAGCCTGCTAATGCTCGAAAGAGTTGTGAAGAGATTTTGAAGCTGGTAGCTGAAGAGTTGGAGCAGTAGGCTTGCCAAGATCGGCAACCAGCAAATGGTGGTCTAGAATGTGACTTGTTAAATGGTTCGGAGTTTAGGGGCTTGGTTATATGAAACTAATGAGCTTTAGACAATAGTATTATAAAATGGCGGTTGAGGATAAGCTAGAAATCACCATTATTCTGCACTATCCAAAATATCACACAAGGAGAGTGAGTTTGTTGTTGACCGTGATTCATTGTTATACTATTGAATTACATTGTATGCAGAGAGACCCAGAGCTACCGCACGGCCAGTCTCATGCTGCTGGGCCATGCATTACCATTCGCCCGCTCAAACCCAAAACGGTAACTTCGGCTCCGACCTTGATTAAATAAATAATACAGTTGCTTTAGTTTGTTGTGTGTGTCGACAAATCGTTTATTTGCCGCCGAACCAGCCTGAGAGGCCACCCTTGGCCTTGGCGGCTTCGGCCTCGACACGGTTGTCGAACTTGTCGACGACTCTCATGGCCTCAGCCTTTGCGTCCTTGGCAACCGCCTCGACGTTGCTCTTGATGACACCAGCTGTGCGATCGGCCTCAGCAGTCTGCGATATGGGTTAGCGACTAAGATATGATATTGATAGACAGGAAGACATACGACTTGGTCAATCTTCTGACCAGCAGCGGCACCTGCTCCCTTCAGCTCGCCCTCGGCGTTGGCAGTGCGGCCAGGGAGGTGGCCCTTGATATCGGCAGCAGCGCTGTGGGCGTCGCCTATAAAGCTGTTAATGAAGTGATCATTGATATTGGAAGTGTTTGCGCATACTCTCAAACTTCTTCTCGGCAGCTCGGGGGTTGCCTCCAGCGGCGTAGAGGTAGTATCCGATACCAGTGGCGGCGGCACCACCGATGATGAGAGGAGTGCGAGACTTGGCCATTTTGATTGTTGGTTATTAGAAGGTTGTTTTTGTGGTTGTGAGGTTTTAAAGTGTAGAGAAAGTAGAGTATGGAGTGACAAGATGCAGTGACAGTTGGAGAGATGATGGTTGGGGGGTATTTATTATAACAAGCTCTTTCTACCTCGGAGCTACCTCATAGGAGCTTTCCTTCCCCAAGCCCAGGATTGGCCTTGTTTTTTTTCTGGTTGTCATCCCGTCACGGCTCACGCCCCTCTTCTTTGAACAAAATTCCATGTGCTCATGCGAACAGGAAAGGTTGGTTGCAAATACATGACGTAACGAGGCGGGGAGACCAGCTACTTGGATCATGATGGCACTGAAAGCGGATGGATACGTTCTGGAACTTACAGTAGGCACTGCAACATAGAATGGTGAGAGGGAGGGAAGATGAACTCCAATTGGTGAATGGTTGTTATGTTACAGGAGTATCATGACCTGATCGTACTGTAGCTATCACCATCATCTAGTTACTATTATCACACTGGTGCTCAATTCACTAAACATACAGAGAGTACCTACCTACTTTATACGAACTCAATCCTTGAATCCTCAATGGCGTAATATGATTCAACTGTCATAAAAAAGAACTGGATCTAGACTCATCGTTGATCGGGTGTCTTAGCTCTAATGTATGTACCCAGGTGGGTGTTCCAGGCTTAGGCTACAGAAATAAAGTGGTCTAGATGCTGGTACGAGGTGACCGAATTATTTCGTCTCTTGTGCTCTCGTCAGCCAATGCTTCTGACACCCTGACGTGTACCTGACCTTGAGAAATGAGCCGCGCTGCAGCTGCAGCTCACGATTTGCTCCAGGGAACGGCCCCACTACAGAGACGCAAGTACCCGCCGAAAAGCGGCATTACATCATCGAACTCGGACTCCCTTGTCACGTTTACGGATACTTTACTTTATCTCATGAAGATCATGAAACTTCTTCGATTGAGTGCGAGCTAGAAGAGCTATTCACTAGTGACCGTTTATTTGTACTTGGTCTGCTTACTTATAGCTACTATCTACAGCACAATTGAATTGTTATGGTACTGCCAAGTGTCAATAGTATAGACATCTGTAATTATGAGCGTCAAGATTAACACGGCACAAGCCTGCTTCAGCTGAACGCCCCGCCACAATAGGTATCGTCCAAAATCAGGCTGGAGCCCCTAAGAGTAGCGCCTACCCCAAGTTCACGACGCCATCCATAATGTCTCTCCTAACCTGCCCTGACGTGCTTTTTTGACCCTTCGCATTTTTTCTCTTTCATCTGTCATTGTATCAGCGTTCCATGATATAGGTGACATTGATCACGTAGTGTCGTTCGTTGTCTATAGCGAGCATCCTGCTCACCCTCCCTTGTTTCAAACATCATACGTATCGTGTTTTCGCGCCATCATTGACTACCTACATAAATCGAACGCCTCTCCGTTACGGGGCGATCAGCCCTTGGTCGTCAAAGACCACACGCAGCTACAATGCTGAGGGTCAAAAGCTTGCGTCGTCCCGCGGGACTCAAGCCCACCGATTACGACCATGAAATTGACCTGGTTGATCACGATGCCGCTGCGACTCCAACAGGGTCAGTTACACCCGAGCCGAATGATATGACGAGATACTCAACAACTTCAAGATTGCTGGGTGTCCAAGAAGAAGAGGAAGAGGGCCAAGATCAAAATCATAATGGACAAAACGGAGATCAGCAAGACCAGTCAAACAATAAGCCCAATGATACTCCAGCCAACGGACACGACTCGCATACTGAGGGCGGCAACGACACCCGCCCATCATCGAATCGCGTTGAAAATGGACAGGATTTACCACCACAAGCGAGGTCATCTATTGAAGTACAAGGTCAGTGGGAACCGAACAACATATCACGAACTCCGCTGATATCTAATAGAGCCTACACCTGATGCTTTCCACGGAGATCATCCTCAGGTGATGCCGAAGAAACCTCGCGTCAAGCGGGAGACAGCTATTGATATTCTCTATGAGAATGAACGAGGGGGTTTCCTTTGTGGTGTTCCTCTGTTCTCTTCACAAGCATTGGGTGGTCTTGATCCGCCTGCGTGGAGTAAGTTGTCTAAGTCACGACTCGTCGTGTGAGCACTGGCTGACCTTGTTAATAGCCAATGGCTACCACAAAGCATCACCAAGCAACATACACAACGCACAAGTACCAGACCCCACTTGGGAATGGGCTTGGCCTGAATGGCGCATCAACAAGCAGGAGGGTGTTGACGAACATGGCTGGGAATATTCATTTTATTTTTCCAAAAAGTTCTCTTGGCACAGTGGTAAGTGGTGGAACTCGTTCGTTCGGAGACGTGCCTGGACCCGTAAGAGAGTAAGGAAGAGAGACGAGGATATATCGGCCGATCCGCACATGCTCAACACCGACTACTTTACGATTCAACCTGCATCACACAAATCGCGACTATCGCACGCGAGCATGGCTAGCAGCCGACTAAGTAGGTCGAGCATGAGCCAGATATCCGCAGCCGATGCAGATGAGAAACCCCCCGAGATCGACAACGTGGAGGACCTGTTACAGGCTCTTCGCCAAGCACGCATAGACCGTGAGAAGCTCGATGCTGTCGATAGCTACATGGAACACGCAGAGGACCTCCAGAATTTGCAGCACGAGATGCATGAGATTATGTCTCTCTTCGTCTTTCAACAATCACGCCGAATATTACTTAGCAGACTAATGGAAATCCACGACGAAACTACGGCGCAAGTAAAGAAAACCAACACCACTGAGCTTCGAGAACGAAACCAAGCCTTGAAAGACGCAATACATCATGCCGACGAAGAGGTTAGGAAGTTGGCTTACTGGAGCGATGTCAAGCAAATGGCTGAGAGCGGCGAGGCAGAACAGGCTGTTAAAGGTGACAAGGGATGGGATGCAAGCTGGGAGGGCGTGGATCAGAGTGGCGGCGCCCACCCGTTACGAGAAAAGGCTATTGTCAACGGTAAAAAGCCTTCGACAGACTCATGAGGGCAGAGCTTTGGTGAATCTGGCCAGGTGTTATAGGGGGCGATATAAAATCATGGGCGCAGTAACATAGGCGTCTGGTGAGAACAAGAGTTGGGGCGTTCTTTCATGGGCTGCTACGACAATTCTATGGGTGGCCACAAGCGTTTTCTTTCTTCTTTTTAATACTGCACGTTGCTAATAAACATATATGTGTGTATCAGATTCTTGGGAAGATCAGGTAGTAGGAATCCTCAGGGTATCAGAAGAATTGGTCTCCAAAGCGTAAGAGACGAAACAATCCCGTCACTTTATGCCATTTTAGACAGGCATTTAGGTTACTTTATTATGATCACCCAAGCCTTAGAAGACAATTCTTCTGTATATATGGATACTGTTGGAGTCTTTGAGGGTCCACGTGACCCTAGTCCGACATCGCGGATTCTTTATCGCGATAACACCCGCCCGCGCCAATCTTTTTTCCGCCATGCCACCTTGGGGAGCAAAACGCCCAACGTCCAGGACCCAGCACCAAGCGACATATTGCGGGTCTTTTAATATCACAGCGATTTCGATGATGCGTGACTTATGATCAATGTCCCTGGGGATCAAATCAGTATGGAGGGCTCGGTCGCGATGCTCGGCCTTCACAGGCCCTTTCCCGATTTCCAGGGCCTCATTGCCCTCCAGGACTCCGAATTCCTATACAGCCTTTCGGTTTGAATCGACGACAGCGCAAGCAAAAGACACGAATTCGACCGAGTCCTCAGACACAGCCCTCGTCTCATTTTCCAATAGGTCTCGCATGGAAGTGAGCGTAAGAGAGCCCGAGCAGGTTATCGCCAATCTCGACAATCTCCCCGCTTCTCGAAATCGAGCCTTTAAAGATGCATTCAGAGTCGATGCGCCAAAGGTGGCAGAAGATAAAGAGGCCATGAAAGTCTTCAAGGCCCTCATCGCAAAGCCGCTCCAGTATCCGAACGAATTGGCGACGAAAGCGAGTATGGAGGAGCATCTACGTGACAAACGACGTCAGGCAGGTCTTAGCATTGTTTGGAACCAATTCAACAAGAAGATTCGAGACTGGACAGAGTGTTTTAGTCTGATGAAGCGCATAACCCCCCAATGGAGCGAAAGGGCCAACATGTCGGCCGTACGAATAGTCCTACCAAAATCGTGGGATATCGAGGTCAATAACCAGAATCTTGCATATGTCGATTCTGCGACAGGTGTTCTTCGAAAGTTACGAGCGGCGGTTGATAGGAATCCTTCTGCGATTGTGCTGCGTGGACAGAGCAAGATCCTGGTCAAGGTCGCTGATGAGATTGTTCGACATTGTAAAGAAGCTGAAATCTACGAGTTGGGAGAAGTCGCATCATCGGATTACAGGACGAGACAGCTGTGGCCAACGATCGAGAATGCGCCCAATGGAGGTGCCTCCTTGCCAGAAGATCACTCAAACGAAATCTGGGTGCATAAAGAGTATCAACCACATTTTATCACGGTGCCATACGAGAAGATCCCACGGCCTGCAGTATGGACCCAGGACAGTTTTGAACAATATATTGCTACACTATGCTACGGTAAAATACCGGCGCATTTGGCAATTCCCTTTTATGGCGAGCGGCGTGTAAACGGAAGATTCATCGATACAGATGGTATCAGGGTCAGGCTCGTTGTCGATGCTTTCCAAGACCGTACAGCCAGGCCATTTATCACAGCCCCTGTCTTGAAGATGGCCATCTCGATGATGGCTTTCCGAGGTGGTCATCGCGCCTCAGCCAGTCACCTCGTGCAGCTGGGTGAGGAATGGGGTACGCCAATGGATACTGATATGTACAATATCATGCTTGAGGGCTACGTCCACAAGCATGACAATGGCTTCTTCTACGGCTTCCTTCGAAGAATGCAGGCACGATACCACCACCCTAACATCCGGACATGGTTACTATTCCTTCAACTTATTAAGGGAGAAGACGAACGGAGACAGGTCATCGTGGCCATGTTCCAGTTGGGAATGTTCAATCATGCTGCTACGCGTCGTGGTATTGCCGATGTTATGGCTCCTATGGATGCATACGCTGCCCTCAAGGCCGGAACTCCTTTAAAAACATTCTTGGCTGAACAAAATGAACGTTATAGCAAGGGCTGGCTGGCTGCCGATGGACTCAACGGCATCATCACCGAGTTTCTCCGCTTTCACCGCCCAGAAGATCCTCGAATTGAAGATTGCAAAACGTTGGTGGATATGCATATGAACTCGGGTCATCGACTTGAGATGAAGACTATCAACATCTTCATCAGACATGCTGCTCTGGCTCGAGATTGGGACACTGCTTTCTGGGCACTGGGTCTTTGCAAGAACACAAACTGTGAGCCAGATCAAGACACATATGCCAGCCTCATGTCGCTCGCGATTCAAACTCGCTCGCCACATGCCCTCGGAACCATCTACTTCTACGGAGTCCTCAATCGCAAGCTCAAGAAGAGTTCGCGACAGATGCTCAGTAGGATACTTCTTCGTACACATCGCGACCACTTCTGGAGAAAGGTTCAGCACCAGCCAGGTATATTTCCAAGGCAGGCCATCCCTGAGCTTCATTATAGAAAGATTCGAAATTTCAGAAACGTTATGTCTCGTGTTGAGCGTGTCGTTTTGGATAAATGGGCGGGCTACGTACCAACCAAATCCCTCGAGCGCTCCCTCGATCTCGCCTATCGCTCCAACGATGAGCCTATGCACCGCCAGATCCGTACTGGTCAACCTATTAAAGTGCAGGACCTCATTATCAAACTCCGCAGGGCAGACGGTCAACCAGGTAACATCAATGTGCGTCTCAAAGGTCGTTTTGATCCAGCACGCATGATCGAGAACTGGAAGGGGATTGAGGCCGAGTCAGACGAACAGGAAAGTCACGATACAGAGGAGCCTGACAGTTGGCCTGATCTTGACACACTCGAAGGCTTGCCAACAGAACACGAAACCACCCCCGAGGGCGTAAATGATGTCCGAGATACCTTCCCAGGGGTCGAAGACCCAGATCCTTCCTCCAAGACGCAATCGGAAGATCTCGCTTCGAAACTTACAGAAGACCACGGAATCGACAAGGCATAAAACCTTGGCAAACACATCCATTATAGAGTTCAAGACATCAAGCTCTTGCATATTATACACCACCCACATCAACCGAAACTGTATACCACTTCTACTTCAGGATATACATCTCACTCCTGAGCTTGTAACACACCACATTGGCATTATAGCAGAGCATCATGTACAATAGCAACAAAAAAAAAGGCATTATAGAACGGGGGGTAGCGACGCATGAGCACTTCATGAAATAAAAGTAAAACTTTCTAAGAATTTGGAAGAAATCTAGATTACAGTGAAGATATCAACATTACTCTACTTTGTGCATGCGGCATGTTCACTCAACTCACTTGCTACATGTGAGAACCTTGATAGAGGATAAGAAAGGTCTTAAGAAAACACAATAGGGGTATCATATCAGAATACCTGCCCAGCTCACATTGAAAGAGAAAACCAGATCAGCCAGGTAAAGAACAAACGAGCCGTCAGTAAGTCTCCTGTATATGCTATACTACCTCTTAAACACCTTCTAAGACGATCCAACCGTAGTTGATATAGTTTTCCAGCCTCGCAGGCAAAGAAAAGCTGGCATTTGCATGAGAGCATCGAAATGGGAGAGATGATCTCATAAAGTAGACGAGCAATGTGAAGAAAAATGGGAATCCCATGCGTAAAACATCAAAAAAGGTTTCTGTCGCTCTTCTTTCTTTCTTATACCCACGTTCGCTCTGACATGACGTCCTCCCCAACTTTCACTATTCTTGTTATGCGCCTGGTCAAATCGACGACGAACGCACGTTTCCAGATCCGGATTTGACACCAATACACCGACAAGTTAAGATGCAAGACCTAACATGAGAATATCAACACCCCTGCCTTGCGCACTTGATACCTTCCTTTCGTTCTTGAATCGCCCAAGGCAAGGATCAAAAAACATGATCGGGGGGCCAGGGGTGAGATAGACGCCCGGGTTGGATTTGGATCCGTAGCCCCTTATACCCAAAAGACCGTCTATTCCTTCTTCGCCTCCTTCTTCACCTCCTCCTCTGCGTCCTTGTCGGTAGGCTTCGTGACAGTTGCGTCGGCGGGTTTCGTATCGGCGGAAGCGTTCTCGGCGGCGGCGGCGCCGGGGGCGGTTACAGGAGCGGTATCCTTTTCGGCGGACGTCGGGTTCTTGGAGACCTGGCTGGCGAGGTCCTTGTCTTCGTCGGCGTTGTCAAACATTTCTGTATCATCTGAATCCGTAAGAACCTCAGTGCCATCGCCGAGGAAAATGATCCGGCCTCGGTACCCACCAACTCCAAAGCTTCGTCCTTTGTTTTCAGGATCCATCTCATAACCACTGTCGCTATCCTCGAAATTGTGGTGGACACCAGGTCCTCGGAACTCGGCTATCAAGCGTTCGTGTCAGTTTTTGCCTGGATATTCATTTGGAGCTTGTGGATAGGACTATTCGTACCGTACTCAGGGGGAGCACAAGGACCGTCGCCGTTAGCGACTCGGCGGGCGATCTCCTCGTACCACTCATCCTTGGACTTTCCGTTGAGGAAGCCAATAATGCACATGGTCATGTTGTCGCAGCCAACGCCACCGGTCTCAGAGTTGGAGGCCAGGCAGTTGTCCATCATGTTCTCGCAAATCTTGTCGAGTTCCTGCTTGGCAGCAATGCCTCGTCGAACGAACTCAACCACGGCTTGGGAGGATTGGCAATCCCAGATACCTATGCTAGTGAGTTATGTTATTTTTTACCATTCGAGCTGATCATTCTTACCGTCGCAGGCAAGGACAAGGAACTCGTCCTCGTCTGTGAGATCATGTTGCTCTACATCGGGGTAGGCAGTGACAATCTGGTTTTCAGGAGATAACTCAGCGCTCTTCTTGAATTCAAAATCACCAATAGCTCGTGAAAGAGCAAGGTTGCCGTTCACTCGGCCAAAGTCGACGAAACCACCGGCGGCTGTGATTCGGTTCTTCTCGTCTGGTGGAAGATGTCAGCATTGTCGTTCGGCTTGCGCCGGAGCACCGGCTTTCGTGGGCGATGTTACTGACTTTCGAGTTGAGGCTTGTGGTCCTGAGATAGAGGCTTGGCGCGGCCCTTGATTCCAAGTACACCTCTTGAGTCACCAGCGTTGGCCTACAATAACATGTCAGCGTTGCGTCGAAATATCGCATGCCCTTCCCTCGGTGAGATTGGAGCAGCGGGACCAACGTGGGGAAAACGAGGTGGCGGGCAAACTGACGACATAGAGCTTGTTGCCAGCAATCAAGCTGACACAGGCTGTACAACCAGAGACTTCTTCCTCGTACTTGGGGTCTGACGTCAGTGAAGCATAACTCGTTAGCGTTTGTCCCCAGCGATACAGCATCAAATTGTTTATAATCGAGCATCGAGTAGGGAAGCCTGGCGCATACCGTTGAGAATGGCGCGATCTGTCGCAAGGAAACCATCCTTCAGACCCTGGGCGTAGTCGCCTGACTTGAAAGTGTCCTGCTTGAAGATGATGTTGTGAATGTTTTGTCCAGTAAACAAAGCCACCTTGTCACCACCGTGGCCGTCGAAGACACCGAAGAATGACAGCTTGCTGTCGTGACTCTTGGCTGAGTCGAGGTCGAGGACTGCAGTGTGGGCATCCTCCATGCTGATACGCCAGCCCTGCATGGCCGAAACGCCGTAGATGAGGCGCTCATCCTCACCCTTCTCCGAAGTCTGTAGGACAAAAAAACAAAGGTTAGCGGACCAGATCTGACGACATTGCAGTAGGCGGGAATATCGGAGGCCAGGGTGAACGAAGTGGCGCAGCAAAACGGTGATCAGAGGACAAAAATAAAATCTGGGGCATCTGGTAATTCTTCCATGCACCCGACGAAACTGGCGATAGAGGCGCGCGCGGCTGGTAAGTTTGGTCTGATATTGCGTGGGATCCCGAGCCGGGACCAGCGCTGTGTGAGGGGCTCATGACTGAGCAAACAATGCCCCTCTCGCGCCAGTGTCCGAGTGCCAATACCAATGCTCATAGCCAAATGCAGAGTGAAAAGCCAAAGGGACAGGGCACAGGAAAAATTGAGGCACAAAACGCACCTTCTCGACAACGGGCTCTGACAGTGTCTGACCCATGGCTGTAAATTGTTGTGGCCGGTTCGATCGAGAGAAAGCCTAGTGTTGCTGGGACGAGACAAGACGAGAGCGAACGAGCGGAAGAGAGAGAGAAAGTAGAGAGGAGAAGAGAGATCGACCGACGAGGGGTTGGTGGGGGGGGAGACTGAGAGAGGGTCGATAGCTGGTGCGGAGGGGAGAGATGACGAGATAAGATCTCGACAAGAGGATATTTATTTTAACAAATTTAGGTATTGAGTTGAAGAGTAGATAGTAATAAACAGAGTAAAGTAAAGTTTAAGGTAAAGAGAATATGAGTCGGGGTATGATCTCGGCACCAGGGGGCAGCGTGGTCGAATGTGGATTCACGTTGTCTGGTCTGTCTCTCTGTTGATGGAGAGCGAAAGAGGGAGATTTCGACGTGCGAGATATGGATTCTAGACGTGTGAGTGTGATGAATGACGATGAGCTGCTACTGGAGGTTTGATAGGCACTCTGTAGCTGCTTACGGCGGGGTGCTAGTACTGTAGCTAGTTGTATGCCTGCTAGGCTCCAGCGGTGTTTATCTCCAAACTCACAAACTCTCCAGGCCCTTAACGACTTAACACTGGAAGCCCCGAGCACTGAAGCTGTAAGAAGCGGGGCACATCCGACCCAATCATGAATTACAGGCACCGACCTCGATTTTCTGACAGGACTCAATAACTAATCACCAACCTTTCGCAGTGCAAATTGATAGTTTCTTATTAGCATGTGCCAATCACTGGGTTTTGGAAATTATCTCTGGGTTATCTACGAGCTCGGCTACTTTAGTCCTAGCAGTGTTCTAATTCAAGGCAGGGGCAAACATAGGCACCGTTCCTCGTACGTACATCATCAATCTGATCTGAGCTGCCTGCTGCTTTCTGACCCCTGTAACCGTATAGTACCTAGGAATGGGACCGCCACTGACAACTACGTATTGTTTCAGTACTGGACAGAGTCCGATCGAGTAGCTCCTTTGGATTGAGTTGATACGGGTCGAGCATATAGCAAATGACCTCACGTCAGTGGCTATGACGGCAGAGTCCATCACCCCAGTGACACTCCAAAAAGGTGAAGTAAATCGGTAAATTGAACTGTGCCATATTCAGTGTTGCTCACAGGCACAACACATCATAAAAAAGTCTGCATCGGAAGTCTAAGTAAATCCCTCTGGCTCCTGTTTTTTTCGTCGTCACGCGTGAAAAATTTACTTGCTGTTCTCGCCACCTCTAGCCGCGCGCCGTTGGGTTGGTTCTGTGATCTGTCTCATTACCGTGCCACACATACTGCCTGTATGTAGGAACCTAACCTAGGGTATTTACCATGAGTGGCTGTGTTGCATTGTGTCTGTTCAGAACCTGATTTGCCCAATACTACGCAAAAGCCTCAGATCAGGTCGCGTGCCCTTGTGATTACGGTCCGGTCCGGCTCCAAAATAATCCAATCCCCATCCGTGCGTGCTAGAGTCTCTACGGTAGTTGAACAGTAGGGCTGGTTGCGGCTGTGGCTATTTCCCACTATTGACCTAGACAGCAATGATGCTGCAGTACTCTTCTGGTCCTCCTGAGTATGTATGTGATATCTTAGTAGACAAGCCACTAACGTTTTAGGACACATTCAGAGTATATCAGACATTATGGCGAAATACCGAAACTGATGTTCGACTGTAGACATCGATGCCTGCTGAACTATAATTACCCTACAGTAGCTAGCAACAACCCAGCATTTTAACACAGTTTGCGTTGAGGCAAACAGGTTGATCGCCTCTATACTTGTAAGAACTCGTAAATAGAAGCTCACAGAAACATTGAAAAAACTTTGTTCCAAGGACGTCCAAGGCAGCAAAAACGTATATATTTCCGGCGTTCTGTATGCGGACTATCATGGAACTTTATCAATCCTCCTCTATGACAAACAATGTTTAACAAAAAAACCGTGGAACCTCCTATCTACTGAAATGAAGTAACGTGATGATCTCTGGGTATCTGATGCTTTAATTTTCTCCCTGCCAACGACTCAATCCATCTGTTCAAAGAAAGGCATAACTTCCACCTTCGGACTTCCTCCCAGAATCTTCTCGCTTCCAATTCGTTGATGAGCTTCCAGCTCGCCTAACGTTCCGACTGCCCGGTACACTGAGTGGATCGACACTTAGGCGTGACATCTTGCTCATGGAATGGCCCAAGCCTTGCCGTAACGATGCTAATGAACCCCTGATGCTATTTTGGGCATCACCCCATTGGCTTGGGGATACCAGATCTGAGCTCGCCCGTTCTCCAGGCCGTGCTCCGTTACGAGTTGAGCTCATTGCTGTGCTTGGCCGCAGTGGATGAAACGGAGATTCATCCACAAGCTGATGATATGACATGTTTGTCGCGTCGCCTTGTGCATCATACACTCGCCAGTTTTCTCTGGAGCCAAAAGAAGGCTCTGTGAAAAGGCCTTGAGGGGCATTCAAGTCATACCATGCTTTACTGCCGGGTCGGCCGTCTTCACCAAGAAGCTGTTGGCTCGACATGCGCACTACTTCTGGTCTTCTTAACATCGGCATACTTTGGGTGCCTGCTATTGATGGGCCTTCACCATCGGTGGCTGCAGTGTTGGACTCTGCACCCGGTATATGTGCTGGAAACGCACCAGTGAGAAGCCTCGGGCTCGATTGATGAGACGATGCGAAGGCTAGAGAACTGTCGTTGCCACTTGTGTAGTAGTCTGAGCCCTGTTGAAAAACTGCTCTTTGCGAATGGATGCTTGGCAAGCCATTAAGAGACGGAACCGTTGGGTCGACACCGCCCCTGAACGATCTTCTTCTTGCGTCGGATAAGAGCACTGGTGGCGGTATCAGTTGATGAGTCGACTCTGATAGAGTTGTATCTGACCGCTGACACCTGAGTGATCCGCGGCTTTGTCGTCTTATTGCTGCTGCAGTCTCTTCAACCGTAACCCATGATCGTCTGCCATCATCACTATTCGATATGCTGTTGGACCGGGAAAAACTGGTGTTGGAGTCTTCTGCCACGAACATTGGAGGAATTTGAGGGATTACCATGAAACCCAGTGTTGGAGATGTCATAACCAGAGTCTCTGAGTCTACCTCGGAATGCGGTGTTCTTAACAGTCGGCGTGATTGCTGTCCTGCAACTCCTATGCTTGAAACCTTATCGGCCTCCTGCATCGCAGGTGTACCCCCATTCACACGAAGACTCTCAAGAACGGGCCCTGAGATCTTATTGCGGAATTTGGAGGAAATATACGTTTGTCGTTTTCGACGACGGCGCAGCAGGCAGCAGACGAGCAACATCAAAAGAAACACCACAACCAAAAGAGGCAGAAGGATTGCAAGGAGGAGAGTGCCAGTCGTCAAACCCTCATCATTGTCTGCCAGCTCTATATCGGGACCAGAAGAAGTCTCAGTCGGAGCAGCGGAAGTAGATGTACTCGCGGACGTTGATGAAGTGCGGGATTCGGTTGTTGGTGATGATGTAGGCTCAAATCGCAGTATGTTCACTCTTAAGACTTCTGTCTCTTTTTCGTCCGAGTTTGTCGACGAAGCTGTTACAGAAATGTTGAAATCTTGTGACGCAGACACTGGAGCTTTACCAGTGATGTTGAACTCATCCAGTTTAAGCCAGTTTTGCTTTGGTGCAACTGAGATATCAATATCAATATCGTTGGGATCCCAGAAATAAGGCTCCAGATCAATATTGACATCTTGCCCAGCCTCAATGTCGATACTGTCAAAAGTCGAGCGAAAGAGGGCAGTGGAGACATTGACGGTGGCATATATGTTAAGTGTGTCCTGGTAAGAATCGCGTAATGTAATGGTAAAATTGGTTGAATGATCGCCCTTGCCTGGTGTGCCCTCAATCTCCCATGTCTTCTCATCCAAAGATAACCACTCAGGCAAATCGTCTGTTGAGATGTTGATCTTCTCTATGTCGACCGGCTTGTTGTCTAGATTTATGCTGTCCGCCAGTCCACGATACACAAGCTTCTTTCCCCGCGTGGTGTTCATGGCGATGGCCGAGCTGTCTGAGCTGAGTTTGTGCCTACCCACAACGACAGAGAATGCAATTGATACCGACGAGAATCCCACAATATCTGAAGCAACAAGTTCGAAGTCAAAAGTCTGAGGAGGTTGTATGAGTGACTCGAAAGGAGGAGTTCTACCGCTAAACGTCAAGGAACCAGCATCAAACCTCATCCAAGCTGGAAGGGGACTGCCATCTCCTGAAGTTGCGTAGTAGTTGATCATGTTAGGCTCGTGTTCGAATGTATTGGAATCGAAGGTGAAGCTGATTTCGGTGGAAGGGTAGGATGTTAGTGAGGATGGAGGCGAGTAATCACCAAAATCCTCAATCTGTTCCAGCAGGGGTATTTTGATAGATGGACTCTTGTTTCTCGAGATAACTAGAGTCGAACCAAGTGTCGTCGAGCCAGAATCGTCCTGGGCAATAATTTCAATTGTCTGGCCCACCACATCGCCGCCTAGGATGCTGTCGTTGGTTGGTATGCCGTAGAGTCGGCGACTCTCGCTGTCGATAGAGAGCCATTCTGGTGCATCACCCAGGGAGTATGATATATTGGAGTCTGATCGAAAGGTGTATTGAGAAAAGACGTAAGAGAAAGGCTCGTCCACTCGAGCTACTGGCGGTAGCTGAGAATTTATCGGGTAGTTGATCGTTGGCTGAGCAGTTGTGAAACGAACAATGCTAATAAGAAGAATAGCAATCGCGAAGGATATCATCGTGACATGACAATACACTATTCAGTGCCTAGATGGTGAATACGGAAGACATAAAACGCCATTCAAGTGAACAGGAACCTGTCGGATATGGGAAAAATGATGAGGTAGAGAGGAGAAGGAAACAGGAAGGTCGGGAGACTGGTGATTCGCAAGAAGGCATATTGGCAGTGACATTTTGATGGCTGGTAGAATAAGAGCCTGTATTCAAGGAATAATGCACCCTTCATTCCTGTATAGCCTTTTTCACTGGACCAGTTTGGGTCACGGGAGGAAGCGATAGTGTTACGGATAGTCAAACAAGGGAACTATTCTTGGGACCGTTTATCCATTGCAAGAAGAGGCAGAATGTCTCAGCTCGAAGCAACCTATTAAGTAGAAACATCTGTGGCGAACGTCATAAAGATAGCAACAATGTTCCTGTCTCGGGCTGGTAAAGACTGAAGTCGCATTCCTTTGCAAGGTCCGCGAATAGATAGTTGTGGGTGAGACATCGAAGCCACTCGGCTCCATCACAAGATACTCGATCGGGTAATCTCGAGGGATGCTATGTTGATTGACCCATCAAGATCTGAGAGCTCAGTAGGGAGAGTCAATAATTGGCAATGCTAGTGTTGTTGTGGTAAGCACATATATTGTCTATAAAGCCGTCGAGATTCCCTTGATTAGGAACCCAAAAAGGGCGACGATATCTGAACAGCTCGCAAAGTGATTTGTCTGTGGGACTGCGATAATCAAGAACTACTTGACTCTCTTGTGCCCAACCTGGATACACTCACTTGAGCGAGAGCCCAGAGGCATACATTGAGCCCGTGGCAAATTCTCTTTGAGAGCGAGTGATGCGACTATTGTGGAGGAGCCCTTATCGAGATATGGTACAACTGCTCAGAATTGCCAGCAATATGCCTGTGTTGCCATCCTAAGTCCCGCAGGCTTTGACGAGCCAATCGCTCGAATGTTTCAGTGACTCTTCTAAGCGGCGCACTTTGATCGACGGCAGGAAAAAAAATTAAAAAGGGTCGGGTCCATTGGAGTCTGGATCGCACACGCATGCAAGTAAGAAAGCACACGAGTAATCGGCCGAAGTTGAAGAGGAGTAAAAGAGGAGTGGTTAAACAGAAAGCGATACAATAGGTGGAAGAGAGTGAAGAAAAAGAGGACGATAGGAAAATCAATGGAAGCCTATGTCAATCTAGGTTAGCGGACAGAGAGGCAAGGCAGGTGCTACTGTACCTTCCAAACGGTAGAGGGCAGGAGCGAAGCCATCCATAGAACGCCGTTCTTTCCATTTTCATTTTCACTTAGGTTCACTCTACCTCACTGAACGAACCTTCCGTTACTTTGCGACTTGCCTTCCACCTTCCATCCCGTCACTTTCAGGAAAGCGCTTTTCACGCTCCACCGCATCCATCCCTCAAAAACCATCCCTTAGCTCATCCAGACGTGCTAGTCGTGATAGCACCAAATATTGTCCAACCATCGATTTTCTCACTGCCCTTTACCAAAGCACACAAACAGAAGGCGAAGACGACTTTCCACCATGAGCAGCCCACCTTCTTCTCCCTTGATGGACCCGGTGACCATCAGCGAGGATATTGCCCCGTTGCCATCCTTCAAGGCTAGCGGAGTTGCGGATGTCGATTTTGATGGCGTTCTTTCCAAACCTATCAAGGTACATGAAGATGTTCGATCCGGTTGTGGTGGTCAGACGTGGCCAGCTGGAATGCTTCTCGGCAAGCATATGCTGCGCTACCACAAAGAACGACTTGTTGATGCCAGGATGTAAGTTTTGTCTACTTGATGTGTTGCATGCACGTGACTTGGATCAGACAGAGCATATGTCTTGCTCTAAATGCATAGTGCAGATATAGCTGAGGACGGAGCAAACTTACTAACCAATGGACGATAGATTAGAACTTGGAGCTGGAGGCGGTCTTATCGGACTTGCTGTCGCCCTTGAATGCTCGCTTCGAAATCCGTTACTGGTGACAGACCAGCTGGAGATGTATGAGTTGATGCAGCATAACATCGAGCTAAACAACTTACAAGACAAGGCAAAAGCTATGGTGCTCAACTGGTGCGTGTTATTCAACATGTTTTCATGCATGGCTTTATTCGATGTAACCGGATGATGGCGAATCGACTCGCTGACGATGGAATGACTGTGTAGGGGAGAAGATCTGCCAGCAACTGTGTTGGAGCAAAAACCAGACGTAATTCTGGCTGGTGAATGCGTTTACTTTGAACCAGCATTTCCGCTCCTGATGTCGACACTCAAAGCTTTATTGGAGCTTAACCCCAATGCTGTCGTATACTTCTGCTTCAAGAAGAGAAGACGAGCTGATATGAACTTTGTCAAGATGGCTAAGAAGGCATTCAAGGTGGAAGAGATCTTCGATGAAGACCGGCCTGTTTTCCAGCGCCAGGGCTTATTCCTTTTCTCCTTCACCAGCCGCCCAAAACAAACCAAAGCCACCAAAGGCCAGAGTGAACCTCAGTCTGCCAAATGATGAGAGCATGTCAAAGAGGATGTTGTTCTGACAGCACGATGCTTTGTTGGCATGCACTTGAAAGTTGCCTACATAATGTTGAGTTCCAGTGTGCAACCCCGATTGGATTCTTTGACACGGCACGACAAGACAATGTTACTGAAGGGTACAGTACCAACAACACACGATGCAACAGTGCTGAGGCTTCTTCAACGACTTGCGCCAATTCGCCATTTAGAGGCGCATTTTACACCCGGTCATTAGAGTAATTGAGTCGGAGAGTGACATGTGGACGAGCTGCATGGGCTCCCCACAACTGCTGACTACATAGGTACATATTCGACCGAAGTCGAGATACTGGAGTGGTGAAAGGGTTGGAAAGATGCAGATTGCCCACTGGGTCTTTTGCCGCCTGTTTGTTCTTTGCGGGACCTGCGTCTTGACCTAGCCTATCGTCTTTGTTGGAAAAAAACACACTGTAATCGGCTTTGACCGATGGGTTCTTTTGTTAAAACCCTTGACAAGCAACGATGAAAGCGAACAGAGCGCGCTGGTGGGGGAAGGAAGTTATGAACGCTCTGAATTCAAGCACACCGCAACACTTTGAACCGCCTCGTATTATCAGTAAAAGCGTGTGTTAGCACACACAGACAATAAAGCAAAGAAAGAATGAAAGAAAGAAATTGGTGCCCGAGTCGCGAAATGTTCACGTCACGCATGCATTGGCGCCAACATTATGCTATGCCGAAGGACCCAACGGGAGAAGGCAGGAAAGAAGACTTTTTCCCTCACACCATTGTTCTTTGGTGTTTCTTTTCACTGCTCCAGTGCTCTTCCTCTGCAAGTCATGAGCCGTTGGGTTGTTTATTAGTGGATGAAGTGGCACTCAAGCTTACCGTTGTTCTGAACCTGGGAACAAATGGGTCCTGTTTCAACTTGGCGTATGGCTTCCTCCACACCTCCATGATGCATGTTGACTCGTTGAGTTTTCCCAAGCCACTCAAGCCTCCGCGTTTCGGCCAGGCACAGGGCGCCAACAGACGGGACAACTCAGATATCGATTTCTCCCACCCTTCCCGTTTATCACCATCACTGTAAGATGCTGGCACCTCTTGTTCTCACGCTCCGCAAAACTCCCGCCTTGATCAGGCACTCTGGCGTTGTCATTGGCTGCCTCATATTACCTGACAGATCTTAATACTCGGAAGCTGACGAACATGCCGGCCCCTTGCAGGTTGACCAATCGCGACAGCCTTAAGAGGAAGCATGCCTTGAGTCGGACCACTGCGTGCGCAGAGGCTGTGAGGAATCTAAAAATCAAGTTACTTCGGCCTATTGGCAGCATGACTCTAGAAGTCTACCGACGCCATGTTTACTGCATTATTATACGGAGCTGACGCGGCGCGGTTTTAGATGTCCGTTATGAGTCGCTGTACCCCAATACACTTTCAGATGCTGTGACCGATTCCATGAAAATGGGCTTTGACCGAAAGGGCTGGTAGGTTGAATGAGCTCTGCACCATATACGATATATGCCCCTTGATGGTACCACAGCACCCCTGGTGAGCGACAAAGCTCAATTTTTACTCCCCCTGCCCTCTCCGCAGGCCTCCCTCTGTTTGACCGTGTAGCGCATGGCTTTTTCTTACGTAGCTGTTAGGGCAGTCCGCTTACATGGTCCAGGGAGGTGTTTTATGGCTGGCTCCCGGCAGATCCTAATGGAAGAGTCGAGTGATGGCAGCTTGCCACGTCCGTGCTGGTGGCCCGTTTCGTATCCGCCCACCTCTTCGGAACAAGGACAGTAGGCCAGGCACGAAAAATCGAAAAGCAGGGGCGCCGTGAGGATGACTGGCCTGTCATTGGGAAGGTGGGATACTTGGAAAAAGAAGAGAATGAGTGTGTGTGGGGTTTTTTTTTGGGAGGGAAAAAAACCACGCGTGGCTAGGCTCCCCAAAAGCGGAACTTCCTCAGCTGCTACTACTGTACCTTACCGGGGATGAATCCGGTACGACGCCGCCTGCAGTGGTGTTGCTGACACTTCAGGTACCCTTGACTCACTCTTCGTTGGTTGCTTGCGGATGCATGCATCGCTGGCTGGCACACCTAAGTCTGGGTACCTGGCTAAAGTGCAAGGTACAGGCCGCTAGTCTAAAGCCAAGTCTTCTAAGAACTAGCATGAGAATCCGGTGTTGTCTTTTTACGGCGAGGCGTAGTAGGTATTAAAAGAAGGCTCGTTTCCTCCCCTTGTTTTGTTTCTTCACAGACGATCTCTTCGAGTTCAAACACCACTCATTCCCTCCTGAGCACTGAGCCGGACTCTCTCTCACTCTCACGCACACACTCCTTCATTCAGTTCTTCTTTTTGAAGCAGATTCATTCCCGTGGGAAGAATCTCACATCCTTCCTTAACCAACCGCGTTGAGATACCCCTTCGTCTATACTACAGACGTACCACAGTACAGCCACTCCTTGGTTGACAAAACAGAACTCGAAACAACAACAAAATGAAGTCTTTCACTCTTGCTTCTGCCTTCCTCGCCGCTGCGGCTGTTGCCCAGCCCCACGGTAACCCTCACGGAATCCACCACCGCCGTCACCACCAGAACGACAAGCGTGATGTCGTCACCGAGGTTGAGTGGGTGACTGAGGTCGAGTACGTTACCAAGATGGTCGATGCCACCACCACCGTCTGGGTCCGTCCCGAGGCCGCCACTGCTGCCCCCGAGGTCGAGGAGACCCCCGAGGCTGAGCCCGTTCCCGTTGCTCCCAAGAAGGAGAAGAAGCCTGCTCCTCCTCCCGCTCCTACCACTACTATGGTTACCAGCGTTTACACTCCCCCTCCCCCTCCTCCTGAGCCCACTACTGAGGCTGAGGTCGTTGCTCCCGAGCCTACCTCTGAGGCCGCTGCTCCCGTTGTCACTACTCAGGCTCCCGAGCCCAAGCCCGAGCCTAAGCCTGCTCCTAAGCCCGTTGTCAAGGCCCCCAAGAAGGAGCCCGAGCCCGAGCCTGAGACCGAGACCGAGGAGCCTGAGACCGAGGAGCCTGCCGCTCCCGTCCAGCAAGAGAAGGCTGCTAAGCCCGCCTCTGGTGGCAGCTCCGGTGGCTCTGCCAAGCACGGAGAGTTCACTTACTACGACATCGGCCAGGGTGCTTGCGGTGAGGACGACTCCGGCAAGGACGACTCCATCAACATTGTCGCTCTCTCTCACCTCCTGATGGGCCCCTCTTCCAACAACAACCCCATGTGCGGTAAGACCATCACCATCAAGGCCAACGGAAAGACCGCCCAGGCTACCGTCAAGGACAAGTGCATGGGCTGTGCCGTCAACGACATTGATGTCAGCCGCAAGGTCTACAACGAGATCTGGGGCAGCCTCGACTCTGGCCGCTCTGAGGTCGAGTGGTGGTTCAACTAAGCGCCATGACAAGCATGCCATGATTTCTTGGATCATGAAAATACTACGAAGGATACCCTTTTCTTACGACTTGTTCTTTTCATGAAGCGGGAATCTCTGGACCCCCTAGAAGGCGCTGGGGCGTAAACAAAAAGGCACTTGGGTATCTGAGGAACCCGGACCTGGAGATTCTGGATTGGAGTGTTTTTGGTTTCTTGGCGGATCAGCCACGGTTGACATTCGTTGACTTCTATGTACATAAATTTGATATGCCGTTCGGATAGACAAACAATTAACAAACACAAGGCCCTGGAACAGGGACTTGCCATTTTGGGTACATTTTCACGGTTTAAATTGCCTCTCCATCTTTCGTCAAATCGCATTGTCCGAGCTTACTCTCTAATCTTAGAGCAGATGAACCAAGCGAGTGTTTAATTTTGGGAATCCTGGCGTTGGTTGCAATGACATCGTCAGACCCTGACCTTGGGGTCCATGCGCTGACTACTTTAAGTCTTTAATGAGCCTTGGTGGAAAAAGGTGAAACTTGGTCAATTAATTGACTGACCAACGAAGACGGGGAATTCAATCTTTCTAATGAATATCCCTCGGGCAATAAAATGACGGGTTGGCGCACTAGAACAAGACCCTTCTTGTGATGTCTTTGACACGGGACGATTAATTAAAGCCCAGAACTAAGAGACATGGATAGGTTTCCAGGGCGTCAAAGAGGCTGGGTTCTGAAGCAGTAGGACAAAGCCACTCCCTTTCAGCTAGGACTATTACAAACAAGCGCTAGTAAGCAAAGGAACAGGACAATCAATAAGTAGTGTAGGACAAGTGATTCTGATTTGCCCTTGTCTAAAAAGGATCTTAAAAAGTACATACGGTTAGTCAATAACTCGACGCCTCACAGCGGCATCTTGAATACGAACTATGGATACGGAGATAAATATAGGCCTTGCTTGGCAGACTCAGTAACTCCTGGTATGAGCTGCGCTTGTGGTATTGCACGTACATCTATGGTACTGCATTGGATATTCACGTATTTCCTCATCTCCCTTTTATAGGGTCGAGCCAAGCACAAGCAGCGTAAACCCCCTCGGCAACTCCTAGTCGTAAGTCATGAAATTAGTAGCATGTAGTGTGTTCACAAGCCACTATAGTAGGTTCAACAGCTCCTCCACATAGCGGCGTGTATCAACACCGATGCCTTGAGCGAGCTTGCCTGCGCCATCGGCGTTCTCAGTACGGAAGCCGACATGGTCACTTGCACGACGGATGAGGAAGATTTCCTTGGCAACATCCGGGTGGCGGGAGTCAGGACCAGAATACTTCCTCTCCTCTTCTTCGAGAGCAGCGTCGTGTTCCGTGTCCGCATCAGCTCCACCTTCTTGGATGGTTGAGAGGTTGTTACTTGTAGCATCCTCCTGACGGTCAAGCAAACGTGTCCAGACGATCCACCACCCACGGCTTGACTTTTCAGTGCGCTCAAGGGCAGTCGAGCGGGATCGAGTACTGATATAGAGATTTACAAGGTGGAGATGAGTATTGAGGGCATCAGCTCGAGTCCAAGGATCCGAATCATCATAAGCGTCTGGGATGTTAGGTAAAGATGAGTGAACTGTCAAAGAGACAGGATCCCAGACAAGGTCATAAATAGTGTTACTCGAGTTGCTGCTGCTGCTCGAACCATTGTCGAGACCAGGTCGCTCGGGACGATACCTCGTTGAGAGGAGAAGAGGTTTGCGAAGAGGAGCCAGTTGGTGATGCAGGGAGCGGTATAAGGATTCCATGGCGAGGGAGTCGGTTCGTAGATTGAACAAAAAGGTGAACACAAATGGTCTGTTGACATAGACAACAACGCGCAACTTCTTGGCCTTGTTGAGGTCGTGTGAATCGTATCCAGGTATCATGTTTCCAACCACTTGTGATTGCGTAAGAGCACTGGCCGGATGCTCAAAGTCACGCACCGTTATGGCCTCTGGCCTATCCAGGGCCTCGCTCTCAAGCTCGACGTTGACGGTTCGCAAGACCGTACGGGAGTTGTGTTCCCCATCAGCAGCATCGTCAGAGCTTGCGCTGTCGGATCCGCTATAATCCTGATCTATTTCACCCTTGAGGCCGATAAGGTAATGACCAGCAGCTTCGTATGAAGGTGTACGACCCGCCAAGTTTGGCCGAGTTACTTTTGGAGTGTCTTGGACAGGCTTAGAATCCTGCTTAATGTCTTGTGGTTGATTCGGAGAAGAATCACCACTAGCAGTAACACTTCCTGGCAAAGACCAGTAAGTACCATATCCCAATTTAAGATAGCTGACCATCTTATCCAGCCTGCCATCTTCAGGCGCTTGTTCTTGTGACTGGTCTTTGCCAGAATCGCCAGCGGCCGCCTGCGCTTCCGGTTCTTTGGCGGGTTCGTCAGCTGATGCTTGCGTTTGATCTTGAGCAGCTTGTTGAGCAGCACGATCAGCTGCTCTCTTTCTCTTTGCACGTCGAACGGATGTTGGGCTCTCGATGATTCCGTAAGCGTGATCTCCCCAGGTATACAAATCCTCCATCCAATGCGTCATATCTCTCAGTGATTTTCTGGACAAAGCACCTGTTCCCAAGAAGATGGCACCGTCATCAGGACCTGGTTCTCTCCCTGTGCCAAGCCATTGTTCAGGATCACCGTTGGAATCATTCGGAGGTGGTGACTCAAGATTGTAATCTCCGAATTTAGACACAACCAGGTCAACAAGTCCTTCTATTCTCCCAACTAGTCCCTCTAGTACGGCTCGTTCGCCACTACCACGGTCTTCCTCTCCTACACCAACCCCCAGCTCGCCGCAGGAAGCAATAGGAATGCCACCAAAGATATCGCGAGCTGGGTTCCCATGCATCATGACGTTCCATGTTGAAAGATACAGGTCCCAGTAGCGGCTCAGTATTGTGATGAACTTGGTTCGCCTATTGCGGACAAAGAGGGCGCTCAACGAAGAGTCATGATGCATGAGGAAGATGCTATGGGCCCGTAGGAGATCGCGCAGCAAGAGACTCGCAGGTTTCATCTCGCGACTAGAGTATTCATATCGTTCTTCGGCGACCTCAGTCTTCTTCGTAGCGAGCCGGGGAGGGAGTGGTAGCTTGGTCAAGTCGATGCTCTAGTAGTACTGGTAAGTAAAATGCCGGTTGTAAGAAGTTTGCGTATCTTACTGCAAGAATCCACCATCCTGGTTCAAGCTCATGAAGTATAACCCGGGACTTTTCAGTGTCGATAGTGTCTACTGTCGAACCGCTCGCAAAACCGCGACTGAAGCTGGCCATGCCCTGGGCAAGACCAATCTGTCGCAAACGCTCATTGCGTTCCTCAGGAGAAATGTTTTGGGTGGGTTGACCACGAGTGCGCCGGCGCTTATTCTGCGCGGCTTGAGTGGTAACGGAGGCATAGTAAACAATCTGGTCCTCGATGGTCTCGTCGGTATTGCCAAGCGTGGGGTTGAAGATAGTAAGAAAACCGAGTTGAGCGGGCACAATGGAACCTGATGCTGAAGGCGCAGACATTTTGGGCATGGAACGTCTCGTGTACTGTCGTTCCGTTGCTTTGGGTTGCGTTGTCCTCGAGGTGTCGAGTTGTTCTATATGTTGGAATTTTGAGTTGCGCTGGGCGCTGATGTGACTAGTTCGTCACTCCCACCCAATTAATCCTGACGTCGATCGGCGATCGCAACGGTCTGCCTCCAACGAAGCTCTTAAGAACGTCACAGCGCCTCAAAATAACGGGCGCGGGTAAGGATGCATGGAAGGTCAAATTTAAACCGAAGAAATAAGATTCAAGGAATGAAGGGAAGAGGAGGACAGGAGGGGAGAGAGACTAAGGCTGGCACTTTGTTACGTGCGTCTCGGTCCAGTCCAGTACAGCACAGCAGAGACCCAGGTCCAGGTCCAGGTCTAGACTACTAGAGCAATACTGTAAGAAAACACAGACCGGACATAGGTGTATTCTAGGTACACTATCGTAAGGTGGACAGAGCCTGAAAGGGCCTCGATCATGCGGGCTGCTGCTTGTTGTTTGCGGGTTGGGTTATCGGAGGTTATACCCCGACCCCGACAACGATTGGGCAACCTCAACGTGTGGAAGTGGAAGTGGAACTGAAACTGAGGGAAGGTGAGATGCGATCGAGATTCGACATTGCCATTCGGCTGATCCGAGAATCTGGGAAAGAGCGAGACAAACAGTTCAAATCGATCAGATTAGTACAGTACTTACCCCAGGTAACCTGGCAATTCACAATTCGAGGCGAACATCAATTGCCCATTACAAGGATGGCCGATACGTGCAGTCGATCTCGATCTAATTGCACTTGACTCTACTGAGAAACATTGCCCCGCCATTTCTCGCACCTCGGATCAACATGCAGAATTCCCTGTTTCCCTTCTATGTCTTGTTCCAGACTTGTCCTATTCTCTCGACAATGCCATGATTCTAGAACAATACCCATGAATTAAACTGTCTCTTA
Source organism: Fusarium coffeatum (assembly GCF_003316985.1). Lineage (NCBI taxonomy): Eukaryota > Fungi > Ascomycota > Sordariomycetes > Hypocreales > Nectriaceae > Fusarium > Fusarium coffeatum. Next base: position 276,113 of record NW_022157903.1, on the reverse strand, counting down.
GCACCATGCTATCCCCGGATATCTTTGCGAAAAACCAACCGACCGGCCAATCACATAACTCCGAAACACTGTTACAATAGCTGTACATCCTCATCTGCCAACCTAGGCAATACTCCCATCGTTCATCGATTCCTCTTTTCCGCCTCGCCAGATAAGAGATTGTCTTTTCTTGGCCCTGGCATACACCTCGCTCATGCGCTCCCGCTGGTCCTTGAACTTCTGCAACGGTGACCTTGTTCGCTCTTCGGCTTTCATACTCTCAGTCCTAGGAAAGCCCCACCTCTTTCGTTCTCGCCTTTGACTTCGGTCAAAGCTGGAAAACTCAGCCCACATGAAGTAGAGAATAAACGTGATAACTGTCAGTGGAATCGTGACGGCCCAGTATAATCGGAACTGCGGTGTGGTAAGAATCCCGATGCCTTGGCCCTCGGTATTGTCCCAGTCGAATAGGTCAGTTGAGAAAAGTGCAGAGACGAAACTGCCTGGTAGGAAAACCATTGTAACAAATGCCAATGTCTTCATAGAAGCAGCATCGCGAAGAGTGGATATCGAAATGATGTAATTGGATAGGCTGTAGTCTTCCGATATTAAGTTGTTGAGCTGATGATGTGCTGTTAGCAATGTCCTCCCAGCTGGCGTGTCCAACGTACCACATCAATCTGTATTTGAATCCTCTTCAACATATACTCTCTATCCATAGCCTGCATGGTGAGCCGGCTCTGAAGAACCCCAATGTGGTTTCTCATGAGTTCGTCTGCCTTATAGGCCGTACTATCACCCAGACTCACATGTGCCCGGGCAAATTCGAGCAGCTTCTGCAACGTCTTATCTTTCCTCTCCGTGCTCGCCACGCGGACTGCGAACCCACTCATTTGTGCACTCAGTGAGCCGAGCTCACCAGCTGCGATATGTTTTCGCTGCGTCTTGAAATCAGAATATCCTGTTCGAGCCTCTATTTGCTGAATTCCCGGCTTCATGTTGTTTTGCGTTACCTCGATTTCTCCTTGGAACATAAATGCAAAGAGAAGCGAAGGGAACATGGCATTACTTGCCGTATTGAGCTGCCATTTGCTTTTGCTCTTGAGAAGCGCCTTCAAGCCTTCTTGCTCGTCATCGCTGGCGAGGATTATGCCACAAGTCACACCAGGCCGTGAAGCCGCGAACCTGGGGCGAGTATGTGACCATATAGATGCAAGCTTGGGCGCGTAACAGAAAGCATACGCTTGTTGGCTGGTATCGTTGTTGACCACTTCAGGAAAGGCAGCCACACCAGCAACACAACTCGAGAAGTAGTCGTATGCAAGGTGAAGGCCGAACTTTTCTAGTATTTGGTTCTTGGCATCTTCTGGTAGCCCGACCCGGTTGTCGTCAAGAATAAATTTGGGCCAGATGAAGCGAAGAACTAGCGATTCTTGACCTCTTGCTCCATCTCTCGTTTCTGTAGCCAGCCATGATGCGACGTCGGGTATACTAACATATCCCTCATTGTAGTCGACAATTTCGGCGTCATCGTTGCACCAAAGGTCACTAAATTTGAAGGAGATAACATCAGGAGAGTGTTTGGGACGCCGCGGGTTGAACTCGGCGATCTTCTGGTATATTTCGTCCATGAGTTGGCGTCGTAAGTAGCAGACTTGAAGCCCGGTGTGTAAAATAAACGCTACGAGTCTAGAAGAATGGCGATATTGGGATATGATGAGGCCTCGTTAAAGCTGATAACGTCAAAACATGTAGACTTGATTAAGAACGTAGAATCAGGCTGAGATTGAAGTCTGCTTTGGAAGTGCGATGGCAAACCATGTTGACGCACCTTCAGCTGCACTTTTCTCTTTCCTAAGCGCCCAAGTGCAGTTGCCGTGTGTGACATGGGCGGTTGGGGGACCCTTGCACAGAGTGAAATAGGAAGGAACATCACATCATCTAGCGACTCGAGCAACCGATTCAATTGAACGAGAACCATCTTCTTGAGTTATCTTGGATAAGTATCTATCGTTTTCTCAATGGTAGGTAGACAAAATAAATACATGAATACTCGTGTAAGTTGCAAGCTTACTACACTACCTAACTATCAGGTACCTAGGTGGATAGCGCCGTGAGCTGAAAGCTGAAGCGCTTACTTGTACACAATGGAACCATAGGTTAGGTAGTGGATGTCAGCTTCTTGGTCTGCACTGCCCCGGTGCTAGGTTAGGGGTTATAACGAGCATTCCATGACGCTGTTATAAATACCGATTATGTACTGTGCAGATATAGCTGGAGAGATGCCTTGCTTTGGGACATAGCGAATATTGAAGTGCTTCAAATACCTCTTATGCCTGATGTACTCATCGAATAGTGGCACAGACCTCGAAGCTTAGCTCTCCAGCTTTAGATACCTAGAACTCATCCGCCGCTAGAATCGCCTGAGCTATGCGTTAGAACTTACCCCGCAGGTCCCCTCTTTAACGCTCCTTTCAACGTGCCAGCTCATGCTCAGCCTCCACTACAAGATGCAAACAGAGCTTAGAATCACATGCATTAATTGATAAAGTACACCAGACGAACTGCCGTGAGGGGGCTTCTATAAATTAACTGTCAAGATTATGCCAAGCTGAGCCGTGCAGACACTTTCATCTTGTCTTCTGTGATCTTCTAAATCTATAATTAACGAAAGAGGACCCTTGTAAATAGTCGTAAACCTGCCTACGTCATCCCTGGGCGTCATTGTCGTTCACAACCTAGCATCATCTCACTTCGTACTGTCAGCTTCTTCCCCGCCGCTGACCGGGTTCGCTTGTTTCATTCTTTCCTCCTACATCACCATAATCATTCCGACCTATCGTATCGCGAAACCCTTTGACTTCAACATCACTTTGTCTGTATCCTACTCAGGCCCGTTGGCCCAAAACCACCATCATGGAATCATTCTCTCTTCTGAAGCGTCGTACCACCGACCTTCTACACAATGTTCAGCAGAACCTCCCTGCGATGCCTTCCGTTCCTTCCGTCCCCTCTACGACTTCTCCGAAAAAGGACTCTATCAAAGGAACATGGGAGCGCATTGATGCTCCCGACGTCCCTCGCTCTTCTCACTCTCTTAACATCGTCCACGGCACCGCTTACATCTTTGGCGGCGAGGTCAAACCCCGAAACCCCGTCGACAACGACATGCACGTCGTGACCCTCCCCTGGTCCAGCGCAGGTGCCGATTATTTCAAGATCAAGCCAGTTCCAGCCAAACCAGATGAACAGCCGAAGAAGGTGGAGACGCAGCTGCCCTCTCAGACAAAGGGTAAAGAACCAGCTGAGCCAGTCGCAAAGCCCGAAGAGGACGTTGAGGACGTTGAAAAGAAGCTGGATGAGGTCTCTCTTGAAGAGGACTCCGATTCTTCCGGTGAAGATGAAGACGAAGAAGATGAGGAGACGGAGAGCAAATCGAAGGGCAAGGAACCCGCTGGTCCCGAGCGACCGGAATTGGGCAACGTCCCAGCTCCACGAGTCGGCCACGCTACAGCCGTCATTGGTTCCCGTATCTTCTTATTTGGTGGTCGAGGAGGTCCTGATATGAAACCACTTGACGAGGCTGGCCGTGTTTGGATCTTTGATACCCGCTCCAATACGTGGACATTCCTTGACCCTGCACCTGCTATTCCAGGTGGAAACATTGTACCTCAACCTGGCCCACGAAGCTATCACACAGCGACCTCTATCGACCGGCCCCGGGATTTCGCCCCAACACGACCTAAGGAAGCTGCGACTTGGGGTCAATGGGCCCTAGGCGATACCTCAAAGACGGGTATTCCTCAGGCTCCCATTGTTGGCAACGTAGCTGAAGATGCCAGAGACGAAGAGTCAGACGGTTACGGCACCTTCTTCATCCATGCAGGATGCCTTGCCAACGGTGAGCGGACCAACGATATTTGGGCTTTCAACGTTCGCGAGCGTACTTGGTTTGAGCTTCCTGCTGCTCCGGGACCTACTCGGGGTGGCAGTGCCATTTGTGTAAGCAAGACTCGTCTGTTCCGCTTTGGCGGTTTCGATGGCCAGAATGAACTTGGAGGACAGCTCGACTTCCTCCACCTCGAAGTTGAGACTTTTGACGATCAGGGCACCAAGGGTGAGGTCGCGGTTCGTGCCCGTGGTGGTTGGCAGACCATCCACGAGAGCGACCCTAATACCGATTCCACCGAGATTCACGCTGAGCCAGCTCAGGTCTGGCCTGAGCCACGAAGCGTAGCATCTCTGGAAACTGTTACCTCGGGTGCCGGGTACGAATATCTCGTTCTGACCATGGGCGAGCGTGACCCAAGCTCAGAGGGTCATGAAGGTGCAGGCAAGTTCCTGGGTGATGTTTGGGTGTACCAGGTGCCTCCACTGGGTATGACCGCTGCCAGCGTTACTGCTGCTATGTGGCAAGCTGTCGGTCGTAAGACAGGCGAGGGCAAGTGGACCAAGCTTGATCTTACGCCCTACGACGACGATAACAGTGATGAGATGCCTGAGCCAAGAGGCTGGCTTGCCAGTGCACCTATGGGCGAGCTTGAGGAGAGCGGCGTTCTGATCTGGGGTGGTCTTGGTGAGGACAACCAGAGACTCGGAGATGGTTGGATTTTGCGAGTAGGCGACGCCTAAGTAAAAAATTGGGATAAGTCCTTGGCTTGGATATAGTATTTCTTTTTGGCGTAACATGTTTTTGGCGATCATCACAAATGAACGGACGAATGGAACAAGAAAACCCCTATGCAGAACCAATACCTCGCGTGGTATAAGGATATTGCTGTTAACGAGAACTACACATTCTATACCAGATATAGCATTTCATGTGGTGTATGTACAATTGTGACCGCGTCCCACCCAGCACTTTTTGCCTCGTTGATTCCAAAGCATTTCTTGCCTTTAAACTAAAAAAGAGAGATAATAACGTTATAATTACAGATCCGACCTTGTGGTCTCGGTTCCCCAGGGCTCGGAAGTAAGGCTTGTGAGACCAGCACTGTTCTCGCAGTCTTTTCGGCCGCTAAGAGGGCCAGGCTTGGGAACATTGACGGCAGAGGGATCGGTAGCAGTAGCCTTGGATCGGAGGGACTTGAGAAGGTCCTTGACGGAGGCGGGGGTAAGATCCTCGTAGTAGTCGTCGTTAATCTGGATCATGGGGGCGTTGACACAAGCACCGAGGCATTCGACCTCAAGGATGGTGAAGAGACCGTCGGCGGTGGTCTGACCCTGCTCAATGCCGAGCTCCTCCTTAATGGCCTTAACGATAACATCAGAGCCACAGCCTCCAAGTTGGCAAGGGGTCTAGTGATTTCATTATTAGCTCAAACTGTAATTTTGATTCTAACAATCTTCAATGACGTCTTTTATGATTGCCACAGTTCAATGTCGAGCAATTGCCGCCAAAAAAGATATGCCCGAGGTCGGAAGACAACATACCGTAGTGCAGATCTGGACAAAGTACTTGCCCACAGGAGTTCGGTTGTACATGGTGTAGAAAGAAGCGACCTCGTACACTCGCATGGGAGGCATCTCAAGAAGACGAGCGACCTCGTTCATGACGCTAATGCTGGTGAATCCGTGCTGGCGCTGGCCGAGGTCGAGCAGAGGCATGACGGCAGCCTTCTTGTACTGGGGAGGGTATCGCTTGAGGATCTCGGCAATGACGGTCTGGTTCTTCTCGTTGAACTTAAAGGGGATGTCGGGGTTGTTGTCCTCGGTGTTTCGATGCTGTCACACGCCATAAGGTCAGACCGGTCCCCATCATCTGGAATGAAGCAATTGCGCGCCGTCTGAGCCGTATCTTCTGCAGGCGCAATTGACAGCATCAATTGAGCTACTTACCACCATGAGAGTGTCGCTTCGTCGGCTGGCTGTGAGGGAGAAGGCGGCGCGAGACTGAGGGCGGGCAGCCCGGCACGCCGGCCGGATGGCGGATCGGATGAGAGGAGTTAACTTGCTCGCCATTTTGTAATTGATTTATGTAGTTTTGAGAGCGAGCGAGGTGGGCGTCGTCGCGGGGGTGGGAGGGCTTGTGAGGCGATCGTGAGGTCGTCGGTTCCGGATCTTGTCAAAATGTCGCCGTCGTAGCGAGTATTACAATTCGACTTGGAGCTGCTTGCAAAATGAAGATCGATGATTGGTTGATTTAGCCCTCGGTTTAACCGATCTGTGGTGGGCCGTTGAGAGGTACGTATCGATCTGAACGTGGAGAGGGAGCTTCCCATCTTCGTCTCTTACAAGGCATATCCTCACATTAAACGGCCTCTTTAATCTGTGCTGTTCAGTAAATGTTTACATTTACAATGGAAAATTTCTCATCGAAATAATATGCCACGGTCACATAACCTCCAAGCTCCTTCAAGGAGCCTTCTTAGGGAACCGGGGAAACCAACAAAGAGTGTCAGGTTGAGTCGGCCATCTAAACCTGGTTAACAGAATGAGCTGTGTTTGTCCCTCTTGGACGTATGTCAGGAATGTTTACTTCAACGCGACCTCGTACTCGTCAAGCTCTATCAATACCGACGGACTTGAGTAACAGAAGCTCTGCAGTCATCCCCATTGAACGATCATATCTTTTGCCAACACATAGCATGCCGTCGTTTACGGTAGCAAAAAAGCGCGCTACAGAACGAAGCTCGCGAAATCAGTGTCACTGCATATTCCACTGTCCTTGTGCGCGATCTCTTACGCTTTTTGGTACACTTGGTTCGCAGCCCTGTTGTGGCTCACCGTGGTTTCGATAGCCTAGCCTAGCTGGCCTGAGTCTAACCTGCTGCAAAACGATGGCGGTTGGGGGATCGATATGCAGGTCAGAGATATAGGCAAACATCGTAGCATGAAACCAATTGGACGCACTCGTTCCAATAGCACAAACGGGATCCGACGCGCCGATCTCCTTGATACCTGCTCGTCAAGCAACCTACACAAGAGTTAGCTATTACTGAAATCGTCTTTGCACATGATCTTCCAGGTAGGACAACCGAGACAATGCATCGTGCTTGATAATACGGATACCGCGCAAGTGTTGCTTGACACTCGCTTCCTCACGTGCCAGAGCTAAACGACAGCGTACATGGCCAGTATAAGCTTAAAGGGTCCTGGTTTTGACGGCCCATCATCAAGATACAAGCCCGAGTCAAGGTAACGCTGTGGCCACGCATGGAAACAGAACTTCCCGCTTCATATCTGGGGAAGCACAATTGCATAGTGCGGCTAGAGGCTTGTCTCTCGTTCTGAGACATGGACAATGGATTGGGTGCCCGAGTTTCACAGCCATCCATGTTATGGTTGTTCATGCTCATAACACGGGACTGACTATCGATGAGTTAGGGTCCTGCGCCTGATAATTCACGGAAGCGGATACCTGTAACCAGCGAGTAATCTGACGACCGAGCAACTTGCAATGTTGCTGTTGCTGTTGGTTACTTGGCGAAGGCGAAGCTAGAGAGAAGTAGGAAGCCGGTTTTGTGTTTGCTGAGGTCCAGTAAGTCGGGACCTAAATTTATCTAGTCAAGCGCGATGGTTTCAAGAGGCTGAGAATTGGAGTACAGGCCGTTCTTTGGTTCATGTATATAATATCGAGCCCGTCGTATTGATAATTCAGCCATGGGTGCAATTGTCGAACCCTCGTCACTAAATTGAATTGGTGTGATCCTTCGTCTCTCGTAAGTCGACAGTCCTGGTTTGTCTCAAACATCGAATATCGAAAGACCCTTGTGGTTGACATGGAGCTAATCGAAGTTAGCATCTCAGCCCATTCACTTTAGTTCCATCGGTTGGTGTTAGCTAGCCCCTTGGGGGAAGAGCCCATATCTTAAATGAACTGCGGAAGGAGGCTTTCTTTCAGCTTGGCTTGGCTCAATAGGCAATCACGACTCCTCCTTTGAGCTGGTCTCGACTTCCATTTTCCTGACAACAAAGGAAAGTGCTTGGTTCCTTCCCTCTCGAGTCCCTCATCTCATCTCATCAATATCTTTTTCACTTCTCGGTTTGGCCTCTTACAAATTCATCAGTCGATTACATCATGCCGATTGAATCGCGCTTCTCAGTCTCAGTCCCCAACTGCTCTATACAACAATGGATCTTTGGTTCATCTTCTGGCCCTCTGCCAGACAAGAAAGCCTTTATCGATGCTGACCATCCTAAAGATTGCTACTTCACCTACGATCAAGCTCGATTACTTGCAAAGCGCATCGCTGTTGGTCTAATCGATAATGGCCTGAAACCAGGGGATCGTGTTCTTCTCTTTACCCCTAACAGCATCTTCTTCCCAACTATTGTGATGGGCATATGGATGGCTGGAGGTATCTTCACTGGCGCAAATCCTGGCTATATCGCCCGTGAACTGGCTCATCAACTCAGGGATAGTGAAGCATCTTTCATGATCTCTGCACACGGTGTCTTGAAGGTAGCACTGGATGCATCTTCGCAAGTTGGTATGAAGCCTTCTCAAGTCTTTGTGCTTGATTCGACATGGCCAGATTCTGCTATCGAGATGCAGCCCTCTGAAGGGACCAGACATTGGACGGAGCTTATTGTGGCCAAGTCAAGGGGTGAGAGCTTTGAGTGGATGGAGCCAGAAGATTCCAAGAGTTCAATCTGCAGTATAAACTACAGTTCGGGTACTGTATGTTATGTCTTAGCATCATACTTCTAGCAGGACAGCCACTAACAGGTCACAGACTGGGATACCCAAGGGTGTGGAAATATCACACTACAATCATGTCGCCAATAGTCGTGGAGTTACACTTTTCCATCAACTTCATCCGGACTTCGAGGCTCGACGAAACCATGCCGCTGCTCTATGTTTCCTTCCCATGTATCATGCCTTTAGTCAAGGCTACTTTATCACAAGTTTTCCATATGAGCGAGTTCCAGTCTACATCATGCCTTCTTTCGAGTTTCCCAAAATCCTCACTCACATCGAGACCTTTCGAATCACAAAACTTCTAGCCGTTCCTCCTATTCTAGTCCTCATTTCAAAACACCCACTTGCACGCAATGCGGACCTCAGCAGCATCGACATGATTGCGTCTGGTGCTGCTCCATTGGCGAGGGATACACAACGCGAGATAGCGGGCATGATACCCTTGGGCGAAGCTGTTGTCCGGCAAGGTTGGGGTATGACCGAGGCAACTTGTACCGCGCTGTCGTGGGACCCTAATAAGGCCCCGAGTTCTGCGGCTGGCGAATTGACGCCGGACTCTCAAGCTAGACTGGTCGACATCGAAACTGGAGACGAAATTGAAACTGCAAACACTCCTGGGGAGCTATGGATCACGGGTCCTACGGTGACGCGTGGCTACTGGCGCAATACTACCGCGACCCAAGATGCCTTTGTCATTGACACAGACGGTACTCAGTGGCTTCGCACAGGAGACGTCGCTTATGTGGAAGAGTATGCAAAGGGGGCTCTTTTTCATATTGTGGATCGTGTCAAAGAATTGATCAAGGTCAAAGGACTGCAGGTTGCTCCGGCTGAGCTCGAATCTCTTCTTCTTGAAAGAGAAGATGTTGCCGATGCCGCCGTTGTAGGGGTCATCATCAACGGGGAGGAGCTTCCACGCGCATATGTCGTTAAAACGCCAAACGGAAAGAACACATCGGAAGAAGACGTTGCAGACTGGCTAGCGAGTCGTGTTGCCAAATACAAGCAACTTAAGGGCGGCGTGGTATTTGTTGACGCTATCCCTAAAGTTCCGGTAAGTTGTTTGTCCCCTTCTCGTACTGGATATTTCAAGACCGAAACTAACATGGTGCCTTTGATAGTCAGGCAAGATCTTGAGAAAGGTGCTTCGTGAGCGAGCAAAGCGCGAAGTTAGCAACGGCCTTGAGATGCGTGCCAAGCTGTAGAACAGCGGTGGCGACGGGCGCGCATGCTAATCTTTATCGATCAAAACTGCAAGTTCATTCTGTCCAAGAAGTTTATGATCTAAGACAAGTCGATGAAGAGTAAGAGGTCACTTTTGTCATTTTGCTCAGTATCATTCGCTCCGAAGAAGTTGGACTGGAGTTCTCATACATCAATAGACTGGGCAAGGTATGGCGTATCAGAATATTTGAGTCTCATTCTCTAAGGTACAAAGACAGACAACATCATAAAACAGTACAAACGACACAGAATTCATCACTTTCGTGCTTTTAATCTCGGTGGTCAAGCTTCCTAGTGACCTAAGGGCCGAGTCTCCATCGCCATTGGGGTCAAATCAAACCAGGAAGGATAAATTCCATATATACACTTCTGGTACTGCTTCATACAGCTCATTATTGCATTTGTAACTACTCATCTGTAATAAGATGCTTATCCTAAATCCCTTCGCCGATCATCATCATAACCTCATCTAATAGCGTTGAAGGAATAGTCATGTTGGTGACCCTGTCAGCTCTGCTTTCATCAATGCAATACTGAGCTGGCAGAGTTACACCATTACTGATCCCCAATATCTCCTGGGCAACCGCGATTCCACATCTCGCCGCTACAGGCATTCCATGACCCGTATATCCAACGCTTATGTAGACGCCGCTATCTTCACCGCCTAAAGCGCTGGGTAGTTTGCCAACCCACGGGTACCCATCTCTCGAGTACCCCATGATACCGGTCCACTCGTATGTGGCTCCAAGAGAAGCATCCTCTTCTTCTCCAGATTCCTTCAGCTTTAGAGATCCATGAAGCGACTCACGCAAGCGTTTAGCAATGACTGGGTCGATCGCATCATCGCGGGAGAGGCCGACTTGGCCATCGCTTGAGCCTAGCCTCTCACCGCCAGTGATAAGTTCACCCGACGGTCTCTGGATGAGATAGTCGTCTCCTCCAACTGGCGTCCACCAAACGTGGCTATGTTCAAGTGGTGAGCTTCCGTTTGATGGGGTGAGAGCAGCAACTTGTCCACGAACAGGGACGACAAGGCCTGACAACTTGGGAAGAAGGTGTGAAGTGTAAGCATTGGTCGCTAGGACAACCTTCTTTGCTGCTATCTGACCACGAGGTGTGTGCAAAGCCCAAGAGTCTCCTATACGTTGAAGGCGGTCCACAGGCGTCTTGGTCTGAAGATTGAAAACACTAGGATCACTCTCCTCGAGAAGACGTTCAAGGACCCAGGTGACAAGCTTGTACGGCCACAGCTTAGCGGCGTTCGGTTGATAAATAGCTGCATATGCCCCAGGGACACGTAGCTTCTCTAGCTCTTCCTTGTCTGTCACGATCCTGATTTTGTCAACTAGATTAGGATGGGAGTTCCTCATCCGCTCCAGGTGCCGAGTCACAACATCCAGGATTTCCTCCGATATGCGGTGCACGCCCCCGACGGTTTCCCAGTCACAGGGGATGTTATTCTCAGAGATGAAGTTTCTGACGAAGTTGAAAGTATCCAACTCAAACTGAGCCACTGGTGCTTTGGCAGCATAGATAAGAGGTTGGCAATGGCCACCATTCTGAGAGCTTAAATCAGAGATATTGCAGTTATCCATGGTTATCGATCTGACTTACCCTTCCCGTGGCTCCCCAGCATGCCTCTCTTGCTTCAAGAAGCACGACGTTCTTACAGCCTCCTTTTACAAGCTCTCTCGCAGTAAACGTACCAGTAATGCCGCTTCCTACAACCACAACTTCAGCCGTTGGAGGGAGCTCTGCGGTACTGCGATAGCCTAAGAGCTTCTCTGAGGGTTCCTTGTGCCAGTATGAGTTTGTGCTCTCGACACTAGGCAATTGAGCTTGTCCTTCGAGCAGTGCAGGAATCATCATCTTTGCTATTAGGCAGGTAGATATTAGGGGAAAGGTTGATGTAAAAATGAAGCTGTGTCGAGATCCGTCGCTTCAGGTTGATGATATGACAAGAACTGATATAAGTCAATTCGTAAAGGTAAGTACGTAACCCCGCCTTAAACTAACGTAATGCTCGGAGGTTAGTAGTCAGATTACGTAGATCTCCAATTTTACCTATCAGATAACTAAGGTAGTAGTATATGCAAGAGAAGTAGGAATAGATAGACTGATATGACATCGTAAAGTTATAGGCTTGCTAGGCGCGAATGCATAATGACCAACATCACATATAACAGGAGCATTCGGTAGTTTGTTGTGAATTGATCATATCATATTAATGCATTTCGTCGTTAGAATCATCAACAACTATCAGATCAGCCTCCTCCATCCAGAAGCGCTTTGAATCCATGCAGCCATGCCTCGGCAGTGGGCTTTTGAAGTATCCTTCCTCCATGCTTGCTCTCAGAGCCATTACTATAATTTACAATATTCCATCCCTTATGGAGCAAATCTTGTTCTTCCAATAACTCGGTACAATGCATTCCTTGAGACAAATGTCTCGACTGGCTCTTCCACATGCTTTGCTCTGTGCTGTTTCCCCTTTCTCTGCTGAAACCTGCAGAGATATGCTGAAACTTTTGATTATTACTCCCGCCCAATATGCGCTGTAATCATAGCATGTCTAATTCCTTCCGGGGTATTTTGTACACGCAGTCCCGCTGTAGAGACGCAAAATATTCATGCCACTATGGTGAGAGGGGCACACGCTGTGCTCTCGCTCTCAGTGGCGGACAAATGAAAAGTTGGTAGATAAAAAGAGTGTGGGTTCGGGGTGGTGTCGTGTTATGCCTAGAAGCGCCGGGCTCCCGATTCGAGTGTTGTATAGCCGACTGAACAAAACGCCAGTAAACAACTCCCGCTAACGACATCCATTCCTCGTGGTATTCGTATCGTGTCGTAGTAGCAATGATGCAGGTAACATCAAAGCCCATTATGTTTTAACAAAAAGTTCCTTATTTGCAGAACTCCAGTGGTATCCAGAGTCAAATGCAGTTGGTATATCCTCGTTAAACATCAGTCATCTCAGTGTCACTGTCGCCGCCGCCCTCTGCAATGGAGATGTTGGAGACGGGGAACATCTCAGCTGGTCCCCAGTTTCCTTCATAAACAGTTGCTGGTGCGGCGCGCTGGTGGCCGATCCACTGCATGCCGTCCAGTGCAAGGACTTGGTGCACAGAAGGTCGTTCGCTGGGCTCCTGTGCTGTCATCCAACGCACAATCGAGTCGAGAGAGCTGCTGTGCATGGCATTGACCATAAAGTCGGGAGGCTGCTGCAGTTCCGATCGCTTGCAGGAGCCAAACAAGTTGCTTGGATCATGGGTCTTGCCGCTAGTGAACTCGTCACTGTGCATCCCTTCGGTGGGATTGCCAGTTGCATCTCGCTGAACCTCAATTGAGGGGTTCCAGGTGAGACTGGGCACCTCGGAGAGATCGCCGGAGCGCAGAGCGATCCAGGTGGGTCCGTTATCAGGTAGGACAACATTGGCCGCAGTCTCTAGGATAATGAGACCCAGAGAGAAGACATCGGCAGGTTGGCACGATTTGCCCTTGAGCATCTCGGGGGCCATGTACTCGCGGTCACCCTCGACATCAACACCCTCAGCAGATGAGCATGATTGAGCAAGACCAAAGTCAGCGATCTTGAGAACGCCTTCAAAGGTGACGAGAATGTTGGCCGGCTTCAGGTCCAGATGCATGAAGCCAGCATCGTGGATGTCCTTAAGACCCTAGATTTGAGTTAGTTGTGTTCAGATAGATACATGAAGAAGAAGTAGCTTACCAAGCAAAGGTCCTGAAGGATCTTGAAGATGCGGAAGTCGTCCAATCGGCCTCCCCGTCCAACGTTGCCCAAGAACTTGTCAAGGGTACCTTCCTCACAGTACTCAGTCTGGATGTACAAATGATAGTTGTGCTCCCAGTTGTCGAAGTACTGCACCACATGTTCAGAGTGGCTCAGCGCCTTGAGGATCTCAGCCTCTCGAAGCTTAGTGTCGCGATCCCTGGGCCCTTGGAAAGGCTGCTTGCTCTTCTTCACAGCATAAACCTTTCCCTTGGCAGGGCTCTTTGATCGGTCGCTGGGAGTTGCAATGAAATCGTCGAACGTCATTTGTTGTTGGTTAGTCTGAGTAACTCGGTAGACAACCGAGAACTCGCCCTTTCCAACCTGTTCAACCTTGTCAAATCGGGAGGACAGGCTTACGTCGAGGTCAACGTTGCTGGTGCGGGCATTCACAGGGGTCACCAGAAGGCTAGTTGAGGACCTCAGATCCCCTCGTCCTGCTGTTGGGGTAACAGGTGGTGGCATGTTGTCAGAATAGGAGTCACCAGCCTGCGAAATTGATAGTCGGCTGGTATCGAGCGGGAGCAAGCTCTCGCGAGGTGTCTGCGGTGTTCGTCGTCCATCAAGAGGGCTCGCTGATTGAGAAAGTTTCGATTTAGTATATGTTTGAGAAGGGGAGCTGATAGAATGACGGAAAGAAACTGTGCTTGGTGGAGAAGGAGAGTGAAGCCCCCATCGAGCCCTGGAACGGCTTAACGAAGACAGAGGAAGGTGTGAAGATGGTGAATACAAACACCCAGCTCGGAGCGGTCGACTTGACTTGTCGATTGATCCAGCTGAAGCGTTCGGTGCTGCAGAGTCCGACTTACAAGTTGCTTCTCGAGGGATAGGGTTGCCGAAAAGGGGCGTAGGGGCGTGCAAAATTCGGTTCGCGGTTGGGCTGTGGTTGTCGTGAGGACTTTCGAATGAGTGCTCGCTGACCTTACTAAGGCTGGGAGTGAGAGTGTTTTTGGTTGGAGTGGGAGGAGCATCTCCTTCCATTGGGGCCGAAAAGTCGAGGGTGTTATCATCGAAGAGCTTGTTCTCGTCGCCATCGAGACTCAGTACGCTACCGCGGCGTGCACTCCTAGAAGCACTGCCACGCTGGAAGATAGACATGCCCTTACCAGGCCTGCTGCCAAAGGGGTTAGAACTTTGACCGCCGCCATTGCTGAACGGTGTCGAGGGGATGCCGCCAAAAGAATTTCGGTTGTTACCCCTCTTCTTCATGGCACTTCCGGCTGGTGGAGGGAAAGTAGCGAAAGGGTTAGAGTGCTTCTTGCACGGTGTGTCAGGAGGTGCCATCTTCTTGTCTGCCTCCTCTTCAGGGTTTCTGTTAACCTTGGAAATGAGACCGGTAGAGTTGAAAGCGCCCACCCAGAGTTGGTTCTGGCTAGGCGTAGCCATAGCTCTAGCCATATCATTTGGGCGGGTTGGCCTTGTCGCGTTCAGAGGCAAAGAGCGTGAAAAGATATGAGGTCTAGGTCGGTCTGGCATCCTGGCCACAGGAGCATAAATGGGTGTCTCCTCATGGAGGCTGTTTCCTGAGGACGATGTGGTCAGGGTCTTGGATAGAGGATGAGGCTGATGCGTCTTGTCGCCTCCGAAAATAGGTGGCTTTGAGGTTGGCGTAGTCGATACTGGGGTGGGCTGGTAGCCCAGTTCACCACCAGTGAAAGTAGGTGGCTGTGAGGTGGGTGTAGTAGATAGTGGGTTAGGTTCATAGTCAATGTCGGTGATGAAAGTAGGTGGTTTTGAGGCGGGTGTCGTTGAAGCAAAGGGACTCTCTTGAGGAACAGAAGGAGGGACAAACTGGTCCTGAGAAAGACGTGGTCGGCTTCGGACAGGAGAATAATCAGCGCTCATCTGGGCAAGCTGTCGCTCGCCAGACCGTCTGCCCCAAGAACCCCGCTCCCCATATCTTTGTTGCAAAGTCGACTTTCGCAAAGACGATGACCTCTTAGGTACATTGCTATTTGTAGGAGTTGGTGAGGGGAGTGGGTCCCGGAATGGTGATCCAGAAGTCCCCGCAATCTCATACTCAGTGGATGAATCCTCGTGAATAAAGAAGCTCTGTGACGATGTCGTGTTGGCACCAAAAATGTTTTGGTCCTCATTCTGGCCCAGCGCCGAAATACCATGCAAGCTGCGTCTCTTAGCCACTGGGCTTCCCTGGCTCGGTTGGTCCAAATTCATCGTCGCATCACTGCGCTTCAACGATCCGTTGTTTGGACCCATCGCAAAGTCGTTGTGTCCGTCAAGGGACTTGATAAATGAGGTTGGCGAAGATCCAGGGGCGTCGAGGTGAACACTACTTCGCTTCTCGGGGCTCACGGTCAGAGGACTTGTGGCTCCCAGCGCGTTGTTTTCCTGTCCTGAAGCGTCGATAACAGAAGGCGCAGGCATCGCGGGTAGAGAGTTACCACTGTCGGGCGCGTTGTTGAGTGCCCTCTTCAAAGGGCTTCTTGGAGAAGTACGGGTTCTTGTCAACCCTCTAGAAGGCGAAGTCTTTGAAGCTTTGGCGGATCTTAAGGAAAGTCGGACGCTGGGGCGGAAAGGCGTGAATGCGGGGTGGAGAACACCGTTGTGAGGAGGTGCTGAGCGCGTATGAGACGGCAAAGGATGTTGATTTTGAGGCGTCGCGCCGAATCGACGGCAAGGCGATTGACAGGGCGACTGAGGTGAGGTTTGGTGGGGGCTCTCGGGGCTCAGCGATTGCGGGCTTGAGCGCGTCAAGAATTTGGATGGTGATCGCGAAATAGATCGACGCAACGTACGAACTGCCGAGGTAACGTCGATGTGGTGAGCGTGTGTTGGCGAAGGTAGGGCGAGTGTGCCACCACTGCTGTTCGAGAAGGACATTGTGAGGTTTCCGAGATGATGCGCGCTCGTGCTTGTCGCGAGCTTGTAAGTGGAGTAAGGCCGATGCGATGTAAACAGCAGTTTAAATCAGGCCTTGAATAATATTTCGGTGCCGCTAAAAGATAAAATAACCGGTGGGAGATGCGATAGTGAGAAAGAAAAGTCGAGACCGTTTGGTGGTTGAAAGTGGGATGCGACGAAACAATGCTGCGTTAAACGGCGAAATCGAAGATGTGAGAAGCAGCTCGACGCGATACCCTACAAATCGCAAAACGCTAAGCCAGTCTCACTCGGACGTCAGAGGTCATATCATGACTCGACAAATATATGTATAAAAATCAGAGACTGAAGAAAATAGGCAGACGTGTTGTGTCAAGCGCAGGCTGCAGTCGAGATCGGTCCAGGTCCAGATGATGATGAGTCGATAAGGCAGCAAGATAATCACGGGCCGGGATGTGAATTTTGCGTCGCGAACTAAGTAAACAAAACTTTGATAGCCGGCGAGAAAAAGTGAGGTTGTATAGAGAAGAGAGAGGTTGGTAGAAAGTTGGAACCGCTAGGTAGTTGTAGGAGTATAGTAGTCTACCTTTAGATGTGGTGCAGCGGTGTCGTGTTTCGTGCAAGTTGGATAGATTTGGGTTGGGGTGGGCGGGTTCAAGAGACGTAGAGAGACAAGAGGGTTGGGTTTAGTGGGTGGCAGTTGGGACCATGGCGCTCGCGGGCTTGTACATGGGTGTAGGCATGGGCGTGGGCAGGGGGGCTAATGGGTGGACTATGGATCCTGACACAGACTATCCGTAAAGAAGATGTAAAAGACTGCACTAAAAAGCAAATCGTCTCTCGCTTGTCTTGTCTTTCCTGCCTTTTTGTCTTTGTTTTGTGGGTTGTTTAAACAATCTCAGGCGTGTATAGTGAGGGGAAGGGACTGCGTAGGATAGGTACACTGACACCAAAAACCCTTCCTACAACACAAGTCAAGTTGGGTAGTTTTGCAATGAACGGGGTCCTGTGACTCAGATAACCAAGTCAAGAGGACAATGAGTGGTCGTGGACAAGTCAGGCTGGTATGCACTTGTCTGAGTGGTTTGGACTTGTCTAAAAGTTGGTACAGAATCGAGGGTGTGGGCAGTGGATAGTCTAGTGGGACAGCGATAGAGCCAGCGGATAGAGAGGAGGGGGAGGGACCTGTAAAGGGCGATTGATGGCTGGAAGAGGGAGAGGGTCCCTTCACTGGGGTATGACTGTGACCTGGGATTGGGATGGCGCGTGTTAAAGAAAAGGTTGGCGCAGGCTGGCAGTTTGCGGATCTTGGGTGCACGCCCCGTAAGAATGCAGTAGCGCAGTGCTGTTAGTGGAAAAGTGGTGGGGAGTTTCTGGCTGTCTAATCGCCGAATAAACTTCCTCCAGGGCGGCTTCTTCCTTCTCAATTAACAGCCCTTTGATTCTGCCAATAAATTGATTAAAAGGGAACAAAGTAAACAAACTATCATTGTCTACACCATAAAGGGTCAACAAGCGTACGTAAGTGGCAAATTCTTCACCCTCGTAACGATATCCTCCAGACAATCTCAATCTCCAAAATAAATAGAATAGAAAAAACCCTTCCTTCGTCATCTCCAAATGCGGGAAAACAACAAACTGGGGCTGAAACGCGGTTTCAGTGACGCATTTGTTTACACGACTTCCCAAATAGGAAATGTCGCGTCACAGAAAGACGCGTTTTATCCCAACAAGGGGTATGAGAATAACACAAGACAGACACTAACACTAACACGCCCCCTGTCAAGTGAAGGCTTCTTTACAAGGATAGTGCCGGGAGCTGGTCCCGTCCGTGTTCATCTCAAGCCTCTGCTACTACTCTACAGTACTGTACTGTCTGTAAGAGCTCATGGAGCTGATCCCTCTGTCTCATCGATGATGGCACGTTCATCGAGACAATCACATTCCGTTCGTCATAATCTAGATATCTCATACCCTCACCTCACCTCAACTCAACTGCCTCCTCATCGTCATAGTTCTACAGTAGTTGGGACAACGAGCTTGCCTCCGATACATAACGACGATCCGCGATCGTCAGGGAACAGCAAGTTGTTTGCCCATGGATGACGGGATATTCCCGTACATGAGCTTGGGTTTACGCTAGGACTCTCTTTGTAAGTGAGTTCCATGATGTCCATCCTTGGAAGGTAGAACCAGCAGTGTCCTGAATCCCATCTCAAACTAAGAAGCATTTCATCTCAGTCTGTAACAGAGGATTGACTATCAATCATGGACAATGCTGCCGGGAGAGGCTGACTACTTCTTACAAGTCTGGTTCTTTCAGGCGTAACAGGACCACCGCAACGCCAGTGAAGATGAAAGAGAAAATCTTCTCTAAAGACTGACATGTAAGTCGGGACGCCCTAAAGCCCTGGTTCTTCGCTTCTATCAGATACTCCACTGGGCGCATCGCAGCGCCAGTGCTCGCTCAGGGGTATTTCCGTCCATGAGGCGGCAGGTGGCCTTCAGACCTATCGTCAAGCCATTGCAAGCCACTCTTTGCGACCTTTTGACAGACCCAGGGGACTTCTTCTTCTCAGGGGGTTCCTTCGCCGGGCTGGCGGTTGGGTTTCCACATTGCTTGGGGGGGTGGCGCCCGTTGAAGACCGCGTACCTGTATCCGTACAGTATGGCATGGAATTTGGACGAGATGGGACAAGATCGTGATGAGACGGCATGAGCCATGAGGTCTTTTTTACAGCTTCTGCTGGTCTGTCATGCGGTCACAGATAGAAAGATGTATCTAACTATACAAGGTATCGACTTAGACGCTGGAGCCGCCCCGAGTCCAGTCCAGATGGGATGGCAGCTTGCAGGAAGCAAAAAGCAAGCAAGATAGGTACGGTACGATGTGATGGGGTTAGCTACCTTAGTTAGGTAGGCTTGGGGTTTGGCGTTGGGACTGGCCCGTGTCTGATGTCCACCCGTTCGCTGGTTCCCGTCTTCTTCAGACCACTCAGCGTCATGATCGTCACCCGTCAGTTGTTGATGAGCATGCTTCATCCCGGGTCCAGTTGCTCGCCTCGTACTGCCTTGCCCCGAGTATTGTATTGTAGATGTGTTGTACAGCACAGCGTGTACAACATAGACAACGTCAGCCTGGCCAAGTAAGGCATCTACTGAGATGTAGGAAGCCTTGTTCTGGGCCGGCAGATTCTCCATACCAGTTGAGAGCAGTTTGATTGTCTGGTACACTTTCAGACAGCCGCTGAATGGCCTCGGAACAGGCTAGTCATCAGGCACACATACTGTACGGTACACACCCTGAACCCCCAGGAGCATCAGGTCCTGTCCCATCCCATCTCATAAATCCCCAGGCCCCAGGTCAAGTGTATCAGCCTCCCGATGCGCCGGGCCTCCCATGACGCGCAGCAAATCTCCTCGATCAAAACAAACGAAAACGGTGGACGAACGGCCACGGGCCCCCTATTATCCCTCTTGTGCACTCCCAGAGTATCCACTCTAAGCTTACGGTGGTGATTTGTGTTAATTTGGGGTTTAAATTGTGCTCTTTATGCCAGCCCTCTCGTGTCATTTCGCTTCTTGTGAGAGAGAGACTAGAGAGTCCGGGGTGACCCCCTGCCATATGCGAGAAGTCTTCCGCACTAACATGTACAAGTCCAAACAATTCACTTCTGTGCGTTTTCGTGACTTTGTTGTTCTGCGTGTGGACGAGAAGAGTGAAAAAGCCCTGCTCTAAACTGGGACCGTTTGGCGTGTTATCGTATGTGTATCGATGTTGTTTGTTAGCCCCTGAACATGGAAGTCTAGACGTGTTATCAACTGATAACCGTAGTCGTAGTCGTAGCCGTAGTCTATTGTAGGATACGGGCAGTTAGCAATATTGACTCTCAAATCAACTACCAATCATGGCTCTTATTCGGCACATGACGGCTGCTACTGCTACTCTAGGCACTGCTCCGTGCTTCTCGATCAAACATCTAAATCGACTTACAAGTCTTACACGGATCATCATGGTCACTTACACTGGGCAGCATAAGATCTACTAGAGCCACGACTTATCCTTCATTTATCACATACACAACTGACTGACATGACAGACCATCGCACGTACATACAACTTAACTATGCTGTACATGCCCCGCGCTCGCATATTCTGTACTAGACAGGGTTATTTACAGGCTGTGCACAACATTCAAGCGTCTCCTGCTGTAAGCTAAGCAGCTAAGCAAGCCAGATTTGTTGACCGCTTGACTTGGTTGCATATTTTTATGGGACGTCCACTGCAGCTAGGAGGCTATTGAAGCACACCGCACACAACTTTAAGTCTATGGCTCTATAAAAACAAGCGAACCCCTATGCAATTCATATTGCAAAGGGTCATATAAGTAGCCTCAGGCTACACCTCAGTAATCATCCTTCGGAATAGCCTCAGCCTCAGCCCCTATCTGCGTATTCATAAATTACTTTCCTGCAAGACTAAACCGTTGTCCTGTTGTTGCGATGTTGTTGTCGTTGTTGATATGTTTATAAAAGCGTGGTGAAACGAACCAACAATTAGTTACTGCCTGCACAATTTCATTCAGCTCTGAATACTTGGAAATCGATAGTCAATGAGACGCTAAAAGGTGCGGGCATTGAGTGTACATATATTTATGTGCTCTACCGTCGCCCGTGCATAAGAGACGGTCCAGAGTTGAGCCAACCTGGAACCCAAGCGCACCGTTTTCCGAAACCGAAAACAGATACGGAGTGTAAAAAAACACCATGACGCAAAGTGGCTTGACCTGATCTGCGACAAAGTGGACTCTCGGTTACCCTACATGCACAATTCTGCGGTTCGCTGGCAATTTGGGTCTTAGGATGGGGATTTGGTCAGAAACCTGCTGGCCTCAATAACTGGCCACGCTGGCAATGCAAACGCATCCCAATGGACTCCTTGGTTGGTCAATCCCGTAGAAAATCGGCGTAGCATTGCTTCAAGTGGGCTCGACATAGAACTGGCATTGTATAGACGGAGTTCAAAGTATTTGATTGGCCAATTCATCATCACGTTCGCAAGGGAGAAAGCGAGGGGTAGCTTCAACACCAGCTGCAGTGTAGTCTTCAGGAGAAGTGAAGTCTCGTCTCATATGCACCTCCTCGCAAAGGGAGGATCGAGATGAGCGATATTTTGCATGCCATTGCAGTTGACGATCTTCAGCAAGCCATGATTATTAGTATCTCCCGATGAAGCATCTCAATCATCACGTTGGGACTTCACCAAGCCACAATCCGGGCAATAACCAGCTTATCTCCCCCCGGGTTCTCCACAAAGGCATGGCAGGGAAGAAAAAGTGAGACGGCCGAGATACCCACGATCTAGTAGAGCTCCATCTTCTCGAGATGGATCAGGCCATTTGGCGGCTAAATCTAAGTCAGTGATCAAATTCTTCAAGTGCTACTGAACGATAATGTCTCGTAGTTTCTCATCCTAATCTGGACTGGACTTGGAAAGGGGGCTAGGGGGGGTTGTGAACTTACTGGTATGAACTGTCTCAGCTTCACACCTGCCTCCCTGAACACTCGGGCTGTGTCGTTGTCCATGCTGTATGTGTGGGCGTAGACAACCTCACTGATGCCCACCTGACAAATCTTGATACTGCACGTAAGGCAGGGACACGTGTCGCAGTAAAGAATAGAGCCCTCGCGTATTCTTTCACGTCCGGCTTCCAAAAGGGCGTTTTCTTCGGCATGGATACATAGACAAGTCGACAAGCCCACTCCTGAGCTGTTGCCATCATTGCATCTAGGGCAGCCTCCGTCGGCACAATTCTGTAGTCCCCTTGGGGTTCCGTTGTAACCAGTGCTGATAACCCTGCGCTCCTTTCCTACGAGCACACATCCAACTCTGCGCTTCATGCAGTTTGAGCGTTGAGCAGCGAGGGACGCCAATTCCATAAAGTAGGTATCCCAGCACGGGCGTAGACGATCAGGATTCGGGATGTCCAACTTCCCGAGAGTAGCATACAGGTGCGCAAGGGACGATGAGGTGTTGAGAAGTCTCACCACAGCACGCGAGATAAGGGGAGACAAGCCCTTCTGAGCGTCGTACAAATGCATGTCACTCTCCGCGACAAAGTCTTCCAGACTCATGTCAGGCTCTCCCGCGTGCCTTTGTCTCGCGCGGTCTTGAAACCGGCGCCAGCGGACCGTCAATGGTGCGTCAACGGAGAGGAGCAAGAAGAAAGGCCGGCGTAGAAAGACGTCCAGAACGGCCTCTGTGGGGATGTCGGTGGTTACAAAGCGACTACGCCATCGCTTGGTGACAAAGTCGAGGAGTTCTTCGGGCGTGGAAAAGACATGCGGCGGACCAGCCCGGAGGGTCAGCGTGGTTTCAGAGGATGAGTTGTGGCCATTATTGGTGGTGAGGGCAGTTGAAGTTAGAGCGCCTTTGAAGGCTGAAGAGTCATTTGACTGGGACTCTGTGCCTTGATCATCCGATGAAGCTGAAGCTGAGTTAAGCGAGGAATTGGAAGGCGCTGTCTGCGATGGTGGCTGCAGATAGAGATGTTTGAAGCCATGGTGGTCGACCAGATATTGGGCCACCGTCTTTTTGCCGGAGCAGATACCTGAGTTGATACTGTAAGCTCATGAGCTCTTCTTGAAGAACTTTGGGATAGTTTTACTTCCGCAGACACCGATGAGCATCTTTCGAGTTGATAAGATGAGTTTATTTGAGGTTCGTTGTTTAGAGGCTGAGAATAAATAGATGAGGTTTTCCGCCTTTAGATTTCTGCATGTTCTTAACGCGTAGACTATGGATCTCTAAGCGCGTTGAATAGCCCCAATGCAGGTAGTGTGGGGTAATCTACACTGTTTGCAGCTACGTACTACCTCTGTTCTTCTAGAAGGTCGGCCGAATATAACAATTGTATGCTTCTACCTTGCAAGCGGCCGACAAGAGACTCGACTGTTTTTTTATCAGCTCATCTTACGATTTTGTGATTTCTCATCTACGATCTCGATCTAGTGTGATGGGATAAATATAGATACTATATCTGCGTTCCAGCTGTCCCGAGAAAGGGATGCTGCCGAATTTGTTTCAGACACATCAAATCTCTGCTTAACGAGATGGAGAGATTGTCACATTCTTGTATTAGATTGTGGAAATAAATCTGATACGGGGGTAACGTCTAAAGAACCCCCAATCTTGAGGAGAGGTACCGAGTGTCTGGATGCGAAGAACGTGAACCACCTGTAACTCGGGGTGATGGTAAATGATCCGACAAGGGTCTTTGTTTGTTATCGTGAACTTCAAGAATGGGATTCTGAACTTCGATTTCCTGTTGCTGGTCAATTTGGGTCATGAGGTTAATCGTTCTGTGTCCTCTCATCCATTCAAGATCGAATACCAATATCCTGATAATGCGTATATTGTTCAGAGCAGGCTAGCACCAACTACAACTACGTCAAGTTATGAGCATACTATCGGCTCAAATAAGTAAATTTTCATATTACCGTTATTTAGTATCTCCAGTTAATTATACTTTCATCGTGCATTCAATTCTTACAACTAAAACCATTGAATCCATGATAACCAAGGTTCCTACCCTAGACTTCAGCACCGAGAGCGTGGGGCAGGCGCGATAAGGCTCAACAGGGCAACTGATAAGTTAGGCTGTTCTAGCCCGAAGTACCCCGCCGTGGGGCTGCCCGGTAAGTGCCTGGGCAGGAACGGCACCTGCCTGTTTCTCTGATCGGTAACCACTACATCATCTGTCGTCTTGTGATGAGTGACCTTCTCATCAAGTGACAGCCTCACTGTGTCAGCCGTGCAACAACAGTTACTTTCACTCTTCAAGAGCTTATTAATGACCACAGCTGATTGACTTCGGTAATAACCTTTGAATCTGCATCCGTCGCAGTATTAAACCTTGTCAACGCCTGCGCCCCCCCGCCTCAGCCCTACTTCACTCACTATCTAACTACGTCGCATCCATCGTCAGCTTCATAGGCACCATCTACAACTTACAACCCGGATATCCGGCCCCCTCGTTAATATGGCGAAGCCTCTGCAGTTCGCTCCGTTCATCTCGGAGATTGAGTTGCCTTTCTATTCCGCCCTTTTTGCTTCAAAGCTTGACCACGATAAGCTTGACGACTCAGCGCGAAGTGTTCTTGGTCTATACGAACCACGATACGAAGAGCCCGAGTCCAGCTGTCGCATGCAAATTCTAGGAAATGCTCTCACAAGCAGCACGTAGGTATCTTCTTTGTTTTTCTGCGCATTTCGGGTCTGACCACGACAGAACTAATGAGCCCAGTTCACCCTTAGCGGCCATGAGAGCCGAGGGCATCATTAGAAACGTGAACACACTCGAGGATTTCAAAAATACAGACAAGGCTGCCATGCTGAAGACTGCTGGTCGACAGGTATTTCTTTCGCTCCCAAGTGTTGGATATCACTGACAGCCCAAGGTATGGGATGCGATCAAAGATGGTAGTATCTACTCTGTTCCATCCCTTCTGTCTTCCTTTGTTATACTTTCATATGCGGATCTCAAGAAGTACAAGTTCACGTACTGGTTTGCATTTCCAGCTCTACATTCAGACCCAGTATGGAAACGGTCAGGCCCAGTCGAACACTTGACCGCTCCAGAAACCAGAGCTCTTGTAGACAGAGTCGGAACTTGGAGATATAGTGTTGACGCCCGTGAGCGTGGTTTCTTCCTGGCGAAGAAGATCCCCGGACGACCGGAGACAGACGACCCCGATAGTCCCCAGGAACTCCCTTTCCACTGGGTAATCGGCTCATTGCGAGAATTTGAAACTGGATTCTTCGACCAAGTGCCCGAAGAGGACAGATACGTTGCATTTACTGACCCTTCAACCTACCCAGAGGCGCCCGGCTGGCCTCTACGCAACCTTCTAATCCTCATACGGCACCGCTTCCGCCTGACCAAGACTAAGGTTATCTGCTACCGCGACACTTGGGCAAAGAGACACGAGCCCAAGAGTGTTATTCTTCCCATTGAGATGGACCCCGTCGAGAACATGCAGATTACCGAAATGCCCAAAGTTACTGGCTGGGCTCGGTCAAGCAACGGCAAGCTTCAGGCTCAACAAGTGAACCTGGGAGATTATATGGATCCTACGCGACTCGCTGATAGCTCAGTTGATCTGAATCTGAAGCTCATGAAGTGGAGGATCGCTCCTAACCTGGACCTGGACACCATTAAAAACACAAAGTGCCTACTCCTGGGTGCTGGCACACTGGGAAGTTACGTATCGAGAAATCTGATGGGCTGGGGTGTTCGGAAAATTACTTTTGTGGATTATGGACGAGTGTCGTTCTCCAATCCTGTGCGCCAACCGTTGTTCACATTCAACGATTGTCTCGAAGGCGGAAAACCTAAAGCGCTCCGAGCGGCTGAGGCCTTGAAGGAGATTTATCCTGGTGTCGATAGCGAGGGACATTCGCTATCGGTTCCTATGCTTGGCCACCCATTTACAGACGAAACAAAAACAAAAGATGACTACCAGAAGCTAGAGAAGCTCATCAACGAGCACGACGCCATCTTCCTACTCATGGATTCGAGAGAGTCACGCTGGCTACCAACTGTTATGGGCAAGGCCGCAGGCAAGATTGTCATGAATGCTGCGCTGGGATTCGATTCGTACGTTGTTATGCGACATGGTTCCGAAAGTACTCCTGAAGGGAAAACCCCACTGGGCTGCTACTTCTGCAATGATGTTGTTGCTCCAGCAGATGTGAGTTCAACCCATTCATTGTCACGTTCACAACTAATCTTGGTTTAGTCACAAAAGGACCAGACTCTTGACCAACAGTGCACCGTCACAAGGCCTGGAGTTGCTCCAATTGCCTCTGCACTTCTCGTGGAACTTTTGACAAGTTTGTTGCAGCATCCCCTCGGTAAAGATGCGCCAGCGCCTCAGCCAGCTTCAGGAGTGACTCCAGAGAGGGACCCTCCCGATCATGCTCTAGGACTAGTTCCTCATCAAATCAGAGGTTATGCTTCTACTTTCCAGCAGATTGTCATTCGTGGCCAGTCGTACGACTGCTGTAGCGCATGCAGCCCCAAGATCCTGAACGCCTATCGCAATGATGGTTGGGGATTCGTGAAGAGGGCGTTGCAAGAGAAGGAATATGTGGCGGAGCTGTCAGGTTTGGCTGAAGTCCAGCGAAGAGCAGAGGAGATGGCCGGTCAGGTTGACTGGGAGGAAGATGATGACCTTGTTGAAGACGGTGACGGAGAACTTATTTAGAAAACTGTAAATGAGCGTATAACGATGTTTAGATGAGCATAGAGATGGATTGCTATCGCGGTTTTGTCGAAAGGGATGGACATGGCGTTACATATTTCATTTTGTCGCATTTTGTCACGATGGAGTTAATGGCGAGGGTAGTTATTATAGATTCTTATAGGGCCCAAAGAACGCTCAAAGTACCATATGGATTATTGTACCCTACGTATACTGTCAGTTTGCATATGTGTATGTTCTCTGTTATACGGGTTGTTGTCTGCCCTCATACTGGAGATAAGTCTCACAACACGTTTCCGGAACTCAATTACTATACGACAGTTCTAAATTAAACTTTCTGTCGGCAATTCTACTTCTATCATGCTAAGTTCACAACGAATTGTCGATCATGGCTCCTCCTTGGCATATGTCCGCAAACAGACATGAGGATGTCTAGTACCTGTGGGTCAACACCACGCCGAACTTGTAGATTAACGATACCGAAGGCGTCTTGAAACATGCCCGGCTTTGGTTGTTTGTTTTGTCACATTACTTTCTTTATTTACGTTGTTACCTCTATAAAACTAGTGGTTGATTGACTGTCTTTGTCCTGAGGTGATCCCGGGTTTGTGTTAGACATTCAGGTACGCATCTCAACTATCACAAGGTCCCTCCTCAACGAGCCATAATGGTTAATAAACTTCTTATCGTTGCAATCGTGGCATCTATGGTCCCCACAGTGGATGCCTTTGATCCCGCAAAAGATCGATGGTTATGCCAACAGGACAATGCCATTTGTGTCACTTCCTTTGTATGGTGCTCAACCATCAACGAGGATACATCAAAAGGATGTACATATCCCGAAAACACCTGGCCGCCCTCTATCAGTAACCATGGCAAGAACCCAGCAATGGTTCTGTGGGACAAGGAGTATACGATCAGTTGGAAGGGAACAGATTACGAGTATCCTACGCTACTTGAGTGGCACTTTGTGAGAGATACAGAGAGACCGAGCACCTCGAGTAATTTGACATGGAGCAAAGGTAAGAGCTGAAGTGCTAGTGCGAATTTGATAATACTGACGGAGAAATAGAATTCAAGAATAAGGAGCAGTCCTACACTTTCAAGTTCAGCGATCTGGCCAACGATTTCCCCAATAAAGATCACGACGATATCGATGCCGATCAAGTGAAAGCCGCTGCAAGCAACCTGATGAATGTCTGGGCCGTCTCACAACCCGACAGGCCTTACGAAGGCAAGGCCCGAGTTCACGGTAACCCCTGGATGGACAAGTCCCAGCATTTCATAGTCATGGACGACGATGTAGTGCCATATCTCGACACACAGCGTGAGATGGCCAGAAGGGGGGAAGAGAGTAACTGGGAAATGGGCGTTTTTATCGGCGTTGGCATTGGAGTACCGGTTCTTCTCGCACTTGCTTTTGTTATTGGCAGATCGACAGGTGGAAAGGGGGCGAAGAAGATATCGGGCTATAAGTCTGTTGAATCGTATCATTCGGGGTATAACTCGGCGTATCTGGGTGGTCAATAAAGATTGCCGAGAAGGTGTTTCATACGTACGATGTTGTCGATTAAGTTGTCAGGGATTTTGATCGGTAACCCCATATTGTACATGCATGGAGTAATAGATGATGTGTCTGATGCAATACCACCGCGTGTTAAGCGGGGTATTTTGATATCAAGATCAAGAACTTATATACTAGAAGAATAGACATCACATAGAGAGATAATGAACTTTATAGTTGTTGAACATATGGAATTATGCTATGTCTAAGAAATTTATCATATGTAGTCGTAGTTCGGGTGCTTAAGCACCATCGAATTGCCAATGCACCTCAACGCCTTCCAATGCTATATACAGGTCTGTGCATTGTCCCAATCGGTTCCAGTATCCAAATAGCCATGTATAAATGTTGTTATCGAGAAGTGGCACCGTCGAGTCTTGCTCGTTCGAAAATGATCAAAAGATCAGAGAGTAGTTGTTGGTTGCTCCTTTACAGTCTACCGTCGAAGGCATACTGGGCAGCGAGGGGCCAGCCAAGGATGACAGCGAAGCCAGGGAAGAAGCTGAGAAGACAGTTAGTTGATGCTGATAGATAAGAGTGTATGTGATTGTCAACTTACAAGAGAGCTTGGCTACCAACTCGCTTGAACATCTTGGCGTAATCAGGAGAAGCAGACTTCTGAGAGATGGGAAGTCGCCCAAAGGGGTGAGACTCCATAGCTCGGCCAGCGTTTCGCATAGCAGTGAGGAGAGAGAACTGGCGACGCTGAACAGTGCGGGCAGCAGATCGGACAACGATGGGAGACATGTTGATTGATTGAGTTGTTTTTGGTGAAAGAGGGAGTTGAGTTGAGTTGTATAAGTCAAAAGACTTGAAAGAATTGAGTGGTGATTTGTTGGTGAGTGGAGAGGTTGTTATTGCTCTGTTGTTTGATACTGTTGATAGTGATGAGGAGAGAAGACTACTTTGGGAACGGTAGATGCCATCTTCTTATACCAAGTAAAGATGCAGATCAATTTTTCTAGATGACTACTAACTTGGCAATTTGATTCCTTCAAACGGCGAGCTCCCAGCTTCTGCGCAGGCCGGACACATCCATAGTGGTCAGATTTCATCTGGTATGAATAGTATCATGCCACTGTTAGGTTCCCGATCCTGGGGAATTAAGGGTGTAAGATTAAGGAACCAATTAGAGTGTCTATTTTAGCATGAGTCAGCAGCACAAGCCTAAGTGCATGGCACGATTTGGACGGTTGTGGTGCGATTCTGATCGAGTCGGCGGGGACCGGTGAGGCTGGCGATTGGTCAATTGAGACATCCTGTCTACCACCCTGTTTATTCCGTCAACACCTCAATTTATCGACTGATGTTGATGACTGCCCTAAATAAAATTCTGGATCCCAAACAAAGTAATGACCTTCGCTTCGCCGCTCCCCGGAAAGGTCACGAGAGTCAAAAGATTGCTGCGAAAGAGTTTCGGCCGTGAGAAAACACCAGGGTTCGACATGATATGATAGCTGCTCTGGCCACTCACGGCCCTCTCCTGCATACCCCAAGACTCGAACGCCCTGTCACTTCTTATCACGTTCTAGCCGTGCATGGCTGAGTTGTTCCAGATTGACAGCCCAGATTCGTGGTCGCATGAGATCCCGTTCGTGGTATCCATGATCTGACTGCCGTGGTCGTCGCCGATGCCGAAGAACCAAAACACCACAGTGCTGCCATTCTTCGCCGGCGACCGAATGAGTGGTGCACTTCGGAGAATTTCATGTCTAAAAGTGGTAACACAGTCGGTTCTTGGGCCCGGTCCGAGAGACAGCCGGAGGACAACGGCACGGAGCAAAGTGGAGTTCGGAGCCGAAAGATAAGATAGTCATGTGATTAAAAACGTGACATCAGTGACAGGCATGGACCCCAGGTCCAGTTGTCAAGTCCAGCTAAGCTAAAGCACCCTGTTGGTGATACTCAATTGGCGATCGCGACAAGACGAGACAAGCACGCACGAACGAGCAATTGCTCAAGCCACTCCTTTACGATCTACTGAATGCCTCTCGTCGACCCTGTCACCATGTCCACCACTCTCGTCAAGAGCGGACCCTCTCAGCAGCCCGCGCTCAAGGCCGCGGTGCCCGCGATTCCTCTGGTCAACTCTCCTCTAGCTCTACCTGCATCAATTGCACATGCGGCACTTCTTAGTGGTCTTTTCTACTGGCGATTTGATGCCCTGGTGGCTGATCCCGTCTCGACCCTCCAGACTGGTCTTCCTGTAGTCGCTGCTATCCAGGCTGTCTACTTGATGCTGAGTCTTCCCCCCGCGGGATCTTCGTTGTCATCTAAGAAGCTGCGCCCTGGTGAGAAGAAGAAGTCTGCTGATGGACGGGAAGCAAAGGCTATTCCTGTAAGTGCCCAACTATTTGCATACATGACCGAAAACTCACGTGTTCTGCGCAGACCGCGGTTATCTCCTTGCTCCTCGCCCTCATCCTGACGCCCGCCCTCCATATCCTACTTGTCCTTTTCGGCGCGCCGTTTCTTACTCACATCCCGCACACGCTCTTGTGCTGCGCGCACATTGCTGTCCTCGCTATATACCCCGTCTTCTACGTCCGCGGTTCCGACCCCGTTCCTCTGCAGGCTGTGATTGGAGTTTCGGCACCCTTTGACCAGACCTTTGGCGGCTTCGTCGGAACCGTCGTTGGAGCGTGGCTTGGAGCCGTCCCTATCCCTCTCGATTGGGACCGCGAGTGGCAGAAGTGGCCCGTTACAATTGTTGCTGGTGCCTACCTTGGATATATCGTTGGTTCTCAGCTTTTGGGCAATGTCCTCTTTGGAAAACGCTGGGCTGTTACCCCTGAGATCAAGGAGGAATAAGCCATCAGTTCATGAGAGCTGCCATAACCAAGTTACTCAATCTTTGCGTAATAGCCAGACTGGGTATCGCATCTACCTTGATAGTTGTAGATGCCCTAGAGTATATCATGGGTTGAAAGCTATTGACATAATAGAATTACCTGTCATCACAGGTAAAGAATATAATAGTAAATCACATAAGCACTCGCAAGTTCCTCTTAATTATTACGCCCGAGACCGTTTCCACCTGCGAGCTAGTTCGGCCTCATGTTCCAAATCGACCCGCCGAGTCACTCATTGGATCGGAGTCCTGGCCTGTCACATCGGACTACGGGATCGAAGGACCAGTCTTATTCGTGCTTGCTCAGGACATGGCTACTGATCTCCTCAATATGCAGATGTAGGAGGATATCAGATACCCTGCAGATCCACGATCTGGGATCTACCCGGATCACCTCACATTACGTATGACAAGCCAAGTCGTTGTCGTGTGCCGAGGAGAGTTGTCCCTGCTGTGCCTGGAACTAGACCCGGAGGTCAACCCCGATGGCTAGTTGTAGTTCTTTATCGCATTCGTATCTCAGCTGTCTAGGTACTATGAATAGATTCTAAGAACGATAGGCTTGTAGTGTTCAGTAAGGGACTTGGCAATATGCTGTTCATGAGATTGTGCCTCCAATAATCACGACTGTTGACGGTCTTGCTGTCATATGCGATCGAGAGTGTTGATAATGAAATATCTCTCTTTGGATAAACAGTTCTAAAAACAAGTTATCGGACTGGCAGCTTGAACGGTTTCTCTGCTAGTCGATATATCATCTTGCATCAAACGAAGCTCTTGGATAGACAATGGTGCTTGGCAGCTCATATTAGGTTTCGCCATCATTCGTCAAAATACGTTTGGAACTCTTATTTCAGCGTGCTACTGGTCGAAAAGTCATTGGCAACCTCCTTAAAAAAGAGTGTCTTTGTTTGTGGTGTTAAGCACCATTACTGCAATAGAGGATATTGAAGGTAGCTTGATCGCAGCAGTTCAAGAAGAGCATTAGCTTGACTCTTGCCTATTGGATCGAGAACTAGACCGACCACTCTATTGGACGAACCGTATCAACCCGCAACCCTGCATGTCGGTAGAGATGGGCCCAAACTTTAGTTACAGTAGGTACATACAGTCAGACCCCAGATTCTCCAATTCCTGACGCTGATATCATCTTGCTCTCTGCTGATATCATAATGGCAGGTTAAACTTTGAAAAGGGCTTATTTCCATTGTGACGTTATCACGAACAACCTGCCTGTCTAGTGTTGAGCTCTAATGAAATGCTGAGAACTCTAGCAGGCAAATCTAGACTTGTCAAAATGGGGCTGCCGAGATATTCTCTCTTGGCCCTCCACTGTGAATGCCGGTGAGGCCGTGAAGCAAGGACTTGGGACTTGAGTAGATGCTTGGCACTTACGCGTAGCCTCAAATCTTCTGAAACATGTAAACGCTGAGCCTGAGCAGCAGCATTAACCAAGCAGAAAGCCAAGAGCCAAGGTTCACTCTAGTGAGAGATTGGACAAGCCACACTAGGTAAAAACCAGGTAGATTTTCAGCTTTTAGTGGGCACAGACAGCTAACTACTGTAAAAGAAGCCCGACCAGAGAGAATTCTAGTAACAATTGTGTTTCCTTTTTGGGCAGGGAAGATTGAATTGACCTTGCCGCTAGGTCTTGGGAGTCGGTAGACTCGGCATCTTGCTGTGGCTACCCAGTAACGCACTCAATCATTACGACAGTAGTGTGTCAGGTAATCTTGCTTGCCAGGCACACTGCATATCTCAATAATCTGCAACGCTCTGTCACATCGGTTACGATATCCAAGAGGCTGAGAGACAATTAACTGATTGTAAATAGTGGCTGATTGCGTATTCTTTACGATATATCGAGATTTGAAGTCAAATGAACATTGAAACGAAAAATACTCCGATAACTCAGCCACAAAGATCAACGAGTATCGATTGTCGAATCCTTTCGTCAATCTGCTGCTCGCCACAGGTGTGATGCAGCAATCCTAATCCTTCGTGGTGGTTTGTGCTCGCTCGTTCGTTATCGGGTCGGATGAGATGAGATGCTTTGCCCCAGCCACAACGACACATGCGCCTCATGACGTAGCCTAGGTATCCCCTGTCATATCTGCGACTAACACGACTCGGAAGCGCTCAAGTTTGTTGTTTGTATGTACGTACTCATAATTTTTATGGTCAGGCGGGAAAACTGACCAAGCAGGGCAGAATTTGCTTGGCCGACGACTGGCTTCTGATTGACTGCCAGTTTTACTTAGACATCGTTCCTGTGGCTTGCCCCATCCCTGTAAGTCAATGACGCAGTGCCCAGAGGAAGGTGCGGTTGAGGTTGCGCGGACATTTGGGTTTTGTCATTTGTTGCTTGGTCAGGGAAAGTTGGAAGGTGGAAGGGCCTGGGGTGATCAGGTAGGTAGGTACCTTCCTTAGGTTTGCGTGTGATGCGATGTGATGTTATGCTGTGCTTGGCTCCTGGATGACGGCGTTTGTATAAAAGACTTCGTTTCCCTCCAACCTACCACATCTTTCTTCCACCCATAACAATTCACAGTCTAACAAAGTTCTACCAACTCCTCCAACAACCTACCGCACACATTTTCGAGTAATACCTCGTCTTCAAAAACCGACAACATGCCTTTCACTGCTAGGTAAGGCAATTCCTTCCAGTATTCTCGACTTGAGCGACGACGTCATCCCGAGCGATCCGCAGTTAAGGCTGTCGCAAGATATCTCAGGATGGACTTGTCGAGCTGTTGAGAATATGGGAACAACACTGAAGGCATCGAGACATGGACTAACATTGGCTTCAGCGACATCTGCAAGATCCTCCTTGCCATCATCCTCCCTCCCGTGGGTGTCTTCCTCGAGCGTGGCTGTGGTGCCGACTTCTTCATCAACATCCTCCTCACCATTCTGGGTAAGTCACTTATTACACCGACCTCTTTTCAGCTCTCTGCATCCGGACCCTCCGCGGTGTAGGCGGCTTACGCTACCACTCAATTCTACATCCATGCGTTGCTCGGCATTTGACTAACACATTCTCAGGTTACATTCCCGGTATCATCCACGCTCTGTACATCATTCTGAAGTACTAAGCCAGGCCGCACTTGACAGCTCAGGGCTACGGCGCTTGCAAGATAGCTTAATGACTGCTGCCCCGCTCGCCAACCATTTACGACAACTGGCCAGCCATTCGCTGTTCTTGACCATGCGACACTCTGTCTAATAGCCAAGACAATGGTGACTGCCGAGTCAACCGGGCATCCGCTGTCTGCCGCCGGCCCTGTGTCTAGTTGCGCAACCTTTCCTTCGCTTTGATACCTCACGCCGATTTTACGACAGGCATGGACGCGATTTGAGTTCCTTATTTCTCTTTGTTTATTTGCGGATGGAGGCGTATGCTGGATTGGCTCTCAAAGCATAATGCATTGGGCTTTTTAGTAATTAATTCGATACCCGTCAATCCAACGTTTTCTTATCACGTAACTATTGATTGCTTGTCCTGATGATCGCATTGCATTGTGTATGATCCGAGTGTCATTTGGCCAAGTCTTCTTGGCAGACCCGCCCTGCAAGCGTCGGTAGATGAGCAGCATGGGTATGCTATTGTTGTCTCCGGTTAACGTTAACCGTTGATCATTATGTTTACCAAGGTCTTGTCAAGTTTAAGCACTACACTAATTCGAGAGCCTCAATACGCGTATTATATATTGAGTAGTCTCGGTCTTTTATGAAGGTTTGGAAAGCAGGCACAATCTGTCTTCTTTCCAACTTATCCATTGAAGTCTTCTCTGAAGGATTCAGAGTTTTCGATTGGCGAAAGGATCAATTGAATTTGGAAGCGAAGCTACGAGGGTATTTGCAGCAGATCTTTGTGGCGGTGCAGTTTATTTTCTGAGCCCAAAAGAAGGTGAATGTGGAGCTAGGTTGTCTTTAACTCTTTTATGCATATCAACTGCGACTAAATGTCCTCTGGGAACAATTGAGGAATGGTAGATAGCTAATTAGGACTTGAGCTTAAACGCTTAAACTCATATCAACTTATTGCGTTTTTTTTTAAGCCGCTGATTCGCTCAGCTAGTTGACCTGCCGAGGAGAGCTTGTGTTAACCAGGTCACGTGCTTTCGCTCCTTGTATGACGATCGTGACGCGTTGCCTCGCGTTTAGCCAACCCATGTCTTTAAACCATCACGCTCACTTTACGCCATGCCTCCAGCAGAGCCGGAAGTAATAGAAATACTTGACGATGACGGCACAGCTTCGGAGGCTGAAAATAATAGTCCCTCTGCTTCAAAATCGGCCCACAAAAGAAAACATGAAGCTAAGATAGAAGAGAAGGTCGAGTGGACAGGCGACGAGGATGATCTGCCTACGAAGCCAAAAAAGCGACGCGCCAAGCGCAAGTCAACACGAAAGAAGGGCCGAGATGATGTTGAAGTCAAGAATGAAGCCCCTAAGGAGGACTTTGAGTTGGCAGATTTGCCCCAATATCTCATCGAGCGCAGGCGAAAGTTTGATAATAAGAAGAAGCTTCACCATGACGCTGCTTTGATGGTTCCTCCAGATTATTCTGGAATTCATTTCGAAGAAACGAGGAGATTGAGAGAGTTAGAAGAGCGACCAAAGTTTCCTGAGAGTAGCGGTATCAAGCCTTCACGACCATACAAAGATATTGAGCTGCCACAATCCGCAGGTCTTATTCCGGCATCCATTGCACAGTACCTTCGAGACTACCAAGTTGCTGGTGTATCATTTCTTCACAGAAAGTTTGTCTACCAAGAAGGTGGTATACTGGGCGATGATATGGGTCTTGGAAAGACAGTACAAGTGGCTGCTTTTTTGACCGTTGCATTTGGTAAAACCGGTGATGAACGTGACGCCAAACGGTTAAGACAGATTCGCCAGTCCCCTGAAAGATGGTACCCGAGAATACTGATAATATGCCCTGGTTCTTTGATTATGAACTGGAAGAATGAGTTGGATCGTTGGGGATGGTGGCATACTGACTTGTTCCATGGATCACACAAAGAGGATGCTTTGAGCACAGCCCGTGCAGGTCTAGTCGAGATTATGATCACCACTTACGACACGTACAAGAACAGCCGGAGTTCTGTCAACTTGGTTCAATGGGATGCGGTCATAGCCGACGAATGCCATAGATTGAAAGACAGGTACTCGGAGACCACCAAGGCTCTGAACGAGATCAACGCGTTGTGTCGTATTGGCTTGACTGGCACGGCAATTCAGAACCGATACGAAGAATTATGGACACTCCTGGACTGGACCAACCCCGGTCACTTTGGAGCAATTGCTGAATGGACGCAAAGAGTAACCAAGCCATTGACTGTCGGCCAGTCTCATGATGCAACGGTGGCTCAGCTCAGCCTGGCGAGGACAACAGCCGACAAACTGGTCCACAATCTTCTGCCACAATACTTTCTTCGGCGAATGAAGTCTATCATAGCCAAGCAACTGCCCAAGAAGACTGACCGAGTTGTCTTTTGCCCCTTGACGGACCTTCAGAGGGATGCTTACGAGAACTTTCTTGACAGTGCGGATATCGAGCTTCTTCGACATCTCTCGGACCCCTGTTGTGATGGCAGTAAGAGAGGGTGGTGTTGTGATAAATTCCTTTCTAATGGAAAGCCATGGCAGAGCATCGTGTTCCCTAGCATGATGGTCCTGCAAAAGCTTGCAAACCACCTGACTCTTCTTGTACCACAGACTACTGATCTGGAGCCGAAACACGAGTCGGACCTCACCACGCTTCGAACTTGTTTGCCTGATACCTGGAAATACATCTACGATAACCGGGACCGGATTAAGAATCTGGTGAACCCCGAATTTTGTGGAAAATGGAAAGTATTGAAGAAACTGCTCAAGTTCTGGCATGCAAACGGCGATAAGGTGTTGGTCTTCTCTCACAGTGTGCGGCTTCTCCGTATTCTGCAGCATCTTTTCACCAACACGAGCTATACTGTCAGTTATCTGGATGGCTCCTTGAGTTACGAAGCGCGCCAGGAGGTTGTTGATACTTTCAACTCTGACCCGACGCAATTCGTGTTTCTCATATCAACCAAAGCTGGAGGAGTTGGTCTCAATATTACATCTGCGAATAAGGTTGTTATTGTCGACCCTCACTGGAATCCTTCTTATGACCTTCAAGCACAAGACAGAGCCTACCGTATTGGCCAGACTCGCGATGTCGAAGTCTTTCGTCTCATTTCACTTGGAACTGTCGAGGAAATCGTCTACGCGCGTCAGATCTATAAGCAGCAGCAAGCCAACATTGGCTACACTGCATCATCCGAACGTCGTTATTTCAAAGGTGTGCAGCAGGATACATCTCGGAAGGGTGAGATCTTTGGACTCGCCAATATCTTTACATACCACAACGACAGCGGCTTATTACAGGACATCGTCAACAAAACCAATATTGCCGAAGCCAAAGCGGGCGTTAATCTTGTTGATGTCAATATGGAGGAGGCAGCCAAGGACGGAGAGGATCTGGGTGTGATCAAGAATGAAGAACCAGACAGCGAGGACGGTGGCATGAGTCAACTTGCCACGATCCTGACGTCCGAGAACCAGCAGCGGATACTGGACTCTAAAAAGGCCAAAAAGCCCCACAGCGATGCGATACAAGCCATCCTCACTTCTGCCGGTGTCGAGTATACACACGACAATAGTGAGGTAATTGGGTCGTCCAAGATCGAAGAACAACTCTCGCGACGGGCAGCCATGAATTCGTACTCTACAGGCGAGGGAAACAGTGCTCTCTTCGCCGATACTGGTAACGAGCGTGGCCAAGGCTTACATGGCATATACAACCCCCCTGAAGAGGTTATGTTGCGACATTTCTGCGAGATGGCCAAGGAGTTTGGCTTTGCGAACGCAACGGAATTTGCACTTGTGGTGGAAAGCTGGACACAGGAAGCAAGGCGAAACTGTCTAGATCTATTCTACAAGAAAAGAGAAGCCAAGCTCATCCGAGAAGGGATCATCAAAGAAGAGGACGCGAAAGACGTTGCCAAAGATGAGACTCGTGATCCAGATGCAAAGGAAGAGGTCAAGGACGATGTGAAAAATGAGAAATTGGACATCAAGCCTATCCTCAAAGATGAAGATATCAAGAAGGATGATGACAAGGAGAAGGTCTTGAAGATGGAGACCGTGAAGACAGAGAGCGTCAAGACGGAGAACGTGAAGACAGAAATTGTCAGCACAAAAATGGAGGACAAGAAGAAAGTCAAGACGGAGCTTGCAGGGTCTAGTGTGCGAACCTCGATCTTCCTGTCAGATGACGATGATGATGATGAGTTGTAAGGCGTTAATGCTTTCAAATTGATACCCTTTATGTTCATAATGCATAACTCGTATTTTCAGTTCTAGCTCCCACGGTGATCAATCATACCACAGTCGTTGCCCAAATCCTCGCACATCTTTACTTGGTCAATGTTCCCAGGATATGGGGAAGAAGATTGAATCTTGCCTCTCCAACAGGTTGCGCCAGATCGATCTTCTCCCATGGTCCGGCTTCTCTCAAGGATTTGCCTGTTGATCGGCAGATTCGGCATGAACCCATGACTTGTGACCATACCAGCCCAGTGACCCCTATTCCTGTCAGAAAGTGCCCTTCCGAAAGAAGATTATTGACTCACATTGGTAGATGCGCAGAAAATAGCCGTCGCTTGGATCCATACGCACATGCTCATAAGCATACCATCGACCACCCTTCTTGAGACTCTGGTATAGAAGCTTGATATTCTTCTCAGGCTCAGGGATACTGCAGAGGCACAAAATAGTGACAATGCAATCGACGCTCTCTGGTTCGATCCGGCCGTCCCAGGCTTTTGGGTCGTTGATAGATTCAATGCCCACTGGGACAACCTCATAAACGCCATCAAGCCCGATTTCCTTCACTCGTCGTCGCAAAGTTGCTGCAGATTTCGGGTTTGGTTCGATGCCATATACACGAGTTAGACCAGTCTCTCCTTTTCTTCGTCTGAGTTCCCCATCGGCATCTTCATCGGTGTTCACTCCGACGTTGACTTTGGCAAACACATCCGCCCACATCCCGGTCCCCGCACCAATCTCAAGAACAACTCCATTGATAGGCCTCTCTACGATCTCATCTCCCATGCGGCCATTCTTCACACGTCCTTCAAGTAGTGGAATGACTTTGTTCTCTGCGCTGGCTTTCACCTGGGGACCTATAAACGCCCAAAAGTTCCCCCACCATGCCTCCTTGAATTTCGATGGTGAGAGCAAAGTACGGAAATCTCTATTCCTGATAACTTCGAGAATCGTACTAGGGAGGAAGCGCATAGCTATGCCCATGAACAGAAAAGGGTCAATGAGTTGCCATACGAGCTCATTGAGAGTTGAAAGAACAGCCATGATGGGCAATGATCTGAGCGACAAGACCTGTAAATACGTGCCAGTGGTGTGACATTCAAAAGAGGAGGGGATCGCTTTATATAGGAAGATGGGGGACTTGGACGCCCACCCGGAAGTCGGCTCTGTTTGTAAGTTTTCCGCGAGCCGGATACGGAGCCGGGCGGGGCCGAAGGCGCTTCTAATGGCATTCACCATTATCAGTATGGTCTATTCATGCCACTCATCCATGTAGCTACTGCAGGTAGGAGGGTGAATTAGTAGTAAGATATGCTGCGGCTGTTGAGCTATTAAAGATCTCCCTAACCATCCCCTGCTTGATG
This sequence comes from Fusarium coffeatum, assembly GCF_003316985.1. Taxonomy (NCBI): domain Eukaryota; kingdom Fungi; phylum Ascomycota; class Sordariomycetes; order Hypocreales; family Nectriaceae; genus Fusarium; species Fusarium coffeatum. The sequence goes on along the minus strand of NW_022157903.1, from coordinate 236,234 downwards.
GCATGAGAGACCCTTCCCTCTGCTTTCCTCACTTCGTTCTCCGTGCCTTCTGAATGAGATAGCTAAGAATAAACAGAAATGAAAACGTGGGCAATGGTTTTAAGAAGCCATGCATGAAAAAGGCCTGCTCGCAATCTGCTCTACTGCAACCGTAGATATAAAAACAGATAGCATAAATTTGAAAAAAAAAAGAAGAAAAAAAAAACTTTGATAGATATAGAACTATCGCCCTCAACTGCTGAGCTTCATCGTAATAGTAGCCCTTCGAAGATCACAATACAAAGACGCCCAAACTCCAATCGTCCAATGCATTTTCTCCCCATGCTCTTTTCAGCAACCAATACCCAATTACAGCAGCTCGAAATCATCAAGCTGGTCACGGTACTTCATGATGTTCCTCTTGATCTTGCTGCCCACAGTCCATGTCACAAAGTCCTCCATGCCTCTCGTAACCAAGTAAGCAGGGTCCGTAACAGTCTCAGTTCCCACGCGTACGTGGCCCTGCTCAATCATCTTGGTCGCAGCCTGGACATTCTCGGCCATGCGCAGTCTGGTCATAAGGACGGGCAATCGGCGGCGCGCAAAGGCGCTGACGGTAACTTGGTTCTCGACGGCGGAAAGCTTGGAGGCGGAGTTAAGGATGCCCATGTCGTGGAGCTTGTTGAGGAGAAGCTCCTCGTGCTTGCGGCGGGTTGCGTTCTCGGGAGGGAGGAGAGATAGACGATGGGCGAGTTGGCGCAGAGACTGCGATTGTTAGTAAGGGTTGATGCGCTTGAGATAAGAGACACGTACACCACAGAGACGGTTGTACTTGTGATAATCCTCAGGCTTTTGGATCATGTATCGTCGCACGACGGCCTTGTCGCGATGACCACCATCGGATTTGTATGTGATGAAGTCTGTCTTTCGCAGAAGCTTCTGCTCGTGATGCTTGAGTTTTCGGACCATGATATCGGTTTCTCGACGTCGCTAGTTATTAAGGAATTATTATGAGACGTCTTGTCGTCTTTTTGTGCTTGCGTCGTCGCAGTTGCTGGTAGAGTAAATAGTTGCTGTCCCGCTATCAAAAGTTAAAGGTTCAATTTGCAGACGATAAAATCCGAGTGGAGACGCGGAATTCACCCCGCCGCATTCCGCCCCGTCGAAAAACCTCCAACGATTGAACATCACCAAAATTAGCCTCGCAACCCGCCATATTAATCGTCGGATTCAATTGCGACCGCCCAAAATGCCTCCCAGACTACCAACTCCCTCGACAGCTTCGGCTATTGCACGATCCGTCATTCGACCCTTTTCCACTACAGCCCCGGTCGCTGCCCCCCGCGAGCACAATGCCTCAGCAGGAGGTCACAACCATCGCCTTGCGAACCTCAACAACAGCAGCCATAACCGTGGTCAAGCATACAAGCCATCCCGTGGAGATGCTGCCGCTAGACTTATAGAGCGATTCAAGTCGCGATCCGCCTCGTACACACAGGAGAAGACAGCACAGATGGAATTCCTCAAGAACCAGAAGATGTCGAACGATTTCCTCAAGCAAATGCCTCGACGATGGGAGGCTGGTGATGTCTACTCGCCTCACGATTTGAGTCCTGTTGAGATGCAGAAGTGGAGGAAGAGATCAGTGCGAAACAACGATGTTGTCGATGCGCTGGGCATCAGCCCTCTCGATATGTACAAGGTGCGTTTATACGAGCAAGGCATCCTATAAACAAACACTAACTTGTCCCTAGAACTTCTCTCTTATTGAGCACTTCACGACCTCATCTGGAATGATTAACCACTCCAACCTCACCCGTCTTCGACCTGTCAACCAGCGCAAGGTGGCCAAGATGGTTCGCCGAGTCCAGGGCATGGGTATCTACCCCAGCGTGCACGCCCACCCCGAGATGCTCCGCGACCAATTCTTCCAACGCCAAAAGTAGAACAGTCGTATATAAAAAAAGAAAAAGGGAAACGACTTGTTCCTGCGCTGGCGTTCTGTTAAATGGGATGATGTCATGATCATTATTTTGTGGTCTTATGTATAACAACCTCAAACCTCTATGTAACATATTGATACACTTGTCTACATCCAACACATCTCTTGCTTTCTTTTTATGTGACATATTTTGATACACTTCAAGCTCTCATTATCCTTTTGAGCTTGTATTGGCACAGCGAATCCCTGTTAAGTCGCTTGCCCTTGGACTCGAGAGCGGCCCACGCCTCAGGATAACGCCCCTGAGCCCATGCCTTGAAATCTGCTTGTGGCTGTTGTCCTGGAAGAGCGTTGAAGGCAATGCCCAGCCTGTTTTATGTTAGTCGTGTTATTATCTCGGTAAAGGTGGTTTTTAACTTACGACATTGCATCTGGTTCGTCCCCTGTCACCGCGCTCATCCTTATCAACATATCCTGAACCTTTTCTAGCTCTCCACTACCAGCGACAGCACCGACATAGGCGTTGTAGACCGAAGCAGGGACATCTATTTCCATGCTTTCGATTCGCTTCCAGATGAGGTGGGCCTGAATTGAACCTCTTGGTGTGCGCTCAAGAGCCCAGAATACTGCTTCCAGACTTGCATAGGATGGTCCCTCTGCCGAGGCTGTAATTGATTGCCAAAAGTCCATTGCCTGACTAGTCTTGCCGCAAGATGCGTAGGCTAGCATGAGGGAAGTGTAAAGCTTAGTATTGGGTACCACGGTGGTGTCCATCTTCAGCATGTTATGGACAATCTCCAGAGACTCGTCATCAGGGCATCTTGAGAACCTCTCAAAGAAAGTGATGTATGTCTCCCGTTTAGGGTGGTAGTCGTTATTTCGATGTTGTCGCATGTGTCCGAAAACATGCGCAGCCATATCTGGACGATTTCGATCGAAGAAGGCCTCCATAAGCTGCACACGGTGTTCGAAGCTGAGGTCTTGGAAGAACTGTCGCAAAATTTGATATCCGTTCCAAGCTCTTGAAGTGCTCGTTTTGAGATCCACACAGAAGTTGGTAAAAGTCTCCTGGATAGTTTCTCGCTCTGCCGCACTGAACTGAAAAGCGTGAACTGATAATATGTCCATCACTTCATAATGCTGCTCATTCTCCAAGAATCGAATACAGAGGGCAGCGACTGTGCCAGGCTCGAGAAGTATTTGATTCTCCTCACACGTTTCGATGATATCACCGATAAGTTTGAAGTTTGGCGTCGACTGAGAAGTGAGAGTCATCACGAACTCGTTCACCAGTTGACTGAAGTCCCACCATAGATCGGGCTTGACGTGCCAGGGTTCATAGTGTGTCACTTTCTTGTATGCCGCTTGGACTCCAGGTATATAGCCCGCTTGAAGTCGCATCTCCATAAGAATAAGGTGAGACTCACCATCGAGTGGGATGCCCTTGTCAGTACCGAGTGAAAGAATCTCTTCGACTAACAACATGTCTTTCAACTCAAGTCCAGCTCGAAGAAGATTGTTGATGGTGGCCGTGTTGGGCTTGAAAGACTCATGTGAGCTTTCCATCCTGGTCATCATCTGTTCCACCTCGGGCAGACCCTTTCCGATGATAAGAATCGCCTGCAGTAAGCTATCCCAGTAGTTCTTGTCCGGCTTTTCGGAAAGCCTTTCACCTATTTCAAGGAAATATGGAATAGCCCATTCTTGGAGGTTATTGCGGGCAGCGAAGTGAGCGACCAGGGGTATAATGTGGTTGTGGCGGGTTCCAGATTCAAGGGGTTTGTCGAACCAGTACTTCGTCTCCTGAATCTGGTCTCTCTGGGCAAAGAAAGAAACCAACACACGCTGAATATGTGTTTCGAATGGATAGCCGTTCTTTGTCGCCCATTCAACGAATTCAACAAGATCCTCTCCGTGGCCTTCTTGAGCTAATCCCTGGCACATCCATAATATCGGATTTTTCGTTTTCTTTTCGCAGTGCTTCATGGCCTCGTCCTTTTTATCATAAATCATTTGGAGAGCATCCTTCGATCCACCATATAGACACAGCACATTGATATAAGTGCACCATAGTCCACCGCGAGTCGTCCAGGGCTTTTCGTGCATCACGGGATTATGGATGGCGTTCCAGAGGCCGTTCGCTAGCATGAGGTGTTCTGAAGTTCGTTCGCGAGGTCGGAGTGTGCTAAGAACATTGAGGGCCTTGGTGAGATCGGCGACCTCAATCTTTGTTTGAATAGGAAATTTTCGTTCATTCACAAGATATTCGAGTAGTCGCCTGCATTGCATTGCCTGTGTTCCGTTCAATGACCTTCGACTGGACGACTTTCCCTCAAAGAAAGACCTCCATGCTTGCACAAGCTCTTCTGTCGGTGGAGGACGTAAGTTGTCGAGCATGCGACTCCTCCATACCATAATCTTCTGCCATCCTGGTTCGAATTCGGGTTGGCGAATCTCTCTGGGTGCTTTGGCGAAGAGGGCCTCGAGGAAGTATCGCCGTGAGTAGCCATTGTTTATCGTTCTGGGTAATCGTGTTCGGCGAAGAGGAGTGGAATAGACGGCGCAAGACGGGGATCGGACTTGCTGGATAAGGACCCGTCGAGCATGGCGGGCCAATTGCGCCCTCATGATGTATTAGTCTATGTAAAAGAGGAACTGATATGATTAGCCATTGATTGGTGTCTGTCCATTTTTAATTGTCCTTACAAAAGCATGTTTGAAACGTCGCATTCACAAGTGGAAGTGGGAGGTTTCGACACAATTCGGGATCTTGGAAATCTAAATCTCCAATCGCGAAGCTGTGATTTTGGAGGTTTAACATTGCGGGATGCTTGTCGCCGATGATTATCCGATTGTGCTCAATCCGTTATCTGGCAGTATCAATTCTTGCTTTAAGAACACCCAACCCACTTCAATGGGTCTGCCATTAGGTATATCGGTAATAATAATTCTAGCTCCGACAGCTGTAACATATGAAACTATAGGGACATCTATTCTAAAGGTAGCCTGTGTTGTCACCTAATTAGGCTTTGTAATCTGTTCTACCACTGATACATGTAAGTAAAAATAGGCTCTATATCTATATCTCCGTGTTGAATGAGACAGAACAGTAAAGTACTAAGCTATCGAGCAAAGATATTAACTGGGCAATCTATTGGCTCCGAATACCTTGAGAGTTTTGCTTGTTTTTGATCAACCCAAATTCTTCAATCCATGGATCTCATCGGGCCTTCCGTAAGTAGATATCGATAGCTAAGCCAGATGTTAACAAAAAAGACCTACGTCATGAAGCTACAACAACCAAAAGCTCGCTTGAGCTTCCGATCCCTTTTCACTCTCTCACCAATGACCTCGGAGCATTAATCCACCAATCCTTCCCCTCTAGCCAGTAAACAAACTTCTCGGGTGCCTCAGCCGCATCGTTTGCCGTGACGCTCATTTGACTTCAACCGAAACATACCCCGCCCGAAGCCGCTCGTTGTTGGTGGGGGTGAGTCGAGGATGTGATGATAGATTGGGGAGCTGGAGTTTAGGAGTCACATCTCCGATGCCCTATCTTCTCTTGAGTGACTATAAAGCTCTCTTTGTCCTCCCTTGAGCCTTATATCTCAATAGATACTTATCAATAATACTTTTCACCACCACAATGCCTCTCATTCCCCAAAGCGTTAAGCCTCGTGTTATCCTGGGTCTCATGACCTTTGGACCTCCTGGCAGCGAGAAGCTCGACGCTCGTATCTTTGATTCCGAGACATTCAACAAGGCGCTCGATGTCTTCCAAGGCAAGGGTTACCATGAGATTGACACCGCCCGTATCTATGTCGGCGGTAACCAGGAGGGATGGACTGGTAAAGAGACCAACTGGAAACAGAGAGGACTCACTATGGATACGAAGGTCATGTATCCCAAGGAGCCTGGTCAAAACACTTATGACAAGGTCATTGAGTCAGTCGAGACCAGTCTGAAGGAGCTCGGGACTGACTGCATTGATGTAAGCTGAGACCGAACAAAGAAACTGCAAGCGACTAATGCAATCGTTAGCTACTGTACCTCCACCGTCCTGACCGTGGTGTTCCTTTTGCCGAGACCCTTGAGGCTATCAACAAGCTTCACAAGGATGGAAAGTTTGTCAACTTTGGTATCAGCAACTTTACTGCATACGAGGTTGCCGAGGTCGTCATGACCTGCAAGTACAACAACTGGGTCCGTCCTACTGTCTACCAGGGCATGTACAACTGCCTCACCCGTTCTATTGAGGCAGAGCTCTTTGTGGCCTGCAGAAGATACGGTCTCGATATCGTCGTTTACAACCCCATTGCTGGCGGTCTCCTGTCCGGCAAGATCAAGTCGATGGACATCAAGCCTGAGACTGGTCGATTCTCGGATCAGTCAGGAATCGGAAACGCTTACAGACAGCGATACTTCCGAGAGAGCACATTCAAGGCCCTGAATGTTATTGAGCAGGCCGTGGAGAAGAATGGCCTGACCATGCTTGAGACTGCGCTGCGATGGATGCTTCACCACTCCAAGCTCAAGATCAAGGATGGCAACGATGGAATCATTCTCGGCATGTCCAATGTGAAGCAGCTCGAGGAAAACCTAGAACTTCTTGAGAAGGGTCCTTTGCCCGACGAGGTGGTTGAGGCACTTGACCAGGCCTGGTTATACTCCAAGGCAGACACAGCCAACTACTGGCACGGGGAGTTGGAGTACACTTATGATGTCCACGAGGCTCTGTTTGGCAAGTCGGCCAAGTAAATTGGGAGTAGATAGTAATATTTAACGTTCTGACTGAAGCTCACGTGCTTTTGCCTGCCTACTTTATTTAGTGATAAGCATAACGAGTTCCTTGTATCTGATAGTGATACTGCATATGAACATGTCTTGGGATTGGGGGCGCGTGGGGAGAAAGTGAGATGGCACATGACTTTTAAGCGTCATTTTGTTGGTGTGACGCCCTTGGCATTAGGCATGATATCTGAGCGATAGAGTAGCACGCAATCAGATCTTGCAAAGATTTAGCAAGATCCATGGGTATTTGGGTCAAAACCTGTTATTGTTGTACATGTGCAGGTCTACTGTACTTTTGTAGTGACCTTTCAGTGGGGGATAAGCTTCAACCCTGTAATCTTTTATTTGCAGGCCAGCACCAATGTTGAGTACTATCTATGCCCATGGCTACCATGTTACTCAGTTGACGTTCAACGGTCGAGTCATTTAATTGGAATCTCTAACCGCGATAACCTAGCGACATGAATATTTTGAGCCAAGATCCCCTCCATCTGCAGGCCCAACTGAACGATGACGGCACCCCTAGTTCCCCCCGTGCCATCCAATTCCCCGCGCTGTTGGTCCCCTGCGAAGTTGGCCCCTGTAAAATGGGGTCTTGGGACCCGCTTGTCTCCGCCATGGACAATCCATGGCTGCTTTTCAACACCACCTTTACATACCACAGATCCAATACAACGCCTCGATTCGATAATCCCATCTCCAGAAACACCCGGTGCAGCCCCAGATCCAGCTAAGCCGTTTCACTCCTTACCGTCGTACTGTACCCTATCGTTCTTTTATATATCTGCCCTGTCCCTCCCTTTTACCTGAAATGTCTCGCCGAAATAATAGAGATCAAGAGGCTAGTCTTCTGCAAGGTCGCGATCGAGTATCCCTAGATTCGGATTCAGATTCAGATTCTTCCACTTCTTCCAGTGACGATACCACATGCGAACCGGCATCATCCTCCACTGCCAAACCAAGAACTGTTGGCGCCCGTGGCACCGCCGACCATCCGAGCGACGCTTCCGATCTTGACACGAAACGCCACGATCGCAATAAGAATACAAAGTCCAAGTCCAAGTCTGATAGCGAGTGGCTGGAGCTGGACGATATGAATCCCAATGACCAGCGTCGCCCAAACTACCATCGTCATGGCGGTGGTAAGTCTGGAGAACCCCTTCTTTTTAAGGAAGATGACCCTGAGCGCGGTCGCGCTGGCTATTCGCCTACCAGCGAAACCGGACGACGACCTAGCCAGGGATCAAGGGGATCCAGCGAGGACGATCTTCCCTATCATCCAAATGAGATAATGGGACGACCAAGTTTGAGCCGACGGTCCACGATGCGCAGCCGTAGCCCTCAAGCCGCTGCCGAAGCTGCCGCGGACTCGACCAAGCAGCGTTACACGTACGCAGGATTCTTCCTTATCGTCAGCTTAATCGCTTTCTGCGTCCAGACAGAATTGAGCGCACATATCCAGCATAACCTTGGGTGGGATAAAGCTTATTGTATGATGTTTTTCACTCACGGTTCTTGGATTGTTTTATGGCCAGTTCAACTCCTTATCCTGCGCTTCCAGAAGCGTGAAGTGCCATGGCCCGTCTTCTGGAAAAGACACAAGCATCAATTGCGCACTACTGCCATTATGATCGAGAAGCAGACCCTCGATGTATTCCACATATCGATCCGACACCGCGCTCGGCCTGTTCGTTATTTCGTTCGTTTCACCGCCATTATCACTTGCGCCTTGACTGTTGCAGGGTTGAGTTGGTACATTGCTGTTAGTCTGACCACGCCCTCGGATCTAACGGCGATCTACAACTGCTCCGCTTTCTTTGCATACGTTTTCTCTGTCCCTATACTTCACGAGCCGCTGCGTCTCGATAAATCAGTCGCTGTTCTTATTGCTATTGGTGGTGTCCTTGTTGTTGCTTATGGTGATACCAAGGAGGGAACCGAGAGTGTCGAAGCTGGAAACCGATTCTTTGGTAACCTAGTTATCGGTATTGGTTCCGTTCTGTATGGCCTTTATGAGGTTTTGTACAAGCGATATGCGTGCCCACCTGAGGGCTGCTCACCCAGTCGAGGCATGATCTTTGCCAACACGTTCGGTTCTTTGATCGGTCTTTTCACTCTTACGGTCCTCTGGATTCCTCTTCCTCTCCTCGATTGGCTGAACATTGAAAAGTTCGAGATCCCTGAAGCTTCGACCTGCTGGCTCATTCTCCTTGCTGTACTTTCCAACGCCACTTTCAGCGGATCATTCCTCGTTCTTATTTCCCTAACATCGCCTGTTCTGTCATCAGTAGCTGCGCTACTCACCATCTTCCTAGTCGCAATTGTCGATTGGTTTATTACTGGAGAGCCCCTGAGCTTTGCAGCAATTGTCGGAGGCGCAATGATTATCGTGGCCTTCTTAGGTCTGACGTGGAGTACATATCGCGAGATGAAGGAGCATGCAGCGAGGGAGCCTATTGCGGATTTCACAGACAGCGACAAGGATGGCGACATCGACAGTGACGACGACTAAATCTTTTCTTATTTACATGGCGTTTTGGGCTTGGAGGAACGGTTATGGCAGAGGTGGTGGCAGTTTGGTTCGTGTTATTCACCACATACTGCCAGTTGGCTCAGATAGACTACATGGTGCATGTAGAGGCGTTTGTTTTGGGTTTGGCTTTTTGTACAACTAGTTTCATGGCTGAAGCTTACCAAGGGCTTATAACTTGGACTGATACATGGGGACGTCGAGTGATAGACCTCGCATCCGATATAGATCATATAGATACAAATGATCACACCATCATTATGCACTCGTTTACATGACATTCAAGTCGCTCTCGTATCTTCCTGAACTTGAGGTGGTATAATGTTTGGCGGAACCAGTCCGATTTAGCTAAGACAAGCATCATGCGCCCAAGAGCGATCGTAGGTAAACCATGGATGCAATGACCTATACTTGCGCTCCATCTTCCACAGTTTGTTCCTCACTATTGCTCTGGGAGATGTCCTTCACGAAAACGCCCCCACGCTCTTCCTTCCACCCATTTGCGCCGTTGATATGCGCATCATATGAGTTCATCCCCCAAACACCCTCTGCTGGCGTGTCGCCCGTTTCAAACATTCTCAGCTTTTGCCAGCCTTGCTGCGGGATAGGTTCTAACATCTGACGCACCAATAGAGCGTACGAGGTATCGCACTCAAGCCATAGATCGGAAAGATTTACTCTTGCAAGGCTACTGCTCTCCCAAAAGTCGCGATTCTTGGGCATGAGCTGCACATAAAGGTGTTCGACAGGTGGACAGTTAGGGATAAGAAAGTCGGAAATGTGGTGAGAGAGGGGGAACGTGGCGATGTAGGAAAAGGACTTGAGGTTTTCGCAAATGACATTGAATGAAGGATCTGAGGCGTCAAATATGGCAGGGAGGAGAGTTGCTGCTGAATAGTGAAAGAATTCATATGTCGAATAGACAGGCGCGAAAGAGCCTTCGTTGATAAGAAGCGAAGTCCAGTCTCTGATGTGAAATAGGTCGCAAGGGATGCGGTTTCGTAGGCCAGAAAGCTGCGACGGTAATAGATCTGATCTTTTCTTTTGCTCGATACTGTGAGATGGTCGTGATAACGATATGACATAATAGGAACTGTTGAAAGCCCAGTAACTCGACAAGTCGACGGTTCGACTCAGAAGCGAGGCGAGGATGTCTATCGAGCTGACCAAGGTGACGCGCAAGGGGTCTATAACGTCGAATATGGTATGCCAAAGCCAGTTGTTATCCCAATGAGTCCGCGCTCTATCCTCGTCGCTTCTTGTGCTGGCAAGTTCGTTGTTATGCTGATTCTCCAGGACAGACCACATGAGATTCCAAGACACGGGCCTCTCTGGCTGATTCACCGCAGGAGGTAAGACTCCCCAGCATTGATCGTCGGCATATCGGTTCTGTCCCGATCCCCGAGGAATATCAATCAATATAGTAAAGCTCTCGGCGATTGATGCCAAGTTATTGCGCCGTATGAAACTCAGAACCTCGATCTCGGATGCGATGTCTTGTGCGACTGGTTTATAGAAACGCCAAAACGACCAGACGACATGGCGAAACAAAGAAGTTATCACAGAAGTTCTCCAAAGCCGACATACTAATGAAGCATTCTTGAGGGGCGTATCCGGTCCAGACGATACAGGTCTTGAAAGCTTGCCAGGGTCTTGATAAATGCGTCGTTGTAAATCAGGTTCAGAGTCGAGGAAGCTGAGGATATGAGCGATGAGCTCGTTGGGAAGATTCTGCATCGTCAACGCCATAAGAAAACTGCAAACATCACTTAATTTGGTGGTCACTAGAATTAAGAAATTATCAAGTTTTGCTACAGGGAAACATTTCGGAAGGAAGTTGATCAATGCGAATGCAAACTACGATCTTATGACGAACTAGGATTACCCCACGTCGGGAAGGCACGTCACCGACTCGGACTCGCTTCCTATCCCGGTCACAGACTGGAAGGTGGACAGTCTTGATTGGATGCTTTCTTGTTTGTATGCATAATTGTATTTGTTGTTTGTCGTGTAGTTATAAAGCTGGTGTTTCGAGTGTAAACACTCTTACGGAAGGTTACAGGATAATGAGTCAGCTTATTCTTTCTGCCATAACCCGCGAGGAATGAGCACATATCAAACAGACTCGGTTGTGTTTTGGCTGAAGAGATTGAGCGTAAGTGAACTTGTATTGTGAAGTAATTGCGGGTGATATTCCTAGATTCGCGGTTATAGAGTGGTCGTGTTAGTTCAGTATGCAAGCAACCACTGCCTCCTATCAATAGTTTGGCGGTCAACACAATCTCTTAGTTCATTACGTTGAATATCAATCGTCCTATACAAATAATAGCGTCAATGCTTCCATTCATAGACAAGCACAATGGTGTTGTAACTGTAGCGGAGTGAAGAGAATCGTCTTTGCGCAAGCTCCTTATCGAGGGGAATATGTACTAACACGATCAAAGGCCTATGTCAATATCGTAATTGGTCGGTATTATCTGTTTGTTCTTGGATGAGTTTGTCTTTTATCTTCATTTAGGTTCCTTCCTTGTTCCAAAATGCAAACTACACAATGCCAGGATCAAGGGTATGTTTATTTACTGAGAATAGACCTGACGTTTACAACAATACATTGCTCAAGATGTCAATACAGTGACTTCTTTACCTATGCTAGGAGTTTCTTCCTATGTTTGCATTGGACGCCGGGTAGCAGCTGCCGGCAGGTGCGTTGCAGTTGCAGCTCCAGTCGTGCCTGCTGCCTCGAGCATAGAGTGAATATTCCTAAACAAGGAGCACCTTCGAGGTTAAAGAAACCACATTGTTTGCTTCTTCGTTCTAAATACCAATCTATGCTTCTAGGTATATCATCATCCGGCCCGCGATTGCTTGTCAGAAAGCACACCCTGATTACCTGACCTTACAACACAACACGATCAACTTCAAGATGACCACCATTTTGGAGGACAAGCTGGATCAGCTCGGCCATCTTATGGATGTATCATCAGCGCAGTTTTCAAAATCTCGTGCATCAGTGCTCGAGCCTGCCTATGATGCCTACCTAAATGCCAAAAATCTGCGAGACAGAGCACCACCCCCCTCGCTCCTACACATCCTACCATCAGTCGACATCTCGATAAAGCTTTCGCGCTGCAAAAAGACAACTAAAACGACAGACTTGGAGATCACCAGAAAATCAGACCCCCTGGACGATAACTTCATGGGTTATTGCAAAGAGCAAAAGTGTGTGGTGTTCAAGGGCGAGGGCGGGTTGGTCGACAAGTTCATCGATGTCATCGAGTCTGCCGCCGGAAAGACTCAAATCGACAACGTAACCTTTGTTTTGAAAGCACCAAGCGAGATCCGAATACCATTCGGAGGTCTGGAATATGGACTCAAGTACGAAGAATTCATCCATCGTGTCGAAGTGCTCCAGTGCGCCGTGTGGATTAGAAACTCACCAAGCGGTACGGAATATGCTGCACTTACTGACTATTCGTTTGTGTGCTAACTATCTCTGAAGAACAAGACGAAGGGGGTGAACGCTTTGTCAATGCCGCCAACGCCTCACGAACTCCTCCACCAAGCACGCCTGAGTACACACCTATGTCTCCTGATGCTCAGCTCGCACACCGCACCGACCCCGAACACCAAAACTCGCCAGCTCAGGAAATGGATACTGACAGTCCTCTATCTTCATGCGGATCGTCTCTACCCCCACCCACGCCTATGGATCAAGACGAAACAGAGTCAAATAGCGATACCAGTTCATTATCACCTCCTCCCTCGGTCATCCATACTCCACCATGGCTCAGAAGTGACGACGAGGACGACAGCGACTACGATGACGACGCATAACCAGTGTTCTTTGCTTATATCAGGGTCCACCAGAGGTGAACATTCTATAAAAGCCTTCGTCGAGAGTGGAAACTGGACATTTTACCCTCAAAAGTATGGTGCTGTGGTAGGACGAACAAGCGATGGTTACGAACAGAGATCCTCCCGATAGATGGCAGAGGGCAAAGTCAATTTGATGGGTGGTAATATCAGGCATAACATACGTAGCTATTAAGCCAGAGGATTGTTTTAGGGTCGATATACTCTTCTCTTCTCGCCATTCCTGTTATCTCTTTACTTAAGAGACCGGACACAAGATCTTTTTTCACAGAGCATATAAGCATAGTCTGGATCGGGGTAACTCTAGGCAAGATATGCTAATTGACTAATTCAAATCCAAGTTCACTTTCAGATTCTTTGAAGGTAGTTGAGTATAAGCAATTAAGCTCTATGTTCATTCATGTATGTATGTGTATGTATCTAGGTAGATTATGTGTGTGTAATAAATCGTAGTCTAAACGCCAGCCAATGCCAAGTATTAAACCCATAGTTCTAAGGAGGGAAAGAATTTCTAAAATGTCCGCTATCCATGCCAATGCATCTCATAAAAGTCGTAGAGTTGCGCCGTTTACTTCTTGAGGCCACAAGCAGAGGGGTCGGCGTGGTAGACCTGGGCGTTAACGCGGCCGAGTTGAGAGCCCTGGCCACCGGTGAGGGCGTTCATGGCATCGAGGCCGATGTTGAAGCCAGAGGCAGCGTGGTCGATGGCAAGGACGTTGATCTTGCGGCCCTTGTACTCGAGGCGGTAGCAGCCACCGCAGTTGGGGGAGTTCCAGCCAGCAATGATGTTGACACCACCGACGTACTTGGTAGGGATGTTGCCCTGGGTCTTCCAGCCGTACTTGGTGATGAGACCGTTGGAGCCGTCAGAGCAAGAGACGGCGGTCATGGGGCGAGACTTGTCATCGTAGCCAGTGTCGTAGGAGACTGAAGAGTATGTTAGTTGAGTGGAGATATTGGAGTGTATGAAGATGGAACTTACCAGTGGTGGCCGAGACGGCGGAGGTAAGAGCGAGAGCAGAGAGGATACCAGTGAACTTCATGTTGACGGTTGTGGTGGTTTGTGTTTAAGTTGAAGAGGTGAAGGTAGTAGTGGTGGTGAGAGTTGTTTGGCTGGAAGCTCGAAGAGGATGAGAGTGGTTGATTGTTGATGAGAGTGATGATGAGAAGAAGTGATATTTGGAGGAGACTGAGGAGTCTTCTTATACTTGAGGTTCTCTCATAGAATTTCTAGATTTTGCATAGAGAAACGAGCCATGACATGCCATGCTACCTTGCATCTGAACTTACAGGGCAGGGAACTAGTGAGTTGAGCTAGTTACCCTGCCTTGTCCATCATCACGACACGAGCCTCGGACGATCAGCTAGACTCTACCTAGACAACTCCACATCCGAATCGAGAAATCGGCCGGGAGGCTGGAGGCAGTGACAAGACTAATCTTTCTCCATATCGTCATAGTTGTTAGCTTAGTAGAGGGTAAAGGATTTGTGTTTGCTGTCAGCTCAGCTTAGTGCCCGTATTCTGGGTTAGTGCTTGTCTTGAAAAAAGCTATTTTGAGTAGCGGGTAGAAAAGTTAATGCCGTGGCGTCAGTGGTATCGCTGTGGTCCAGACTCTAGAGGAAGAATTTCCCGTCGTACAGGGGGCTTGTCTGCCGGTCATGGCCCCCAATTTTGGGCCATTGTGGGGTAACGTTAGGTCGCTTTTGGAGGAGAAGCATCCATGGATCTCGTATTTCTTGTGAGCTTCCAAGCTAGTGTCGTCCCGTGGACAATTCAAAGTAACGTGCCTTTTGCTGGCGTTCGCTTTCGCTCTGTCACTCACTCACCCAGATTAAGGGTATCATTCATGTATGCAGGGCTGCTAATGCTTCAATGCCTTTAGTCATACGGAGTAGCCGTTAAGGGTCCAATTAGCTACACATTGACTTTAATCTGTAATTGAAATATTCTGTCATGAATATTCTATTATCATCAATGCAAAACTCTATGGTTCGATCAAGATGCCAAACCGTTGATCTCTTGATCTCATGATCTCACCGCTCAACATCTATATTTCCTAATACCGTATAGTCACGCTTCTCGATTGCGATCTCTCAAGGGTCTCGCCTGTTAAGCTTAGCCGGGGCGAGACCTGTCTTTTCTCGTATTCCTCCTTGCGTTGTCGATGCATCAGTGAATCGTCAAAAATTTGATCCTAAAAAGGAAATCATTGACATGGAACTGGCAGTGGTCTGAGCTCTATTGACGTTGTATTGCATCAAGCACAAGAACCGCAAGGTCTAGCTGAGCCCACTGTCTAACGGTAACCTCGGATAATACAAAAGTTGATAGTCTGTTGTGGTTAATGTCTTGGTTATCTTTACTATCAACAAAGCTCCGCGAATAGGAATATTTACAACATGGGGAATGTCCCCGTGGAGAACCAAAAACACGAGATTTCAGAACGTCATGGTCTCGGTGATCTTTCTTGGACAAACAAAAAGACCTCAAGCTGGAGCAAGGATCCAAGTGCCGTATATCCCGGCAATTATGGAGAGACAACACTAGATGCGATTGCCAAGGGATATCGGGTAGAAAGGTAAGTCCGACGTGGAAACCCGTGATGCACTTTGAGCATTGACATCATGGTGGTGAGAGGACGAGGACGGGGACGGGGAATTGAGTTGTTGGGGGCTTTCTAGCTGCTATTTTGGGAGAAATGGAGCTTCTGGAAGGCTCTCGTTAGCGGATTTGTCTGCTGTCTAACTGTCGGCATAGCCGGCTGGGGTCGCACGGGGCACTTTAGGCTTGAAGATGGAGAGCTACCAGCTACGTTGTATTACAGATAATGGATCTATTGAAGAGGAACAACAGAAAACAGCCAAGCATAGCTACTGTAAAGACAAGGTTCAATATCAGGATAGTCCATAAAGATATCCAAGTTGATTGATCTACAGATACGAGCCGCGGATGTAAGGACTGCGGGTCATATCATGTAGGATATCCAAGGTCGTGTAAACCGCTCAAATCATCTGTCAAAGAATTGGCGATCAATCATAAAGAGTATACAAACGTGAAGAGTTGTGTATATTTACTACCCTCTGATAAGATCATGACAGTATTGAGTGGTTGTCTTCCCACTTACAAGTCAGACAAGCTGAGCCCGCCTTGTAAATGTAACCAAGGATAGAAAAGTGGTACAGTTCAGTTCGTATCCGCGAGCTATAATAGCATCTGATATGCATAATATTTCAGATAAGATAATAACATCAGTCTTCCACACTCTTACAAGGGCCGTGCCTTGCTTACTCCCATGCATGATACTGATTTTAGCACTCAGACTCAGAGTCTCAGAGGATCTGTTGAGGCTTGAGCATCCTAATCTCACTGAGAAAAGACTCTCTCTTATCGGCCAATAGATAAAATCTCTACCCCACCGCAGTTGTTCTGGACTTGAGTATTTTACCCCGCCAACTGCGCTGCGCTCTGCCCATATCGTGTCGTGTCGTCGATAGCAAAATTTCCACAAAATGCCTTACAAAAACGAATGTTTTCTTTCTTTCCTACAGCGGGGAGCTCCGTCATCGGCGGTGACTTCAGTATCAGTCACTCGAAATATTGAACAAATCCCACTATCGGCAGGATCCACGCGCCATTGGATCTTCCAATTCTTCTTGATGTGACTTTTAGTTTCGTATGTGAATTCTTGGGAGTTTCTTTTGTGAAAAGCAATCAGTTTTTGGGTTGAAACCAGCCCCATCTTGATTCGCGCGCCATTGGACCCTCTCTTTGCTTGCTTGTCTCAAAACTTTGCTCTCCTTCAAGTTCCGAATTTCGGCATAGTCTATAAACAAGACGCAGAAGCAGAAGCAGTAGCAGCCATGGAATCTTTTATTATCAAGACCCCCTGCTCAAGCGCAAACATTGGCCCCGGCTTCGATGTCATCGGTCTGGCCTTGTCCGTCTACCTCGAGCTTCACGTCACCATCGACCGGTCAAAGACAAAGTCCGAGCACCCGCTCAACTGCAAAATCACATACGAGGGTGAGGGAGAGGATGAGATAAGCCTTGACCCCCAGGTCAACCTTCTGACCCGTGTTGCTCTCTACGTCTTGCGTTGCAATGACCAGCGAGCTTTCCCCGTTGAGACGCATATTCACATCAAGAATCCCATTCCTCTAGGTCGTGGTCTGGGTAGCTCTGGTGCTGCTGTCGTTGCTGGTGTTGCTCTTGGCAAGGAAGTTGGAGGTCTAAAGCACCTCGATAATGACCGTCTATTCGACTACTGTCTCATGATTGGTAAAGACTGTTCCCATGATGCGGTGTTGACCCCAGACTAACCCCAATTCCAGAGAGACATCCTGACAATGTCGGAGCTGCCCTCTACGGAGGCTTCGTCGGAACCTACCTCAAGCCCTTGACCCCCGAAGACGTTGCCCGTACAGAGATTCCTCTCAGTGAGGTTCTTCCTGCGCCAGCTGGAGGAGAGGATACTGGAAAGAAGCCCCCAGCTCCTCCTCATGGAATTGGTCACCATATCAAGTTCCCCTGGGCCAAGGAGATCAAGGCTGTTGCTATCATCCCTGATTTCCAGGTTGCTACACATGCTGCGCGAGGAGTTCTACCTGCGAACTACACTCGCCCCGATGTGGTACGTTGAATGTTCGGGTCAGCAGTCAAGATGAAGCTAACGAGTGATCTAGGTCTTCAACTTACAGCGAATCGCTCTTCTGCCCGTCGCCCTCGGCCAGTCCCCTCCCGACCCTGAGCTCATCCACCTTGCCATGCAAGACAAGATCCACCAACCCTACCGCCAGACTCTGATCCCCGGCCTCACCGAGATCGTCGAGACCATGTCCCCCAAGACCGACGAAGGCTTCCTCGGTGTGTGCCTTTCCGGTGCCGGTCCTACCATCCTTGCCCTAGCTACACATAATTTCGAGGCCATCGCCGACAAGATCATTGCTAAGCTCCGAGAACACAACGAGAAGAAGGATCTTTCTTGCCAATGGAAGGTGCTGGAGCCTGCTGAGGGCACCCATGTCGTTCGATCATAATGGTATAAATAATGAGAAAGAGGGAGATAGAACAGCCGCATATGGTCACGATTACTTGTAGATCGTAGATGGAATTCAACGATCCTGCTTTTTTGGCAGAAGACATCGACGACTCTACCTCTGATCTTTTCAGAGATTTAGCGGAAGATATCAGCTTAGAGCGGTAGAATTACCAAGCAGAGGTCGAACTACAACTCCAGTATAGGTATTATTAGACAGGTTCAATAAGGTTAGGAGGCTATAGTATCAGTAAATGTGTATTTCGTTACTGGTACTATAACCTTGTGGCCCCATTGGACCTGTGTGCTGATACATACACTGGAATTGTCGTTCGACCTCTGCTTGGTTATTCTATCGCTCTTGAAAATCTCGGAATGAAGAGGAAAAGGACATAGACGGTTGGGTCTGGAAACAGAACATCTGGGACGAAGAAACGAAAATAGCGCGATAAAATAAATATATCCCTTTACTAATTGAATGCTCATGGGCGAAAACTATAGAAGGTCAATCATTTCACACAGCTTTCCAGTATCGGATTTGCTGTGTGTTTATTAGCCATTACAATGATATCTACTTATCGGAATAGGTATCTCAAAATGCGAATGTCTATACAAGAGGAAAACATACTCAAATATAGGCAGCGATTATTTCACAGAGTCCAATGCTCGTGAGGTATTTGTGGTGAGGATTGCAAATCATGGTGCTTCTGCAGGGTAGATACGTTGACATTTGTATACACGAGCAAGACTTTGATCATCTTGTTATTGATGAGATTGTACCAAATGGTGCTTCATCTAAGGAATTAGCTCAAACAATGACTAGCAGACTATTCCTCTATTTGTTGTCTGATATAAACATCTGTATTGAGTTGGCGATGTTTATTGGTGGTCTGAACAAACCATCACTTTCTGGTGTATGTGATTGACCAAAACACAACTGACCAGGACTCCAATTAACTTCATTTGCCGGCAATTGAATGAATGAAATACCGTCATCTTTTGCCATGAGGGGAAAGGTTCCACCGATTTCGGGTTTCTTTACTCTCGTTGATGAGCCGAACCGTCGGCTTTCTCCAATTGCAACATGGAGTGTCGCTGTAAACTACCCCGAAGACCGAGGTTTGGGGTTGGAGAGTGCTTATAATACATGATGTCCTCACCAAACCCCTCACGCGTTTGCAATTCCTCTTTATTACTCATTCGATTGTTTCATATAATTCACAGCAAACATGTCTTCTCCTCCGCCAAAGGGTATCTACGTGCCCGTCCCCACGTTCTTCGCCTCCAAGAAGACTGCCAACTACAACGCCACCACTCCGCCTGTCGATGTCGAAACTCAGGTCGCTCAAGCTGTTTACCTGGCTAAGAATGGTATCAAGGGCGTAGTTGTTCTCGGTACTACAGGCGAGGCTGTGCATATTCACCCCAAGGATCGCCATGCTATTCTTAGTGGTGTAAAGGCTGGTCTGGAGAAGGAGGGTTTCAAAGACTATCCTATCATTGCGGGAACTGCGACGAATAGTGTTGAGGAGACTGTTGAGCAACTAAAGGATGCTCACAAGTCTGGCGCTCAATGGGGTCTGACTCTTGTGCCTGGATACAATGCTTCGGCTGTTACGCAGGAGGGTCTCGTTCAGTGGTTCACTGCTGTTGCTGACCAGAGTCCTATTCCTGTTATGATGTAAGTTGTTACGTCCTGTCACCAGAGGCGCTTACTGACCATCGTTCAGTTACCACTACCCCGGAGTATCAAATAACGTCAAGGTCGCAGTATCGACCTACGTTACTCTCGCAAAGCACCCCAACATCGTCGGCTGCAAGCTCTCCCACGGCGACGTCTCAGTCGCTGCCCAAATCGCCTCCAACCCATCCATCGACCACGAGCACTTCCACGCCTACACAGGTCTCGGCCAACAACTGCTGCCAGTAGTTTCCGTAGGCTTTGCGGGCGCCATTGATGGTTCCGCTGGTTTCTTCCCCAAGTCTCTGGTACGACTTTACGAGTTGTCGGCAAAGACGCAGCCTACGGATGCCGAGATCCAGGAGCGAAGGGTTCTGCAGTTCAAGGTGAGCTCGATGGAAGAGCTCGTGGTCAAGTTTGGTACTGTCGGTATCAAGGAGGCTACCAGCAGACTCAGAGGATTCGGAGATGCTGATGGCACGAGATTGCCGTTGGTTGGAGGTATTCCTGGTGGTGATGCTGAGTGGGCTAAGTGGAAGGAAGTTATCGAGGCAGTGGATGAGGTTGAGAAGTCGCTATAAGCAGATGAGAAGCATTAAAATAGAACTATGAACTGTCAGTATTCGATCTAGCAGTCATTCAGATGTGAATGGATCATACCTTCTAATAAACCGAAGTTGGGAGTATTGCGCCTCTCCCAAGACGATGGGTGCTACAGGCGTAATAGCAAGACATCTTTTCAACAACAACCGGGCGAATGACACGCCCTTAGCATAGATGGTTTACTATAGGTCATTTAATAAGTAAGTGTTATCAGAGAAGTCAGCATGTCTCTTACCGCTTACCTATTACTCCCAATGCAAGTTAACGTTTTCCGTGTGAATGGTGCAGAAATCAGATAGCTCCGCTGACGTGTGACAGACGCAGTCAGTCAGCTTGCAGTATCTCGCTATATCTTTACTATAGATGCATTTATCCTGATGTGGCACAACCAATGATATAAGTAGTTATCCGATGCCAATGCGCGAAATTATGAAACCGAGAATCATAAACTTTCTCTTATACCTACTACAGTAACTTATTGCCATGAAGGAACCTTAAAAAGATAGTGTCTTCTAGCAGTACATTCCCTAGATAACCCCTAACGCCCAACGCTCGGCCGAGTCCCCACCAAAACTTGCCTCGGTTCCGTCTAACATTAACCTCACACAAGTTTAGTGAGTTGCAAAAGACTCATTGAGATTTTCCCAAGAGGCAAATCCACGGCATCTTCGGCAACTATCAATCTCTCAGAGAAGTTGTCAGATTTTGTGTTGAGGGAATTTGCGCGTCTGGCGGTACAAATACGGTGAAAGCCCATCCTTTCCCCTTTACCCCTGTCTCTCTCCCCAACGATTGTCGCATCGCAAAAACACCAGCAAAACGACCATCATGGCTGGCGCAGCAAAGAAGATGTTTGGCCTCTCGCAGGTTGTTACTGTGGTTATGCCTCTTGTTCTAGGCTCAGCTGGTTATGCTGCTTACAAGATCAACTGGGTTCCTCTACTCAGAGATTTCCTCACAGGACCTGGCCGGACATCGCGGATCTTGTTGCTCTTCTTTATCGTCTTCAACTGGAAGAGCATGCCTCTTGCTTGGACTGTAAGTCTCATCACATTCCCTGATACCGAAAAAGGTTTCTAACATCCTGTAGTACCGCGTCTTCCACACTATAATCTTCCACAGCTTCTGGCGCAAATCACCAATTCTCGGCCCCGATGCTCTCTTCAAACCCATGATCTCAACCTCGCACGCGCCTCTTCTCGAAATAGACTACAACTTACACAAATCCAATTCGACATACTTTGCCGACCTCGATGTTTCCCGATCCCATCTCGTTACATATCTCTGCCGCGCTTCTTACATGACTCTCGCCAACAACACCAAGACCAAGCTTGTGCTGGACCCAAAGACCGATAAGCCCATCAATGGCACCGTGAGCATCATCCTGGGCTCTGTAGCTTGTAGTTTCAAGCGCGAGATTCCTGCGTACAAGAACTTTGAGATGTGGAGTCGTATTCTTTGCTGGGACCGCAAGTGGTTGTACATCGTCACTCATTACATCCCCAAGGGCGCCGCTAAGCCTACATCGTGGCTCGACCCTACGTTCAAGGATGCTTCTACGCGAGGTCCTGGGGACCGAACTACTGGATGGGAGAAGAGGATCTATGCGACCGCCATCAGCAAGTATGTCTTCAAGATCGGGCGCTTCACTGTGAACCCGGCTATTATGCTTGGCGGCGCCTCTGGTCTCCTGCCCGAGCGCCCTGGAGGTTGGACTTCTGGACCCGACCAACTTGGAGACATGTCTGTCGACCTTTCCGACGTTGATTTGGATGTTCCAGGAGAATGGGATTGGCGACGAGTTGAGGCGCAACGACGAAAGGGGGTTGAGTACGCAAAGCACTTCCAGGAACTTGATACACTCCATGAATTGTTCGATGGCGGTAACGAAGGCGCCTTGGGCAAGTTTGCCCCTTAGAGAGCGCTTTAATAGATCGATGACTAGACAGAGCGTGTAGAAGCTAGTAGATGGGCTAGACTAATGACCGGTCTTGGATAGTGTAGTTCCATAGACGAGAGAGGATACCTTGCTTGGATCGATATCACGAATACTTTGAATGAATTTACGTTGCGAAGAGTTTAGACAGACTAATGAAGAATATTACACGATAATGGTTTATGCATATCTATCATAGTGCCAGCCAACATACAAGTGACTAAGTAATGCTACTCATAATACCTTGGTCAACGATCACACTTTGGTGTCAGTCTTCTCTCAAGATGACTTTATGCCGTCCCTGTGTACTAGGTAGTCAATCTATACACATACTTACTCCAAGATACCTACACCACGTTTGTCATAAAAGTAAGAATGCCCTACTTTATCATATCAAACGAGATGCATAACTCACAATAGCCCTATGCAGATAAGCTACTGTCGTACAAGGCCTCCAGTAGCGTGAGGGATAGACTTTGTGAATCATCATAGTGCCTGCCAGGTGCCAGCAAGTGTAAGGTCCTGACACTCGCTCCCCCTTATTCATCTGCCACTGCCACCCGTCGAGCAGTTAAAAATTTAAATTCTATTCGATTCTCTGGCTGGATCAGAGACTATAACTTTCAAGAATTTAGCAAAAAACCATTTGCTTTTTCCATCCTCAATTCTCTACACCATCTGCTACAACGCCATCTACAAAAGAACCATCAAACTCAAACATCTCTGGTGACACTCGCCTCAAGAGTCCCTTTCTGAAAGATGACTCTCTTCAACTACTTGAAAAACCGTATGTAACCCCCTGAGCATACAGGCCAGCTCAAGCAATATCTGACTTCAGATGCAGGACTGGCACGAGTCTTGGATGCATCACTCGATCAGTATCCCGGTATCGAGCTGAGTGACGCCGACAAGGTAGAGATCCTGTCTTCTTGGGTAAGTTGTGTCTTTTGCTTACTTTTCTTTGGAAGTAACTCTAACGCTCGTTGCAGGATGCTGAAGTGTCCAAGACCTGTGTTTCTGTACAGGAGATCTTCAGTGCTATGGATGTTATCAAGATTGTCATCGAAATAATTGATGAAGAGCAGAAAGACATTGAACAGTACTATGCTGGGCACAGCATTCAGTACCATATGGCCTACTTGCTCGAACTGGACGAGAATCTCTGGGAATTGTATTGGGCGGTGATTGCTTTTACAGTACAGGTCGAAGATCGCGACCGAGTTCTTCGAGAACTGGACGAAGCCTTTTGGTTTGAAATTTCCTACAACCTTCATGGATCTTCGCTCTCTTCTTAGGATTCTTTTTGGGGGGCTTTGAGAGTTAGAACAGATAACATCTTCTGGTCTCTTGGTACAGAGATACGACTCACATGTATACGGCCGATAACTACCTCGACTGAGATCCTAGCTATTGCACTGGCTGCAAATCTCTTGGTGCTGCGAGATTATGAGAATGGACTAGACTAAGCTGGGGAGGAGAGTTCCATGCCTGAAAAGATAGGCAGTCTAAAGAACAAGACAAGACACAAACTCTACTCAAACTGCCTCGCTCTTCACTACCCATGACCATGCTACAACCACAAGTGACCTCCCTCGTAGACCGACAAGTGATTCCACCAAACATCAGTAGAGAAATGCCATTCCATGCCAATTTGTGGAGTCAAAGAAGACAAACCTCGGGACCAGCCAAGACCCTTGTTAACCCAAACGCGGAGAAAACATGATTGTCGAAGAGAAATGTCACCAAGTTGCATGAAAACATTCCGTCCATGATGCATCGTTCCCCTGTTGTCCGGAATCTTTTCCGCCTGAACTACCTAAAATGGGCGCGACAAGGGTCGAGATGGAGGGTTGACCCACTGCCGACGAGGACGAGGATGTAGTTGATGGCTTGTGATTGATGCAGCTTCAAACCCAGTCTAAGCACTTCAGGCATGTTCTCTTCAGCCATCGTTACTGTCGATAATACAACAGCTATACCCGAGTTACCCATCATGTTCAACTCCTCTCCTCTCCTCGACCATAAACAACTATGGAGGCTTCAGGCGCAGACAAGGGCTTCTTCCAGAAACCGCCGGTTCTGAACAACCAGTTCTACGACGATGTGACATTCCAAAGGTGCTTTAAACGTAAGTACACTTTACTGCCGATCTTACCGGACATATTGTGCTAACTTTATTAGTGTTCCTCCCCAAACATATCATCCGACAAGTCGAAGCTGAAGTGGCTGCCCTTGGAGACGACGTTTTATCCGACGAGATCTTTGCCTGGATCACAGATGCCGAACGAAACAAGCCATATATCAAAGGCTCAGGCCGCGATGTATTTGGTCAGTGGAAAGGAGATCTAGTTACTGGTGAAGGATGGCGCGGCCTTCAGAACTTTGGTCTATCCAGAGGGTAAGATCCTGAATCTGCACACTCGGTCGTGGTTACTAACTCATCATAGGTTTGTTGCAGCAGGATACGATACTGAGTACGGCCCTTTCGCTAGAGCATATCAGTTCTTGCGAATTCAGCTTTGGACACCATCGGGCGCCAATGTTGGTTGTCCTTCTGCTATGCAAGATGGCGCTGCCCGACTTCTACAGACACACCTCAACGACCCGGCGCTCTCTAGCAAGTTAACCGACGCACAACGACAAGTGTTTGAGAACGCCTTCAAGCACCTTATTGCGAGAGATCCCGCCTACGCATGGACCAGTGGACAGTGGATGACTGAGAGAACAGGGGGTAGTGATGTATCGTTGACCGAGACCACAGCAACACAGCTTCCTACTTCTGAGCGCGGACTTGCCTCGAAGGCTGAGAACATCCCATTGGGACCGTGGAGTATCAGCGGCTTCAAGTGGTTCTCCTCAGCAACAGACTCAAATATGACCGTTCTTCTCGCCCGTACTTCAAAAGGCGGCCTCTCAACCTTCCTCGCACCAATGTACAAGCACGACCCCCAAGCTACGACCGCTACTGGCGCACCCAAAGCCGACGGCGGCAAGAGACTAAACGGTGTACGGATTCAAAGACTAAAGAACAAATCTGGCACTCAATCGCTCCCTACCGCGGAACTAGTCCTCGAGGACATGCGGGCTTGGCTTATAGGCCAAGAAGGCCGCGGCATCCAAGAGATTGCCAATGTCTTGACATTGACTAGAGTTCACTCTGCAGTTGCGGCAGTAGGATATCTGGGAAGAGGAATTGCTATTGCGAGGGCATATGCTCAGGTGCGAGAGGTTGGCGCAGGAAGGGGTGCTCGAATGAAACTCACAGAGAGCGCGCTACACATGCGGACTCTCTCCAAGATATCATGCGAATATAGGGGACTCATGCTGATCACTATGTTCACATCTTATACTCTAGGAGTCTTTGAGCACGGCGCTCCTCCGAATTCGACCCTATCGCCAGCCCTTGAGGCATTGACCCCTTTTTCAAGCCATGCCGGCCCCCTGATCCGAGTTCTGACCCAGCTCACTAAGGCCTACGTCTGCAAAGCATCCGTCCAACTACTCTTTTCATGCATGGAATGCCTCGGTGGCGTTGGGTATCTCGCCAACGAAGAACAGGAGTATCTCAACATCGCTCGACTTCACCGCGATTGCGCCGTGCTGCCCATATGGGAGGGCACTACCGATGTGCTGAGTACCGACTTCCTACGAGCACTCAAGCACCCCAAGCGTGGACAAGAAGCTCTCGACGCTCTCGAATCGTTTGTGAAAAGGGGCACCGGTTTTAAGGGGAAATCACCCCGACCCGAAGGCTGGAACCCGTTGGAGGCTTGGAAAGCATTGAGGAAGCGGATTGAGGGAGAGCCTCTGGCGGATTTGATGGGTGATGCTAGAGAAGTTCTCTGGGCTGTTGCCGATATAATAGTATCAATACTGCTTTTCGTCGATGCCGGAAGCGATGGCGATAAACTCTCGCTAGACATCTTCTTACGCTTCCTAGAAGCAAGACATGATCCGGCAAAGCGAGAGAAAGTATCAGCCAAGGAGCAGCTTAGAAGGGATACCGGGGTTGTGTATGGAAGCACTACGAGCGGCATGTCGCCTAGGCTCTGATTTCTCGTTCTGTCATTGGCAAGTTTCTTTGGCTTGAAAGCACGCACACAAGTAGTTTCTACAGCAATTGCAAGTATGAGTTATTCTTTGAAACGGCCGACTTAAATCTCCGTCCCGACAATGGGCTACATTAAAGTAAGAAGTGATAAGAATACAAAAACGAGAAAATCATAGCAGTCAAGGTATTTCCGAGCCAATTGGTCCATTGTTCCCAACTCAAAGATTACATTTGCCCTTCAGGTTCTTCGCCTTAAGCGTAGCCTTCTTGCATGATGAAGCACCAGAATGCTTATCCCCAAATAGCACTGTTCCCTTTTTGCTTGTTGCAGTCTTGGAACAGGAGTTGAAAGAGCTTGCGCCATCGCGATGAAGAAGAGTGTTGCTACCGCTCTTCTTCAAAGTCCAAGACTCGAAGCCGGGTGTGGGATCAACACATTTGACCTCGCCACTGGGGTTCAAGAAACAGGCATTGAATGCGCTATCTCTCAGGATCTTTTGAGAGTTGGATAGATCAATGCAGTAGAAGCCATTGGTAGTTCCAGCATTGAGAAGCAAGTTGCCATTGCTGTTTTGTTGGACTGTAGCACCGCTGGCTACGTCTTGTAATGTGAAGCAGCAGTGACCATCGAAGACAGTATCCCGAGGGAGTACTGCAGCGGTGGCCAAAGTGCAGAAGAGTGTGATCAGAGAGAATGACTTCATCTTGAAGTGTTGAATGATAGTACGGTGTGTACTGTGGGTATCTTGGATGATTAAATAGAGTAAAGGATTGATTGAGGCCAGCTCAAATTGTTCAAAGATGGTCGTAGAGAATCTGATTACAGCAGTTATCACGAAGGATATCACTTACCTTTTATAATGGCTTAAGCCATCACTTCACCGGCTCATCGAGGTGAGACTCCTCACGATCAGCACAAATAAGCCCATTCAAAGGCATCCAACCGAAGGGCACAAATGCATGTTGGGCCCAAAGGATCGAGTCACGATAGTGATAGTAAGCGGGGAGTAACATTGATGAGTGAGTGAAATAAAAGTCGGTCGTGATGTCCCGTGCAGTGTGATTCAAATGATGGACGTGACGATTGCCATTGGGAGTCGTGAGGTTTCGCGCTATAGGACGAGGATAACTAGGGCCCTCTCAGGGAGCGAATGGCCTGTCAGGAACAGCCGCGAACTAGTTAGCAGAGTGACACCCATTGATGCAGTTGGTTGTGATTGTCGTTCATGCTATGGACTCTTAAATGCAAGGCACAGTCACATGTGGGTGACAGACCAGGGTATGTCTTTTTCTATTGTACACCGCAGAATTGAAAAGCCAAAAAGTAGAAGATGGCTTCATTGAGTGCATCCAGCCAAAAGCCAAAAGCTGCATGGGGAGATGATCAAGTTAAAGATTGGCTGTGATTCAAGATGCATGATCCTAGTGACAACTCGTTAACGAACCAATAAGAAGGAGAGGGCGGATCTGTCACTCCAACGCTCGATAGATCACGTGAATCAGTGCTTCCGTCGGTTATCGGCGGACGCCTCGGGCTTAACACACCGTTTCTAACGTCTGCCTCAAAGAGGAACCGTTTTCTCCATAACGTCACGATCTAGACTCTCTTCACCTCGACCTTCTACACTCGTGATCCTTGGATACGATGAATTCTTATGAATTTGGCTTATCCTTGATGGTATAAATATATCCTAGAATTCTCTCACTTTTGCTGATTCAACGTTGGTCTTCATCTTTTTTTCCTTCTTATCATAAGCAGCCTCATCTGACTCAAGCATTCCTCTTCTCTAGCTCCTCTACGTTTTCCCCGACCTGCCTATTCAGACTACGGCATGTCCACCGTTTCTTACCACTCCCACTCATAAGACGATTTCCACCTTTTCAAAAAGAAAAGGCCCAACACTTCGATACCAAATCTAGCTCTGCCTCATCTCTTGTTTTCTGATACTCGGCACAGAAAACATGGCTGAGGAACACACCATGTCCAACGAGGAGTGGGAGGAGGTCTCTCAAGACATCCCCTCACTCTCCGAACCTCACCTCCAGCAGTATCTTACAGGCCGCGCAAACCTGATAAGCCAAGAGAAAAAGTCTCGTTCGGATGCTTCTTTTAGGGCATCTCTCTCACCTATTGCGCAGCGCGCCTGTGACATTGTTGACCGCATCCGTGATCAAGAAAATGACAAGGTCTGGACTCCTCAAGTTGAGGAGGAGCTCGCCCAATCTCGGAATGAGCGCATCTTCCCAGGAATGATGTTCATGCTCGCAAAAGACCGCATGGAGAAGACTAACCTGTGGAAGATCGTTCGCCGTATGCCAAAGGGTGCTCTGCTTCACGCCCACATGGATGCCATGGTCAACTTTGACTTTCTCTTCGATCAGCTTCTCAGTCTTCCAGGCATGCACATTAGCAGCGATCAACCCCTGAACACTGATAACTCCAGGGAGGATGCAACTCCCAGCTTCCGATACAGGAAGCAGACTGACGCTGAGACATCCATCTGGGATGAGAATTACAAGCCCGGCACATTCGCTCTATTGACAAAGGCAGCTGATGAGTTCCCAAATGGTGGAAGAACCGGTTTCCTCAAGTGGCTCAAGGGCAGATGCACTCTCTCCGTTACAGACAGCCACGAGCAACATCACGGTATTGATGCCATCTGGGAAAAATTTGTCAAGTGTTTCATGGTTTGTGCTACCATCATTCACTACGAACCCATGTATCGAGCGTTCCTTCGAAAGCTCATGGAGACCCTCAAAGACGACGGTGTGAACTGGGCTGAGCTTCGGTAAGTAAAAATCTACACAATTCCAAATATTTTTCTAACAATTACAGTATCACTTGGCCACTTAACTACTGCCGTGATCAGCAAGAAGAGCCCGAGAAGGACTACATTCACATGTTTGAGACTCTTCAAGAAGAGATTAACAACTTCAAGAAATCACCCGAAGGAAAGGGTTTCTGGGGTCTCACCACCATCTGGACATCTCTACGCAGCTGGCCTACTCGCTTGATCGTTGAGAACATGGACTGCTGTATCGCCACCAAGATAGAATTCCCTGAACTTATCGCTGGCTACGACCTGGTCGGGCCCGAGGATCTGGGTCGACCCCTATCCGACGTTCTCCCCGAGCTGTTCTGGTTCCGTAAGCAGTGTGCTATGGAAGGCGTCAACCTCCCTTTCTTCTTCCATGCTGGAGAGACACTTGGCGACGGTACTGACACCGACTCCAATGTTTTTGATGCGATCCTATTGGGAACCCGACGTATTGGTCATGGATTCAGTCTTTTCAAGCACCCCCTTCTCATCGATATGGTCAAGGAGAAGCGCATTCTTATCGAGTCATGCCCCATCTCCAACGAAGTCCTCCGCCTCACTGGCTCTGTAACAGCCCATCCCCTGCCAGCTCTCCTGGCCCGTGGCGTCGCTTGCAGTCTGTGTAACGATGATCCCGCTATGCTCGGGCAAGACACAGCCGGCATGTCGCACGACTTTTTCCAGGCCCTCCAAGGGTGGAAGAACCTTGGTCTCGCAGGCCTCGGCAGTCTAGCCGAGAACAGTGTCCGATGGGCTGCCTTTGAGAACCAGAACCAGACCGAGTGGATGGAGGGCATCAAGCAGGCTAGCCTGGGTGGCACCCTCAAGGCCAAGAGGATGCAAGAGTGGCAGATCGAGTGGGAGAAGTTCTGTCTCTGGATTGTCGAGGAGTTTGGAGACGAATTCGGCGATGAGGCAAAGGAAGGTGCCGAGGAAAAGGCAAAGACCGCCGATGCTTAGAGATACGCATTTACGACGAGACGATAGATCGGGGTTTCAGAAAAGGAAAACGGGGTGCATAACGGCGTTGCATACTGAGATTTGAGACATGTTCAACACGGACGGGTCAGAAGGATTCAACCACTGTCTTCGATGTGAGGCCATCGCCTTTGAGGATTTAAGAACATCCTCGCGGGCAGCACAGAGTGCCACTTTCTCACGTCTTTAGGTTTACAGAAGATCCCCTTATCATAAAGGGGCATTGGATCAAGAGATCACTTTGTACCTAGTTCTTCTCCAAGGATAAAGACTTGGCTACCAAGGAAGAGATAATTAGAAAATACTTTATACACTACTTTGCCTTCTCTGCAACTTGACGATCGTTAATTTCTTACACGGCAAGCGAAAAGTATTCTCGGCGCCGACACCCAAGCATTTTCGCTAGCCTCAATGTTCTACGTTAACGCGCAGCATGTTTAAGACGCTTGAGAAAGAAGAGCGAAGTTTTATTTATGAATACATAATAGTGAAGAGTAAAGATTGCAAAATGAGCCGCATCTGTTGCCTCGTCGCGACCAGCACCAACACGTGTGAACCCAGCACAGCCGCAGAAATACAAACGAAAGTACACGGACCATCTAAGCCATAAAGAACGTTAGTCAACAAGAGAGTAACACATGATTCGATACAACAACATGGAAAGAAAGTCTATCTTAGTCCCGTCATATTCTCACTCGAAGATTCTTACTCTCAAAATTGAACACTCAGCCACTGGCGAAAGGTTTGGGGCTGAACATTGACACGAGAGCTTGCATTGATGAGATCGTTCAAGGTCGCCTGACTAAAGTCGTATCGTCCTTCAACGGTAGCTTTGAGCTGCTGATAAAACACGACTTTGGAAGAATCGCCCTGTTGATAGTAGGCGGTTGCAAGTCGAGCAGGGTCTGCGGCCTGCCACTGGGAAAGCTGGAAAGGGGCTGGACTGTTAGCGTAAACGCTTCTTGAGAGGGTTGTTGTAAATTACCATTCAAAGCTCTTGAACATTGACCAACAACATCACGAACTGACAGTCGATCACCTCGCATGGTCAACTCACGAGGCCAGTTTGCAGGACCCAGATCAATAGCTGCGACCACAAACTGAGCCAAATCATAAATAGATGTCATGCATACTCGGACGGTATGTCCTCGGGCGTTTTTCTCCACGTACTCGGCCGTGTAAGAGTTCATATCAACCAAATAAGATCCCGGCATGTACAGGTAGGACCCGTAACCAATGGATACACCTCCGAGTCCGTCAGCAAGGAACCTCTCCATGAATATTCCGCAAGAGAAGACAGTCCACTTCATCTGAGAGGATCTTGCCCAGCGTCTCAAAAGTTGTCTTGCTTGGTGAGAGTAAGGTTTAAGCTCATCATTTTCAGGACGTTTTTCGATTGACCCTTCGAATTCGGATGGAACAAAGAATTGTACACCGTTTCGAGCGGCGGCATTGATTAGGTTGAGTTGCTCGTTGCCTGAGAAGGTGCATATGACGAGATTGACTCCATGAAGTGCGAATGGGAGGGTGTCTTCGTCGTTATAATCAACAACTTGGACTTGAACATCAAGCGCTTCGTACTCAGGGTGTTGCTATCTTGTTAGAAATATCATGTATGCGAGGACAACACTTACAGAACGCGATAGAACGACAACTTGGTAGGCGTTAGCTGCTTGAGAAAGTTGACTAGCCAGGAGATAACCAAGGCCAGAACCTCCAGCAATAGCGATACGCATCATTCCGTTGAAATAGAGTAGAAGTTAAATTGAATCTAACAAAACGGTGCTATTAAGATAAGAGACACCTGTGTACAGGATGTACGAGAAGCAAAGAATAGTAAGTGATGACTGAGGTTAAAATGGAGGAACCTGACGGCTCCTAAATAGCTTCTTCTCTAAGCATTGGAGCGTAGTGTCCATGGAGCATGAGCAGAGCCTCAAAGCTTGGACAAACAAACTATGGCTGGTATGTTGAGAACAATTAAGACTGGCCAAGTTCAAGTTGGCTCATCGGTGAGGCCTCAGTCATAGGCAGACTCTAGACAAGCAGGAAACTCCGGTATGAGTCTTAGGCTAAGAGCCGCAACTGGCTGTCAATAACTTGCCGTGAAGTTGGCAATTAACGAATACCGGCACGTAGTCTCACATCTGATACTTCGGCCCGTTAGGATTGTTGTTCCGGACCTCCTGTGCATCACAAAGGCAGAGTGTATCTTAGTTTCTGCTTCAGGTAATAGGTCCGCATTAGTCTTCAAAGGCCATGTGAGGTCAAGGGTCCGTGAAAAACGGATGCCTAACAGGGTCAAGGGATAAGAGGTGTGATCAGATACTTGGTATAACATGAACTCCAGAGTCTCAGATTGGCTAACTGAACTTGTAGCAACAGGATATCTGGGGCCCTTGAGAGTCTGTTTGGTCCAACCTCACAACGCACAAAGGCAGTGCAAGTTGAATCACAGTTCGAACATGATCACATGAAACTAGCTTGGGATGTCTTGAGGTAACCTCTGAGAGGAAGTCATCCGTATGGTAGTTGCAGCAGGGCTGTGTTTCTCCTCACTGTGGATATGAACGACTAGTTCTCGAGGAAACTCGATGCAAAATCATGGAATTCTCAACAACGCCAAAGTGATATGTCATTGAAGCACCAACCAGTTGAGATTATCCTCAATGGTCACCCTCTTCCTCGATTGTTACGCCACAGTTGTAATGCATGAGTATGCGTCAGGCATCTGTCATGGTATCAACGCAATGAACCAATCCTTGAGCTAGCCCATGAAAGATGGAGTGTTCGAGCATGAGACATTTATCAAGACCCTACTAAGCCTGCACAAACACACAAAATGCATCGTGAACTCAAAGAAGATGCAGAATTGCAGGGGCACATAGAGGTTTCTGTGTGCGCATATGCGAATAGGAAGCCAGAGAGCTCACCCTTGAACTGCATTGCATCGGAGAAGCCGTCATTGGCTTTTCAAGATGCACAATTCCAGGCTCCCCTGGTGCTAACAAGGCAGAAGAGACTGCAGCCTGAATTTGAAGAGACACTGTAACGAGGCTCTGATCCACGGGGGGCAACAGTAGAATGTAGATCATAAACTCCAAGGGTTCAGATTGGAGGTTGGGGGCCAAAAACCCTGGCCCATCAGTGGTTGAGCTAATGCAGCAACCCCATGCTTGAGCTCCGTAGGGCTGACTGGGGTTTATATGAGTGGCGAGCAATTGGGCTTATCGATTGGCTGTTGTAGATGTTGATACGGGAGGGAGACGATTCTTTGATCCAACGTCTTTTCGATATCGGTGTGGCGCCGGTGACCTGCATGGCACAGCACAGCCATTTTCGAGAACGTCTGCACATGACTTCCATTACAGTAAGAGAACAGCGGCGATCAGGGGTATGTTGATCGGAATTGGTCACGAATGACCCAGATTGCCGGGGCCGTTATAGGTGGTGATCAGCAATCGGAGTTGATGTTGGTGTTGAAGATCAAGTTGTAGGGAGCCAAGTAACGTTGAATCAAAGTTTTCAAGCACCTCCCTATAGAGGGAGCCAACTCCTTCCTTTTACACCCTCAAGGGCAGTTCCCGTTGCTCCTTCTGCGGGTTCTTGGACTTTCCTTCCCAACATGGGCATTGTCTCTCATGGAATTGTTCTAGAGGGTAGGCACGTCTGGGCGCTTACCTCGGCATGGATTCGAAACCCTCCTTCCTCCCTGTCTTACTTCGATCATAGAACATGGATGAATTCCTTCACGGGGGTGACTTCCCCATGGGTAGTTAAACTAAAGAGCTTGTCTTTGATAAACTTGAGCTTAAGAAGTGAGTGGGCCAGATCGGGCAGCCAAGAATGTTAGTTCACTTTCAGGCTCAAAGATTACATTGTCTCATACTGCTTTTGGCAAGTATCAGTGTGTCTTTCTCACTTAAACAACGCAACTCTAGAGTAGTATCCGCCCAGATCTCTTTACTGACACCGAGGTTTCAGGGTGACACGTCCATCTTTTTTCATATTCACGATGATGTCTTAGTGATGTCTAAGTTATGTATTGCCAGAGTATGTAGGGCTGGCGGGAAATGAAACATATTCTAGGCTTCCGCGCCCCGTATAATGATCTCACTGTCGGGTCTTTGAAAGAGTTATTCAATAAGATTATCAAAGGGTTTCAAAGCGTTTGAAAGAGCTGAAATAGGTTTGCATAGAACAAGTGAGCTCATAACCAGTTCAAGCTCGCCATTTCAATCATATTCTAACTGTCTAAGCCTGAAGCGCAGTTTCATCCCTCGCACTACCACTTCCTTTCCTCCAAGCTTCAGTATGATCAACCTTCTTCTTAGCTACACTTTCAGAGCCCTCAGCTCCCCAAGCACCTCCTCCAGGCGTGCAAATAATAATACGATCTCCAGCCTTCATCGAAGCTGTGTTCTTGGCACCCATGTTAATCCGTCTCTCCTCATACTCCACCTCGCCCGCGTCCTCCTTGGTATGAAACTGCTTCAGGGATGTCTCCCAGTTTGCCTTTTCAACGTTTCTAACCCAGAGATTTAGACCGCATTCTCCGTCGCCGCCTCCATTTAGGCCGTAAGGGCGGTAGACGCGGCGCTCGCTGAGGATGGAGACTTGGAGAGGAATGCGGAACTCGATGTCGCGGATGACACCGTCACCACCGCGATGTTGACCTCGACCTCCTGAACCGGAGCGGATGGAGAATTCGCGAAGAAGCACGGGGTATCGTCTCTCGAAGATCTCTGAATCTGTGATGCGAGTGTTGGTCATGTGGCAGTGAACACCGCTTGTACCCTCCCAGTCAGATCCTGCACCACTTCCACCAGCAATCGTCTCGTAATAACCGAAGCCCTTGACTGCTTCGGCTCCATCTTGGTTGCCGCCAAATCCGAATGTCAGATTGTTACAACAGCCCTGACTGGCAGCGCACGCCTGGAAAGCCTTGAAAATGACATCCGTGATACGCTGACTAGTAAGCACGTTTCCTCCAACGACAGCTGCACCGGGAGAAGGCGATAAGATAGACTTTGGAGGAATCTTGACGTGAATAGGTTTCAAGCATCCCTGATTCAGAGGGATATCCTCCGAGATAAGACATCGTAGACAGTAGATGATAGCACTGAATGTGATGGCTTGTGGTGCATTGATGTTACCGTAAACCTCAGGTCCAGTACCAGCGAAATCGAATTCGGCTTCTCCCTTTTCCGGGTCGATTCGGATCTTCAGTCTAATAGGAGAACCATCATCCATAAAGTCGACTGATGAAAGATCTTTGCCTTCAAATCGCTTATGCACGTCCTTGAGTAGTTGACGCACACATTGCTCGGCGTTGTTCTGGATGTGGACCATGTAAAACTGTACTGTCTCTTCGCCATACTCGGCAATTAGAGTCTCGATCAACGAGATACCCTTCTGGTTGGCAGATACCTGGGCTCTCAAGTCGTTGATGTTGTCAGCCAAACAACGAGTTCCACTGCATCCAGGGTATTTGGCAGGCTCTTCATAGAACAGCTCTACCACTCGCTTCTCGTTGAACTTGCCCCCACTGACAAGCTTCTCACTCCTGATAGAAGCACCCTCTTGGTACAGCTCTCGTGAGTGAGGAGGCATGCTGCCTGCACTGATACCACCAATATCAGCATGATGAGCTCTCGAGGCAGCATAGAAGAGGATGTTTTCTCCCTTCTCATCAAAAGCCGGCATCAACAGAGTCACATCGGGAAGGTGAGTTCCTCCGTACGAAGGATGGTTAGAGATGATGACATCGCCCTTCTCCAACTTTCCTTTCCAGATCTCTGCCTGGCGTCGAACACATGTGGACATTGAGCCGAGATGCACGGGCAGATGGGGAGCATTGGCTACGAGGCCACCGGTTGCGTCGAATATAGCACAAGAAAAGTCGAGTCTCTCTTTGACATTTGTACTAACGCTGGTCTTTTGTAGGGCACGACCCATCTGCTCAGCAATAGCCATGAAACGATGGCCGAAGATGCTCAGCATGATAGGGTCTACCTCCCGATCAGCAGACGCCTTAGCAGACCTGAGTTCTTGTCAGTCTCGACTACACTTCTCAGGATGGTAAAGAACTTACTCAGACTTTTTGCCCTCCTTCTCCAAGTTGATGACTACATGAGTCTTGAGGATAATCGCCGTTGCTTTTGGTGTTACTACAATCGTCTGTGTACCGTCCGCAAGCATGGCAGGTCCAGGAATGGAATCGCCAACTTCAAGATCCTCAAGCTTGAAAATTGGAGTTTCCTTTCTACCACCCTCAAAGTAAACCTGTTGACTGTTGAGCTTCTTCTTATCAGAGACTTCCTGCTGCTTGAGATCTTTGAGCTGCTTATCCACTGTATCGTCCTGGTGTCGGAAACTCTTGCCGATACCGCGGACACGGACATCATCGATAATGATATCCCGCTCATCCAGTGTAAAGCCAAATTCGTATCTGTGCTGCTTAACAAAAGCTTGCCCAAAGTCCCATTCTTTCCCATCAAAGTGTTCCTTGGCTTCCTCTGGTGTTGGTCTGACTATCATGAGAGCTGATTCAGTACCACGGTATCTCATGTTGAGATACTCTTCAAAGGCTATTTCATCTTCTTGGAATCCTTGGTCCTGCAACGACTTTCGAGATTGATCCTTGAGCTTCTCCATCTTCTTCTTCAGTTCGTTGACTGTACTGTCGCCATCCTTCCATACCAAAGAGTCAGGCTCCTGTCGCTCATCTACAACGTCTGCAAGAGCCATTCCATAGGCGGAGAGTACTGAGGAGTATCGATGGACCAGAATTTGCTGAATGCCGAGGGACTCTGCAATGGCGACAGCATGCTGACCACCTGCACCTCCAAAAGTAGCAAGTCGATGCTTAGAAGAATCATGACCCTTGGCTTCAGTGATGGATCGAATAGGCCGAGTCATCGTTTCATTTGCAACAGTCAGGAATCCATATGCCACTTCATCAGCTGACAGGTTCTTGTCACTCTCCCGGTTGACCTGATCAGCCAATTCTTGGAGGACCTTTCTGCTAGCTTCAATATCCAGTCCCTCGTCTTCATTCTCTCCAAAGATCTTGGGGAAGAACTCAGGAAGTAGGCGGCCAAGAACCAGGTTAGCATCAGTGACTGTGGCCGGTCCTCCCTTGCGATAACACGCAGGACCAGGGTGAGCGCCTGCAGACTCGGGTCCGACGACGAAAAGACCATTTCTGAAGAAGAGACGAGATCCGCCACCTGCTGCAACAGTGTTGATATCCAGTTGGGGAGATTGAATGGTTACACCGGCAGTTGTCGTTTCAAAGACGTGCTCATATCGTCCTTCGCCGTATCTCGAAACATCCGTACTAGTACCGCCCTACGACAGTCAGATCCTGTTCCATTGTTCAGCGATTGCGACAAACTTACCATATCGAAACCAATAACCGGAGTCTTCGTTTCTTCATCATATGAAGTTATCGCATATCCCACCACACCTCCAGCAGGACCAGACAAGATTGCCTTCAAGCCAGTGAACTTTTCCACATCGACCAGACCGCCATCACTCTGCATAAACTCACATCTTGCTCCCTTGGCACCCTTTTCTTCTTTCACGCTGCGGGTTCCAAGGCCCCCTTCGAATCCAGCCTGGAAACCATCGATATACTTGCGAATGGCCGGTGTGAGATACGCATCGGCACATACAGATGTAGCTCGAGACACCAACTTGATCATAGGCATAAGCTCATGGCTGAGTGAGATGTGCTGAAACCCGATGTCTTTGGCTACACGACCAATTAAAGCCTCGTGGTCGGGGTAAGTATAGCCGTGCATGAGACACACAGCGATACTGCGAATGCCTTGATCGTAAACATCCTTGAGTTTTGACCGAACATCTTCTTCCTCAGCTCGTTTAAGAATTCTCACTGTTTCGCCCGACAAGCCTCGGACCAAAGTCTTGCCTTCTGCTTCTTTAGTACCAACTTGGGCTTCGGTCTCAGTTTGCTTCCTCTCGGGATCTTCGGCATAATCCTCAAGTGTAACTCGCTCATCAATCTCGACCACTTTCTCATACAAAACATCAGGTTTTCGAATGGCAAGATCGAAGATCTTTGGTCTTGACTGATTTCCAATAGTCAAGCAATCCTTGAAACCCTTGGTCACAACCATAGCGATCTTCTCGCCTTTTCGTTCAAGCAAAGCATTTGTGGCAACTGTTGTTCCCATTCGAATAGAGTCGATCTTGGTAGTATCCAAAGCTTCACCTCGAGGGATATCTCGGCCGAGGAAGTGGCTCATAATCCGACGAATACCTTCAAGCGGGGCATCCTTGTAGTTGGCCGGATCTTCAGATAGGAGCTTGATGATGATTTCCTTTCCATTGTGCTCTCCTACACAATCTGTGAAGGTACCTCCTCTGTCAATGGCGATCCTGATGCCACGTTGAGATGTTTCTGCCATGGCGGATATCTTTCGGGATGTTGATAAGATGATGGATGAGGGGTTGCGATGACCGAGGTGAAGCGATCACCAATTCAAACTACACCAAAAAGAGTGATATCGTGGTATTATTCAAACAGTATAATGCATTGAGGTGAAATATTGTCAAAGTCTAAAGACTCTAGTACAAAACAATCACGTAAATGTTATGCAAGTTGAGGTTGCTACAGGGTGAGAGAGCGGTTATTAATGTCGTCACAACCAACCCCACGTTCCGTGATTGGTAATTGATGGCTTCCTTGACCCGAAAAGGCAAATTGAGGGACATTCACTTCATGATATTAACCAGAACAGATAATAAGCAGGATCATATCTTGGATATTGATTTATATAGAAATAGTCTGAGTACCTATCTATCACTCGTATATAGATAGGTGGGAAGTAACAAACACACAAGCATCTCTTACACATGTCATCCATCGTGAAGAGACATGGTTGAAGGACAAGTAGAATGAAACACGCGATACTTCTCAGTCTTCAATTACATTATATGAAAGTAGTTTTATCGAGACGACATGGGCAAGAGGTAATTGCAAGCCTGGCATGTGTCACTACATCATAGCAGCATGTAGTAAGATAGTCTAGGAGCATTCTACCCGAAACCAGTCATTAACTTACCCGACAGAAGCTGGTAATAATAACAAAAGATTAATTTAATTGCCAAAAAACTTGATCCGCCTGAAAATCAAACTTGACGTTTTGCCGTCAGCAAGACTCGAACTTGCGTTTTCAGTGCTTCGAAGAGCCACAAACTGATGTACTGACCCCTATACGATGACGGCCTTTTTCTGATTGATGAAATCCTGGCCATTTATTCCACTTCATGTCCTTAGCCCCACAGCGTCAAAAGCCACTTGACTTCTTCACCGGAACTGCGGGTCTACGTCGGACCCAATGAAATAAGGCCATGAATATCTGTCGCGAAATACTTGTTCATATGATCCTACGGTGCGTTGTTGCTTAACTAGACATTGATGTTCAACATCGTGTTTGAATTGTGAGAGGATCCAGCCCCACTCGGGCTACCAAGATACTGACATGCTATGGAGATTCAAAACAATAACTATTTACAAAAAACACAAATCCAGAATTCATTCAGTTGAGCCATGCATGCTAGACAAGTAGCTATGGGTTAGTGTGTCCAGCAACCATCCTAAGCCATGTCTTGCTCGTTCCCCAACATGCTCACAAAGACCACCCGACTTTGCCTCTGATGAAGTTCACGATATCATCAATCTCATCTGGAACTTTGTACCAGTGACCCAGTCCTTCATAGCTCTTCCATTCCACCTCGAAGCCCACCGAACGTAGGGTACGACACGCTTCCTCGCCCAGAGCGGGTTTGATCTTCTCATCCGCATCTCCGTGGCCCATAAACACTGGTGTCGAAAGTGACCCCATCTCCGCAAGATTTTCAGTGTCTAACAAAATCAGGTCTCTGATGTAGTCGTGAACTTTGGCGTCGGGGGTGCGTAAGTATTCTATCTCGTTATTGGAAGTATCAAATGGATCATCATCCTCGTCAGAAAAGTCGTACTCGTCCAGGTCGATCAAGAAGTCTTTGATTTCCGTAGCGAATGGCAGCCAGCTGCTCATTCCGAAGAACCCCCCAATCGGGAATTCCATCGCAAGCAGGCATACAAGGCCCATGGCACACCCTTGGCTAATTCCACCCAGTATGATGTTCTTATCCGGTACTTTCTTTCGCTCCTCTTCAAGCAGGTCAAAGATCTCGCGGGATGACTCTTCCAAGCCCTGAGTTTGTGTATGGTTGCGGTATGAAGGGTCCTCGAGACTAGCAATGTTGAACCATTGCGTTAACTTGCTGCGCCGAAAAGCGCTGGAACGGCGTTTCTTGGAGGTCGGAAAGATAAATCTTGCGCCTGGGAGAAGCTCAGGTAGTGATTTACCGTCAGAGCAGATGCCAGTTTCGATAAGCTCGCGGCCAAACTTTTTGCCGTTTGAGCCAAGGCCATGAAGGATGATGAGACTGTGAGTGTGAGGCCCAGTGGGCTCAACGATGTAGGGAGTCTGAGCCATGATGATAATGTTGGTGGGGAATGTTTTGTGGTCGAGCGTTGGGGGTTAGGATGTCTTTAATAAGCACTTGTGATTGTTGTTGGTGGTGGAATCGACACGTGTGTTCGATGCATGTAACCGAATGAATCAATCAAAGATCCACCAACTCAAAGCGCGGAATGCATTGACATGACAATCATACCGTAGCACAACTAGCTGTTCTAACTTATGTTAGAACACCCTTTACTTGAACATAATAAGTTGTTTCGTTAGTCAAGCTTTGAAGGTCAGGTCTCTCAACGTGTACAGGTCAAATCAGCACGACGAATAATAACCTCACTATGAATCTAATGATAATGAAGGTTCAACAATCGATTGTTTTGTGAACGGACTGCTTTTAGCCAAGGGGCACAGACATCGACGAAGTCAAAGGGAGTGAGTGTTACAAGTACTTACCATTTATTGATAAATCAAGTTTAGCTTATTGCTCGTAGGTGTCACGAGACCTAAAAGATAAAGAGAACAAAGAAAACTGCCAATGCCAATCAATCCACCCGAGCACAGACTTTGTTTGGTATCCTGTTTGCTTACCCAAACTCGCTGGTTTATAACAAAGAAAAAAACAACTCACCGACACGTTTGCCGCCAAAGGCTGTCGATTTCCGCACTTTACCTACCTGGACATTCTGTATACTAAGATTGGGAATCCAGTTTCTGAAACTCTCCGAGAGAAGGCGGTATCGGCCAGCAATACCGCTCCAGCATCACTGCTGGATTCGTTAGCATCTTAGTATGGGCAGGGCTCTACACGAGCTTGCCATTGATTTGAAGTTCCCTGAGGAACCAAGCCACTGCGTACCTCGAGGTCGCGAAGAACATCAACAACCCATTGCTGACAGTACATGGGAGGAGTTCGCTGCGCCGCAGCCTTAAGTTTTCCGAAACGACTGGGCGAAATCTCGCCGATGAAGTAGTGTTTTCCAATGCCACGGCTTTCGAATCGTTTCGGCTGAATGAGAACCTCGTATTGCCTACCTTGAGTTGGTCCACCGGTAGAGTGGTACCAGATGGCCTGTTGAGAACCGAATTCATGTACCATTAGGATCCAATGGCAAGGAAAACCGTCTCCGCGGCCTCCACAGATAGCGACGTAAAGATGATGAGTAGACATACTGTATTTTTTCGAAGGATGATAGTTGAGAGGTGAGATAGTAAGATGTGGCGTCAGTGCTAGGGCTTACTTGAGAATGGATGAGAAATCGTGTTGCGATGTGATAATGGTTTAAGAGCTGAGTGATGAACTGGTAGATACAGAATCTGGAAAACGTTAGAAGCCTGCTTCTATATACTTGCCAGAACAACAA
The DNA here is from genome assembly GCF_003316985.1 of Fusarium coffeatum. NCBI lineage: Eukaryota > Fungi > Ascomycota > Sordariomycetes > Hypocreales > Nectriaceae > Fusarium > Fusarium coffeatum. Next base: position 194,158 of record NW_022157903.1, on the reverse strand, counting down.
GCGCTCAAAGCGCAGCTCCTTGATATTCAGTAGGTCAGATCATCCTTTGTAAGGATAGTTACAGATAACAAAGGTCTTAAAACATAGCAATGTTCCAGGAGTCAAAGAGATCGATGTTCCAGTTAGTCTTGTTCAGCGGCAACAACTATACAAGCGGACATGATGAGTACTACGAGTTTTAGAACAGTCAACTTCTTTATGAGTACATGGGAAGCCTTTCGTCGGTACTCTAAGGACCTGACAAATGGAGTCAGCCGAGAGCTAAGTTGCAAGAGGGTAAAACAGGATCGATCTCTATTGTATCTATTTCTAGACTGCGTTGTAATAGAATGGTTGTCTAAGGCTTCTATCATCACAATAAACTAGCTTCAATGATAATCTAAGCCAGCATAAAGCGACTAAATTATTTCTTCTCTTCTACCCCCGATGGGCAATTCTTCTGACACCCCATCCGCCTTCTCACTTGTCACAGCCTCATCCAAATCATCAGTCTGATCAGTGCCTAATTGCCTGATTACCAACCATCCTGGAAGAATTGAGACAGCCCAGAGTCCAAAGTTCACATACGCACTACCAACAGTCGCCATGACGGGCAGCGCGTTGAGACCATAGCTAAGCGCCTGCCAACCCGACTCTGTGCCTCGCAACAGCGCCGACAGACGTACAGTCTCTTGAGGGCTGGTAGAGATCTCTCCGATGATGAAGAAAGCAAAGTTGTAGTTTAGTTGGAAGCCAGTGACAAGAAACACGAAGACGCCGAATGCGGCTCCGAAGCCAGGGTCGCTCCAGTCGTAGAGAGCCCCTTCACGGTTGAACTTGGTCACATTGATTGTCAACCAGATCCACCATCCTCCTTGCAGGGTCATGATTACAGCATATGCCCATCGCGCGCGCTTTTTGAGAGCGATTTGGCCCTGGTCCAGCCACACTCCAAGCAGGTTGCTTGTAATGATTGCAACAATACCAGAGACGAAAGAACCTAGTGCTCGAGCTCGTACGCTAAACCAGAGGGCGATGTAGGTAAAGAATACGGATTCTGAATATACGCCCTGGCCAATCCACAAGATGAGAAGAAGAAACTCTTTCTTGAGGAATGTTCGAGTAGTAGCTTTGAACTCTTTCCATGGATGATCATGGATGCTCATGTCAACCTTTTGGCCGTCGGACCGCTGCACCTTGGATGGTTTGTTGAGGAGGAATGCGATAAATGGACCCAGAGCTTGAAGCGCGATGAAGATCAGATAGACCTTGTACGAAACTTTGCCAGCTTCGTTCCGGTCAATATTCAGGCCTAAAATAATCGCACCGCCCATGATCTGGCTGAATCTGGTAAAGGAAAGCCAATATGCGACCAAGCGCCCTCTGTTCCGCGGTTCAGGATAACCGATTGCGATGGCAGCTTCAGCTGACCAGAATATTCCCGCCGAAATACCACAGCATGCTGCTCCGAAGATAACGAGCCATTCGACGCCATACCGATTGTTCAGATACAAGCCTGCGCTGTACGGCGCGAAGCCGATAGTGCCAATGACAAGTGCGCCTTTGATACCGATGTATTTGACGATTCCGCTCGTGAACCAGCAGGAAATAATCATTAAGCAGAACGTGAGGGCATTTCCAGTGTTGACCAGATAGGGTTCCTGAGCACCACCTGCGCCGAGTGAATTCATCGCGCTCCACAGCCCAGGTGCTGCGAAACTGCAGAGACCGAGGATAGTGGCATTATAGACGGGTGAGCGATACCACTTTGCTGCAGGATGTTAGTGCGGGGTTCGAGGAATTGAAGCTGGTAAAGTTACGTTTGGGAAATGTCTGGCGAGATCCTTCGATGTTGATAGTATCGTCGGCCTGTTTGTTCTCCGAGTCAGACATCGTGATATTAAAGCTGTGGTGTTGTGTTGACAGAGAAAGACGGCATTGGGGCAGAATGCTTACCATAAGTAAGATATAACCGCTTATCTCGAACAATGCGGAGAATCGAGATAAGTGCGAATGGAAGGATTGTGTGACAGGCTCGAGATAAGGCGTGCTAATCGACCCCGCGATTTGGGTATCGTCGCTCGCTCGCAGTAGATCGCCAAGGATAGATAAGAGAAGTGTGAGTTCTTGATTCGCTCCCAGCGATGGCGATCATTGTTCCATTGTGCCACCGATCATGGATTAGCAACTTCCAGGTATATTGTCGTGCTCCATGTCCTTAATCCCTTTACACTTGTCTCATAAGCTGGATCCTGCTTAGTAAATGGTCCAGGAACAGCAGCTGTTTGGTCACCTTTGCGGAGGTTCACAAATGTTTTACAGTAGCATCCTAAATGTTATCCTAATGTTTTCGGCGAGGCATTCATTGAATGGCTCCTCCGATTCAAGCAACTTCATCAATTCCTCTTTGAGCCAAGCCAAGTAAGCTCCTGCCTTTGAGCGCCCGAATACCACGGTGCATCGCTCGAAAGCCTCCAATCCAACACACACTGGACACATGACAGGCATAAACATAGACCAGGTGACCCGTTGAAATTCTTGTAGGCCGCCGATCGTTTTGTAGATCTGACGATGTATTGTACGGGTGTTGGAGCAGCAATGGCAATTGCCATCTTCGAAGTGCTTAATGAAGTCCGGAACGGTAATTTCAACGTGGAGACACTTGATCTTAGAGGAGAAGAGCAGGCTAGGGATTTCCCAAGGCTGGGATGCGCCATCGAGATGGAAGGGATTAGGTAAGAGACGGAAGGTCAGATCTGGTCGGGCCAGATACTTGTTGGCCTCTTCAACCTCATGTTCATCTCTGAGTGCTCCGAGCGATGCCCATTGGTTCACCCTATTACATACGAGCACCCGGCCCCTTTTGCCTCCAATCTCGATACAATTAGCTCGTACAATAGCGAAGTCGTGTAGGCTTGGATCGTCGGTAATGATGTCGAGGATGATGTACCAAATCTCAAGAGGTAATGTCTTCCGAACGGAGGTTTTGCTGGTGACAAGTCCTGGATCTCGAGCTACAAGACTTTCGACGTAAGCAGGGCCATATAGTGTTTTGTCAAGAATCATCATGGGTTTCCACTTCGCGAGATCCTCGGCCTCATCTCCGCGGACAGGTCGCATTTTGGCAATGTCGGCTGTTGTCGTGTGGATTTTGTTGTATCGATTGAATCGGAAAGGATGATGGGGCTGGTCGGGTGAGCACAAGAGGATGTGCAGGAGGGGGAGGTATGGGGAGAAAAGTTTGCGATGACTGATTTCAGAAAGGAAAGGACCTTTTAAGTAATCCGAGAACTGAAAAAGTATCGGAAATCCATTTTGCAAGTTTTGCTATTAAACTTTCAAGTTATGATGGTCCAATGTTTACACTCAAGCGTTTTCTCTTATATGTACCCAACTACGTGTAAGCTTGCTTGATTGAATGGTATACTGATCGACGGAAAGATTATCCTCCAAAGCTAAAGGTGCCCAAGATAAATTGAACTGAGTGGCAGCCTATACTGGCATTCTCTCTGAATCGAACATTGCAGTGGTCCTTTGCTGTTACTGATTAATTGGGAATCTTATCTTCAACAAACCCAGGACAACACGATGCTTTTGATTGTCCAAAATGACACATGGAGACGGGTCACGAGAGCGCTTGTCCATTGCAATTCCTCCTGTATTCAGTAAATGGTTAGAGCTCTGGCGAGGCTGGCTATTATCTTTAATTATCTCACATTCCAAGTCTTCAAACTAATCCACTGACGCGCTGGATTTAGGCAAGGCAATCTGTGCAGCAGCCCGAACCTTATGTTAGGTATGGTAGGGCGGAAAAAATTTCAAGGTTCCGCGCAAGCATGGAGTTGTGATGAGTTCAAGTATTGAGTTCTTGATGAAAACCTTACATCGGCGCAATACACTGGAATCATTTATAGAACGTCTCGATATACGCTTGGCTAGAGAAATTGGATTATAAGGCTGATACTCTAGTAGTTCATATCGTTGTATGCTGCAAAGCTCATGTTCAGGTTTGTTCAAATATTTGGCCGGAGAGACTGACGGTCCACTCGAAAACATGTCTTTCTAGTTGTCTTCATTGGTGCAAGCAACCCAACGCTCACTAACACTTCACCGAATTAAGATAAATAAGGGAAAGCAAAGACTGGTAAAGCAGGGAAGGAAGATGGCGAAAGGGCGCAACCTTGGAAACATGGAGTGAGAGGATGATTTTTGTGACGTCTTTTGATATCGACAGAAACAGGAATGTGAGATCCTCAGACTGTAGGGTGGGAATGAGAACATAGTTGAATGTATATCATGCACGTCAGAAGAGTCGCTGGTTTACACATCTGGCCTATCGCCATAGCGAGAACAAGAACTTTTCACGGACGCTGTTCTGGGCTTACCACATATTTGGACTACACCTCTATGTTTGACGTATATGTAGCACTTTGGAGCCATGGAAGACAGTTAGTAGCAAGACTGTTAAACATGCCGTGGAGCGTAGAGAACTGGCACAGCCTTTCGAGTTCGTCACCTCCTCAGTCTCTCAAACAGTCAGAACCGGAGACTCTGAGATTAAATAAGAACAAGCTGACCATGACAAACAAGTTGGACAAATATTTTAGGTAATGCTATCTCGCATTGTCACCCTACCTTACCCTATCCCCTTGAATACGGCCCGTTTAAACAAGCTTAAAAGGCCTCTGCAACGAATAGCCCCATACCGGAGAGAGTCTCTGGGGTGCAGTGCGGGTTAACCTACCAGAGCGCAAAGATTCAAGACGTTGTGAGATGGGTAAAGGTTCCGGGGTAGCTTCAACGTGGTAGAGGAAGTGAGAGCAAAGACCGGTCTGACCTCGCGAAACATGTGGTCCAAACTCATTATTCATAGATTAGTCAATGAGATAATTAACCCCACAGATAAGCGATTCATGGGCGCAGATTGTAGTCGTGGAGTGAGACGAAAAGTCAAAAAATTTGATCAAGAAAATTTTATATGGATGGTGATCTATAAAAGAGGTTTGGACCCCGGGTCTTTTCGACGCCACGCGATGACTTGCAGATCGGCAATTGAAACCGCGAAGCCGACTGCGTACCTTTTTCTTCTTTTCAAGATTGGGGAATCTCATGGTCGTGTTCCCCAAAGTCAATCGTTTTGGGGCCCCGGAGTAATCTCGCTGTCCCGGCAGGCTCTCGACTCGTTCTCGACGGCTATAGAGCGGATGTTCATATTGGCGAGTTATTGTTAGGATATCATAACGTGATGAATATCCACAAGCGGTTGGATGACGGGGTCCACAGCTGATATGATGCGTCCAATGATACGTTTCATCAACGTAAAAAAGAACCAAATGCAGAAAGGGTCAAATGTCACTCTGGCCCACAACCGGCAGATATTTCCACCACCTTACGATATTAGGTAAAGTGTCTGGTCTAGAAGGGTTTTTTCTTAGCAGGGACCGCCAGCCGCCACCACAGCGCGGCTCGTGAACACCCTTCGGGCCTTTTGGTCACTAAAAAAGTTGAGATTGGATCAGGAACAAAAACCAGTTTCTATTATGCATTCGTATCGTTGTTCCTGTACCGGCCCGGTCTACGAGACGTTAACTCCGTTGATCGGAATTTAAATCTATTACGAGTTTAAATGTCATAAAAACCTGGAGTAATGAGAACAGGTTACGCCTATCTAATCGTGTCGTGTCGTCCCATGGTTACGTCCCGGCCCCGACGCGCCGGAGGTGGATGTGGATACCGGATACACCGAAAAACTGCGCTGCGCCTTGGTTATTCATTCTCGTCATGCGCGTTATCAGTGCAATTGCCGTCGCCGCCCGTAAGAAAGCTGTTCTAGCCGTTCGGATCTGCCTTCCTCTTAAATAGATTACTTCTGCCTCACTTTTTTCTTCCAGGATTCTGTCCAATTTCTTCATATAATATACCTGTACTCTTCTCCCACCTTTGACCATCTCTTGGTCATCACATGAGTGCTAGTCAATCCTCATCTTCCTCCCATCCTCCTCCTACCGAACGCACATCTCTACTCCTACCCTCCGACCCAATGACTTCAACAAAGGCCAAGGCCGACAAGCCCGTCAACATGATGGACGATCGCCACGACCCTGAGGCTGCCGACGATGTCGAGATCTCTCAGCAGAAGCAGCTTGCCGCCCAGGGCAATGCCCACTTCCACCGTCTGGGCTGGAAGCGTCTCGCCATTGTCACCATTGTCGAGGCCGTCGCCCTCGGCGCTCTCAGTCTGCCTTCAGCTTACCACACCCTGGGCATGTTCCCCGGTGTCTTCCTCACAATTACTCTCGGCCTTGTCTCCATTTACACCAGTTACCTGGTCGGTCAGGTCAAGCTTAAGTTCCCTCACATCACCTCCTACGCCGATGCCGGACGCCTTCTGCTCGGTCGCTTTGGCTACGAGCTTTTCGGTCTCGCTCTTATTCTCGAGCTTGTCATGGTTGTCGGATCGCACGCTTTGACTGGCAGCATTGCGCTGATCGACATCAACGGTGGACACGTCTGCTCCATCGTCTTCTCCGCTGTTTCTGCCATCATTCTGTTCATCCTCGCCATCCCCCCATCTTTCACCGAAGTCGCTATTCTTGGATATATCGATTTCGTTTCTATTCTCGCCGCCATTGGTATTACCGTTATTGCCACCGGTATTCAGGCTAGCGACTCGACTGGTGGACTTTCTGGTGTTGAGTGGTCTGCCTGGCCCAAGGAAAACCTTAGCTTCGCCGAGGGTTTTGTCGCCGTCAGTAACATTATTTTCGCCTTCAGTTTCGCCATTGGTCAATTCTCCTTCATGGACGAGATGCACACCCCAACCGATTATATGAAGTCCATCTACGCCTCGTGCTTCATGCAGATCTCCATCTACACTCTGACTGGAGCCCTTTGCTACGCTTTTATCGGACCCTCCGTCCAGTCGCCTGCCCTGCTATCAGCTGGACCACTTGTGTCCAAGATCGCCTTCGGAGTCGCCCTGCCCGTTATCTTCATCTCAGGTTCGATCAATTCAACCGTTGCGCTTCGATATCTTCATGGACGTATGTTCAAGGACTCCATCCTTCGATATGTTAACACCCCCATGGGCTGGGTCAGCTGGATCTCCCTCGCGGCCGTCTTCACCATCATCGCTTGGGTCATTGCCGAGGCTATCCCCATCTTCTCCGACTTGCTCTCTCTGGCTTCGGCCCTCTTCGTGTCCGGCTTCTCTTTCTGGATTCCTGGTGTGATGTGGTTTGTCTTGCTCTGTGAGGGCAAGTGGTTCGAGAAGAAGAACCTGCTTTTCAGCTTGGGAGCTATCCTCGCCTTCATCATTGGTATTGTTACCCTTGGTGCTGGCACTTATGCTACTATTAAGGATATTGTAAGTTGTCCAAAATAACCAACCTTCAAAAGGCTGTTACTAATATTTGTTCAGATTGATGTTACAAGTGCTGGCGATGCCCACTCTCCATTTGCTTGCCGATCAAGCTAGATTATGATTTACACTGCGATAGATGATAAAAAGCGTTGTTGCATTTAGATATATTGTGTACATTACCTAATCCACACTATTCTCGACTTCTTACACAACTGGCCAAGAATACTACGTGACGATTTGCCTAAATAACAGGTGGGTATTAGAAGAGCTTTCGAAAGCTTAGGCTCCATACTTACGATAAAGTAGCCTAAGTGCCTGTCTAAACTCATGACTGAAGACTGTAAGAAGAAGCATCGGTTCGGTGCATCTGCCTATGAATTCATGATGAAAGAGATAGAAGAAACCCTCACCTTAGGATATCCAAGTTATGGAGTTCTCGTCTCTCATTGTCGTTAGAAGTAGAAGATTCTGGACCTGATCCCAATATCCTGCACAGATCGAAGATAACGGCCCCCATCATCAAACGTAACAAAGTCGACTCCACGGTCGTTGAAGGTCAGTTTCTCTCGCGTTCGGAACTCGGTAGCTTTGAAGTATATCTCACGTTATGGCAGGCAAAGTAAGGAGTACAAACAATGCGCTGAATAGAGCATGGCTTTCTACCGCCGCCGCCAAGCCTCTTCCCTCGTTTCCTAATCCGTCCTTTCCCCGTGTTTGTGGAGGACTCCTGAAACCTTGACTATCGGTTTCCTGTTAGCCCCTGCTGCGGTCAAGAGACGTGAGAACCATTTCATTTCGTGATTCTCAAGGAATGTCGAAAGCGCGCCAAATCTAGCAGAGATCCTGGGCTCTTCCGGTCAAAACCTTTGCTCCGGACAAACGGCCGAAACGGCCGAAGCACATCAACACCCAGGCATCAATATCCGGGAGTACGAATACCACCAAACGAGGTTGAGCAACCACTGCAACCACGATTGGGATTCACCGGAGATTTTTGACGCTGGCGAGCTTGAGGAACGCTACCAACATGCAGAGAATATCCTCTGAAATATTCGGGGTTAACCAGGCGACGAGAACTTCGTGTTCAAGCGTTACTGCGTTACTGCGTGGCTGCGTGGCTGCTATTATGCTAGCAGACATATCTGCTTTCGAAGATAGTGGATCGCTATCTTTGACCCAAGCCCCTCGTCATACAGTCGAAGGTCTGGAAAGCATGTTCGACTGTGCACTACGAGGTGAGTATCGGCCCTAGGGTATTAAAAGAATTGGCTGCTAAGAGCATAAAGACGAAATAATTTGGTCATTTTATGCTAAAATTTAGGCTACTTTACTTTTATAGCCTAAGACTCAGAGGATAATTCTGTGATACCCACCTTGGTAATTCGTATCATCGTATACAGTCCTGTAAAAGGCGAAGCCCAAGCCAAACCAAACCAAGTAGAGAAGGAACAAGACCTCGCTATACAAAACGCAGTCGAAGCGCAACGACAACGGCAAAAGCAGACGCAACAGGCACTGTTGCCGCACAGAACAACAGAAAGATCAACACAAACAACAAACGTACCACCTTACGGTATTTGGAAGGCATGAGAGGCATGCCGAAGCCCCATTTTGTATTTCGTTTTCGGCAGCGAATTCTCCATGCCTCGACGATTATAAACTCTGTAAAGGATTCTCAGAATTTCGTGTTTGGCCCATCTTGATAAAAAAGCTGGCCATCTCGCCTATGATACTGACAACATGCACTTAAACTTGAGGCGTAGAAGTCATGATTGCACGTGCATCTAAAGGACATTATACTGCTAGAATAGAACCTTAATGCCGGTTCTCAATTTGGGGAAAGCTGATCGGCGGTAACGATGCGATTGATACATACGATCTCAAAAGAAATATCTCGTAATTACATTCTTAGATATATAACAACAACTCCAAAGTTCAAAACCGCGATACCAAGACCAGGAACGAAGACAGAAAAATCGGAAAGGCCTATTTCATAACCCATTTTTGTTTTAGCGAGCAGATGGGTAGAGCCACTCCTGAAAGCTAGACCTGCGTCGTACAGGTGAACCACTCGAGCCTTCGCTTCCGACGCTGGCTCGACGGTCGTTGCTACTTCGTCGCACCCAAGTATTGGTCCAATCGGAACCGGTCGCAGGGGTGGTAGTGGTCATGACTCTTTGCTTGTAAGCTATTCACCATACAAGTCAGCACGACATAAGCAAGGACATTGGGATGGTAGTTACGTACAAGTGGAATCGTTTCTGTTGGGATTATCAAGAACAGCCTGGAGCTTAGCTCTAGCTTTCTCTGCCATTGTCTGAGGTGCCATGTCGCTCTGGTGAATTGACACAAGATCTTCAGTATGATCTATTGATAGGAAAAGATATCGCGATTCCAAAAGAGGGGAAACACCCTCTTATTAGAAACTCATCTCAGGAACTCGTGACCTTCCGTCATTCTGAGGAAATTGTAAACAACATTTGTCAGCTCTTGGGTTGGAGTGTAGCCAGAGTTGCCTCTTTTGGTATAAGATAGACCATCACCCACGATGTCTTGTGCCATCAACGTCAGAAACGCGGGGTAGCTCAACATCAACCAATTGTCTCGTCAGCTTTCTTGTACTGTATTGCACAAATCGATGATAATCACTCACCTTCACTGTTCCGTTGTTGATGATTGTTGGGGGGGCTGTTGCGGTAAAGGAACCGACTTGCAAGTCCTGGGGCCTAGACAATTGGAGGGGAATTATGCTCAAGGCTTAGGGCGCCAAAATAAAGCAGCTCAAGCTTCAGTCTAATTTGGCATAAATGAACTACTTTATTTTCTCTCTTCTGCTTCTGGTGGCTGATTCCTCTGACAACCTGACTTCGGGTTTGTAAGTGCGCAAGAGATAGACAGACGATGAGTTAATTGTGTCGTTTACAACAGAGCCAGAGTTAAGCGTCTTTCGGACAGTGAGGACTGGTCAATCCATCGCTGTTCAGGCCGCCTCGGAATATGATTGCGACTACCTTATTTCCTTCACTCTCCAGCAGCCGGATTACTCAATTGATAGCGCGGGGGTTAGAGGAAACCGAGTTCTAAATATCGAGATTTAAACGTGAATAGGTATGTATTGACAGCATCCTCAGGTGTAGTACAAGAATGTAAACAGTAAAGTACAGTACAGCAAATATCAATTGTTTTCAAAGGTATGGAAGCTTTAACCTATCTGGCTGGCTGTCCAGGGCTTTGCTAAGGCCTGTGAACAACAATTGTCATCCTTGATTCGAATTTTAACACTGACATTACCCAGCCATCAAATAACCCTGCATAGATGAGAAAGGAAGAGATCAATTTTAGAAGAGCCTAAGTTCTGATTTCGCCTTACATTCCAACTCTGAATGATCGTCCAAGTCATTGTCCGAATCGTTCACGGGCTTCAAGGAAGTCTGTATGTACTGATTGTGCCGCCATGAGTGCGACGGATATGAAATATGGCCAGAACCTGATTTCAACCCAGTACTCCCATGAACCTTCAGGAGGCTGGCAAGTAAAGTATGTCGAATTCATCAGCTCTAGAATAAGCAACAAAAATAACACCGGGCGCCTCCATGGGGAAGTCGTAGGTGGTAGTGAGGTTGGTAGCTTCTTTCCATAACAACCAAATAGGCGCTGAAAGTGTTCTGTGTGGCATTCCAACCTTTTGTGTTCGTCCATGTATGCGCGGAATGTAGATATGCGCCCGATTTGCCAGGTCATCATACGCTTCCAAAGCGCATTAACCTCGAAAATCAGATATTTGCGGTCTGTAAACAACGGGTCGCGGATGCTGAAATCCATAATATCCTGACTAATAGAGCAACCCCCATGTTGTTCGTCCGGTATAAGCTTGGGAATATAGCGGGTGGAAATTCCACTAACAGATCTAACCATCTGGGGCTTATTTTTACAGTACCACAGTAAGTTGGCTAGTTGCAAAGCGTATCTGAACAGCCTTTGACCTTGGTAATAACCTGTTGACGTTTCGAAGTCCTTGTGCATTGCGTCCCAGGCTACCAGCATACTATCCGTCTTCCGTTGTCGATACAAGATAGGTGAGGCTTCGCACAGACTGATAAAATTGGCCCGCCAACCTAGAAAGGTGATAATTATCAGTCTCAACTCGGCGGGGAGCTTGTTGAAGGGGTCTGTGCCGGTGGATGTTGGTTGAGACTTCTTGGGTGGCATTGTCGATGGTTGGGTAAGCTCATCAGACCAGCCAGAGACTTTGGGTGAGGTGGACATCTTCATCATACATGATGAGCGAAGGCAAAGAAAAGCTCGGCACAAGAGTGCTGGAGTTGGATGAGAGAAACGATATGGCTGGGGAAAGTTGTAGGCGGAGAAATCCTCTTGGAATACTTATGAACATGTTGCCATTTTTAAGTTGTGTAAACACTTTAGAGTTTTGGATATGCAGTGATTCGTGCCCTTCACTGGGTGATTGAGTATCTTGAACGATGTGTGAAAGTCTCATAAATATGCAATTGTCGTCCAATTTAATTCAAGCCTGTTACCGCGATTTAACCTTGACGCACACCTTGAGATGTTCTTGAGGAAAGCCAACTTGCTTTGCCCTACATCTGGAAATAGTTCATGGACGTAACGTCGGCATCATTAACTCCTTCGTTTTCGATTCTGATGACCGAGACGCTGTCATCGCCAAGATGGCTCGTTACGACATACCCATCGCCTCTCATATTAAGAGTGGGTTAATTCGGCGATTTCTATATCGGTAGGTGTCAGAAAGGCCATCTCACCAGGCTCAGGCTGCAGAAATAAAGTCGTCTAAATGCTGCTCTAAATTCAGCACAAGGTGACTAAACTATTTCGTCTCTTTTACTCTCGGTATCCATTTCTTCTGACACCTTAACGATTGGGCAACCACACCATGCCAAGCGAACAGCTCCAGCCGAGGACCCGTAGCTTGCTTAAACGGCCCTTTAGCTTGATAGAGCCAACAGTTGTTGGTTCAACTAACATGATCCTAGCCAGCATTTGCGGCACGGACCTGGTGTGATGCCTAAAATGTTCCATAATAAACCCGAGGCTGACCAACAGCTGTTCATCACTTAAATGAGACAATCCTATCATGGAGAGCGACTTAAACACCGCATTCCCGTTCCTGGGATCTCGGCTTTTTTATTCCACGCCATTTCACTCTTTTAGCCATGGCGAGGCTCATTTTTGCGTATGTCACTCTCCTTCTTTGGGTGGCCCTGGTAGCTGCTCAGTATGACTACCACCATGTTCTGAAGGGTTGTTATCAGGTGAAACCACACATGTCCTGGGCCGGAGGATATGCACGAACACAGCAAGAGCGCGAGAAATGCGCGATTGTTTGTTCTCAGAAAAACTTGCCATTCGTTGGTTTCGGTACCACGAACTGTTTTTGCGCCAGGGTCGAACCGAGCAACAATAAGGTCGACATCAGCCGGTGTGAAGCCGTAGGTTTGGACGGGTGGAACGCACCCAAGACAAGAAAGGCAGACTTTGTCGAGGATGAAGAGGTGCTTCTTTTCTTTGACACTAGCATCCCTCGCAGCATTCCCATCGGATGTTTCCAGGGCCTACCTGAGGATGCCCATCTTACTGAACCTGCAATTAGCAAGCCAGAGCGTCTTGCGTGCGCTACGTCCTGCGATAGAGAAGGCAAAGCTGCCGTTGTCTTCGCTGGTCGAAAGTGTGGATGCATCGATTCCATCCCGGATGTTTCGAACAGGGTTGAGGACATCAGCTGTGGTCTGGAACCTTCAGCCGAACCTTCTCGATCCGAGCAATTCTACAGTGTATGGACTGCTGGACGCCGTTTCATGACACAGAATTATGAGTTCAAGATAAATGGTCTTCTTCCATTTGAACAGGAGGGACTAGACTATCAGCTATTTGAGAAAGAAGGAACGACCACTGAACTGGCTGAACAGTATGAGGGTCCTCGACAAGCCTGCTACAGAAATCCACCAGACGAAAACATCAACAAGTTCAAAGAGTTCCCTGATAACAATCCTACTCTTTGTTATCGCTTTTGTGAGCAGTATGACATGAAGTACATCTTTTTGCGAGATACAGGCTGCTGGTGCTCGAATACGTACCCGCCTAAAAAGGATGTGTACCTCAGTGGGTGGTGCAAGTGGGAATGCCCTCGAAACCCGTTTGCTCAATGCGGAGGTGAAAAGGCCTTCAGCGTCTATAACCTCAAGCCCTGGATGAGCCCTGCCTCCCCGGCTTCCCCGGCCAGAACCTCCGAGCAACAGACTAGGCAGTGCTTCTCTATACGTCCCACAAAGGCATCGGAGATGCTCGGCTATGATGGTGGAGAGGAGTGTCTGGAACGTTGCAAGGAGGTCAGGAAACCTCTTGCGGTGATGCATGGCTCCTACTGCTGGTGTGCCTCGAAATATCCTCATACAACATACAAACTCGACCTCGACTCTTGCGACCTCCCTTGCGAAAACGATAATGGAACGTACTGTGGTGGGAACGATGGCATTAGACCTTATTATTCAACCTATCGCACAGGTATGCCAGGTCGTATCGAACACCACCCTAGCCAGAGGCGCTTTGACACCCCTATTCAAGACGAGACAACATGGCATGGGTGCTGGAACAAACCGCCAACTAGGCGCTACGGATCATATGCCGAATCCAACACAGTCAAGGGCTGTGCCAATTTCTGCCGGAGGAGCGGTTTCCCCGTTGCGGCTGTACAGGATCATAACTGCATCTGCGGCGATTCTTATCCTCCCCTTGAACAAAGAAGCCCAGAGTCCTCTTGTAACACTTCATGCCCTGGCTTTGAGTATGCTACCTGCGGCGGACCACAAGCCTGGAATGTCTTGAACACGGGACTAAAGACAGACGTTCCTTATGATGAGTCCGATTCCGAGAAGAAGAATTCCGAAAGTGCTACTGTGAATCAGAAGATGGCGAGGCCAGACCTTTTGGGCTGCTACAACACGCATTTCATTACAGCTCGCGATCGCGTATACCTTCGTCACGACCAAGTCAATGGATGCGCCAGAAGGTGCAAAAGCAGAGGAAAGCCCATTTCAGCTTTGCAGAAGGACACATGTCTTTGCGCTGACGCGCTTCCTCATAAAGACAGCCAGGTCGATAATGTCGAGTGCGACACTCCTTGTCAAGACCCCTCCAACGAAAAATGTGGTGGGCCACGATACTGGAGTGTCTACAACTCGGGACTGCAAACCTCCCTTGCCACTGATTTGAATATGAAACCAGCATATGGCTGCTTCAAGTACCTCCGATATGCTGACGAAACTAACAAGCTCGTTCGTATTCATCTTCACGGTTCTGGTGGCAATCGGAGTGGCGATTCGTGCACCACGCGCTGCGCTGAAAAGGGCTTCCCCGTCGCCTTACGACTCATGTCCGCATGCTCTTGTTCGCACGAGTTGCCAGTTATGAAGTATAGTCTCCCCAGCGAGTCGTGCTCTTATAAGTGTCCCAAGGATCCCCTTGAGATGTGTGGAGGTCCTGATTCTGCCTACACGGTCTATAAAACCGACGCCTACGTACCTGATCTTCACACAGAAGAAAAGCCAAACGATGAGAAGCACAAGGGAAATGATCCCGGCGCTTCCCCGGACAGCAGACCGCAGTGTTTGGAGCCTGCTTGGGAGAAAGCTTACGATATTTTCAACGTGGTTTCGGACAAGGCTGCTGGCTTCGCCCAAAAGATCCAAGATGGCTTCTTTTGGGTCCGCGATAAAGGGCAGGAATTGTTTGATATCTGTCTGTGGAACATCATCGTTTTCTTTTCTAATATTATGTATGGCTTGGGATTGTGGTCGAGCGAGGGGAATATCGACCTGTAGTCAACGTTGTATCTGCAATCTTTCTACGTATATGCGGCAAAGATTAGACTTGTGAATAGATAAGATTGTATTCAGATAGTGAAGACAGTCTGACATAACACCGTCCGTTCTACGACATGACCTGAAATCATCATTCCAAAACCCCAGATATCCGCTGATAAAAGACTTTAACAACCCAATTTCGATATCGACGAATCAATTATCCAACGAAACTCTATCCATTTCCACAAGTTCAACAATCCTATTCGCCTTATTGGAGCATATCGCAAAATAGATCCCAATCAACATAGTCCATATATAGGCACTAGCGCCGAAGAGTATCGTTCAATCATAAGTAGGGAAACATGCAGTTTGTTGCCCTACTCAATGTCCAGTTCCATAGTTCGATTGCGCATTCGACAATAGTCGCTCTCTCTCATCATCAGCCTTCGCCTCGACCTTCTTCTCCGCAAAGATTCTACCCTTGACGGCAACGAATACGGTCAAGACGATGCCAACAAGAGCTCCTGTAGCACCCAGCGTAGCATTGATAGGGACCGGGTTATCGTGTAAAGGGCCGTGGGTGAGCGCATCGAGACCAGACTGGGCAAGTTGGGTGATCCCTGACACACAGGTGATGGTTCCGTAGATACGTCCGAAAGTGGCAAATCCAAACACTTTGGTAGCGTAGTCACTGCGATGTAATTAATATTAAGATCGGATACGGAAGAGGAAAAGACTACTTACGAGATAGCTGAGTAGTAGAGAGGTCGGAAGAAGACAAAAGCCACGACGGTAAAATAGCCAGCCCACATGCTGGAAAGGCAATTCAGGACGCCGATGACAATAATAAAGACCGTTAGAACGCTAAAAGTAGCAGGAACACTCAAGTTGTTGAGCAACAGTCCAATGAAAGGCGTCGAAGCGACTCCTCCCACAGGCAAAGCGATGTCGAAAAAGTCGTTGATGCGCTCGGCAGCCTTATCGGAGCCCAGCATGTATCGATACTGAGATCTGACACTGGCGATGAAGTAGTTCATGCGAAGCATCTGAAGGATCGTCAAGAGCAAGATGAGGATAAACCAGGGCGACATCATCTGTCTGTGAGCAGGAACGCCGTGCAAAACTCCCCAAACACCACTTGTTTCCTGTCGGTCCTCCTCTTCCTTGATGCGTTCTCCTCGTTGTTCTCTATCGCCAGCGATTTGTTCAATCTTCTCAATCTTGGCCTTTCTTTGATCGGCACGCGCGCTTCGAACACGCGTTAGTTCATTGGTGTCATTGATCTCATCATCCGACGCGTGAACATCGCGACTCCGGTCTTGGGCCTGTTCGAGCTTCTGCTCTAATTGAGGCAACGAGTGGTACGAGTGAGGCGGCATCCAGAGTAGTTCAGCTAGGCAGATGAGCGCTGGAACGGAGATGTAGGCGAAGAAGAACTTTTCGAGGGAGAATGCGCCGTCGGAAGCTTCGTATGCCATGCGGTAAAAGAGGAAAACAGCCGCGGAAGCGTCGAATGCACCAGTGACGAGAGCGACGATTAATCCGGAATGCCTGGGGAAAGCGTTGCTTAATTGATACGTGGAAACAAAGAGGAACGTGCCGCCGAAGGCCAAGAGGATGTTGCCAATCAGGTAACCGTGGAACCCTGGGATTGAGAAAGATAGAGCCATCATCAAAGAGCCGAGAGTGAGCAGAAGACTGGAAATCAGCCAACACGCGCGACGCCCGAAGCGATCAAGGGCAGCGCCTGCAACCAGCGACGAGACGTTGGCAGAGATAGACGCCGAGATAAACAGAAGATTCAATCGCATATCCTGCGCCGCGCATGGAATTTGGAAGTCCGGCTTATGCCCGAGTTGTCGCTGGTCATTTTCGCAAAGTTCGGAATAAATGCCCTCGGAGATCAAGATGGGCTTAAGTGCAGCAAAACCGAAGACGATACCAGCTGCAAGCCAGCAAGCTATTATACCTGTCGCGACTTGGACTACCAACAGTTAGAAATGCACTCCAGTCGAAGGGTTGCTCTCCCGAAACTTACCATACCGTTTGAGGTCGGAGACCTTGTAAGCGGCGAGATGGGGCAATTTCTGCACAATCTCAACGGGCGCAAAACTCAAACGTCGCCATTCGGATCGGTCGGGAAATGATTCGTACTCAATTCTATCGGGGACGAGAATATTTGGTGTTCCGAAACCGGGTGAGATGTTTTGATGTGTTGGACCTTCGTAGTTGGGATTCGCTGGGCCTTCGTAGTCGAATCCCTCTGTTTGAGTCACATGCTGAGCGAGAGACATTTCCACTACCTAGATTAACAACAACACAAACAAAACGGGCAAGTATGCATCACAAATAAAAGACAAATTGATGTAGAGAGACGCAGCATTTATTCTTCCAGCGATAAGATGCGGTCTGGGTCAGGAAGTTTCGGCAATGTTCTTTTGTGAACCGTAGCAGGTGACGTCAACATGATACTGCATGTACAGTACTGGAACAAAATGTCCTATCGTCGTATGATCAGCCATCCTTATCTGACTGGCTATGCTTGGTTTGGGTTCACAAGCGAGGGTATTCGCAGCTTGGCGTAGCATTGGAATCTGATGGAATGGATGGACATGGAGATTGTGCCTCAGGCATGATTCCGGCTGGTTCGTTGCTTCATGTTGGATGCCGAAGCTTCGCGAAACACGCAGGGATGTCACAGCCTGAGGCAGACGGAAAGTCAGGTGGGGTGACAAAAAGAATTAGCCGACTGGTCCGCCATTCCACACGATAGTTGCTTCACTAATTCTGTGGTCTTGCGCCTACGGTTGACTTTTATGTTCTTGTCCAACTTTCCATCTCACAACAACGGATTACAGCAACCAGATGGCCTTCCTCCGGTTGAACAAGACAACGCTTCGCACAATTTGACACCAATGATTATTCGCAAGATTGAAAGCGATTGACACCGTTCCGCACTTTCTTCCGCACCTGAATAAGCTTTTGGTACTCCACTTGAGGCTCAATCAATCTCGATCTTGCCGAGAATCTCGAGATGAACCAACCCTACAGCAGAACAACGCCATTGTGAGAATACACAAATCCTTTTGTAAACCCGGGCACGAAGGATCATAGGCATGAATTGTTACCGTAATTTTTTGTCACGAAGTTATGAGACATTACAGCCCGTCAAATAAGTGTCAGAATAGCTGGTGGTGCATGTGCTAAAATTTCCAGCGCAAAATTGACTGAAAGGTACTTGTACCAAATCCACGTGAGTTCACCAACACATCTACCTCATATCAGGATCTTGAAACCCTTCTCTCACATAACCCATTCATTTACATTGCATTCTTGGCCCTTCACTGGGGCGCATCAATCAAGGTGAGGCGGAAGATAAAGTCAGCCTCACAATGAAGACGCTCAAGGTGGACAGGACAGAGAAATGAAGGGTGTCTAGTGCACGTGTGACAGGGTTCAATGTCACTGGAGGGATCTCCCTAGCTTCCCTTGTGGCTCATCCCCACCCGATCCCATGCAAGGGCAAGTAACGGTTATTGCAATGCCGATTTAACGGGGCTGAATACCGACACTATACCATGTTTAACGTCAAAAACCCACGGATAAATAGAGATTTTGCAATTGCAGCAGTAACGGATCTTACAAGAGCTCTCCACTCTATCAGCTTGGTGGATGACCCAATCACTTGATGCTGTCATGACTTGTTCAGGTCATGTCAATACCTGCAACTCTATTCTTGTCCGAGTTTCCATCTCCGTGTCACAATGTCAAACGCAAACCTTGAAAGATCTCCTGCCGTTCCTGATACAGTGATAAAGTGAGATGGCCCCAAGCCGCAAAAGGTTATGCCGAAATAATTTCCTTATCGCAGTGGCGATGGTGTCTTAGTGGCCTCGCTCTAACTCGTCTAACCGTTTTGGACCGCCCCGAAGGGTCCAGACTCCAGAGCTTAATGCTCGACAGCATTTTTGCCAGCAAAATTCTTTCCCATTTTCAATTTCTCTGTTTTCTTCACTGCTATTCACCTCTTGCTCATCTCTTATCTCACCGCACCAATGGAGTACCAAAAACCCCGTCTCCCACCAAAGGCCCCTAGAAGCACCACCTTGAAACCTTCAAATGTGGCCAGCACTTATCACGACCTGGACTTTTACGTGCATCCTAATTTGGTGCCAGACCAGGACCCTTGCAAGGGCAGACTGCTCAAAGCCACCGGTCCCATTCGAGAAGGCACCATTCTTCTGGTAGACACAGCCTATGCTATCGTCCCCTCCGTGACGTCCGATACCGATCCTCTCATCTGCAGCAATCTCTCGTGCTCTCGCCGTGTCCCGCAAAATGGCCGTGCCATACGCTGTGAACACGCCTGTTTCAAAGACGTCGTCTGGTGCAATATCGCCTGCCGAGCCACGGACAAGGTCCGACATGACTTCGAGTGTGCTTGGTTGAAGAAGCACGCCGACAGCATGCTCCGCAAAGAAACAGAGTACAATTTCGCGACGCTCTGGCACGTTGTTCGTCTGGTCGCCACGTGGAACGGAGAGTTGTACAGCGGCAATGCCGTCGCACAGCATCGCTACCCGTGGGAAGCTCACTTTTTGCGTGGCTGGAAGGCCGTCGATATGTGCTGTGCGTACCTTGACTCGTGGCCCGAAGAGCAGATAATCCATTGGAAGCGACTGGTCAATGAGTATCTGAGTGATGCATCTGTTCTGCCGTGCATGTTGACTGCCGACGAAATGCTTTTGCTGCTGTGCAAGGAAGAGACCAACACTTTTGGCCTGTACCCGAGAGCGACTGGCTCTCAATCAGTGAACGACCGTTCTACTTCTCGAGGTGAATCGTACGGGTTTGCTCTGTATCCCCGAGCTGCCCAATTTAACCATTCATGCTTACCCAACGTGAGTTGCTGTTAATCATCTCAGTGCTTGGTCGACTCGTCGAGTACTGACTTTTGTTTCAGGTATCACATAAACCAGATGGCCAAGCACGAATGGTCTACACCGCCGCTCGTGATATCGCCAAGGGCGAAGAGTGCATGATTACCTACTTTGATCTGGTGACACGTAAGGATCTGTCAAGTAGACAGAAATATGCCCAGACACAATTTCAATTCAAGTGCACATGCAGCAGATGTTCGGAAGAGGAAGCTGAAGAGAATATGGACATCATGGACTCATTACCATTCGGGTTCTAAGGGAAAGGAAGCATGGCGTTAAGAGGTACTTATAGCAAGTTATACACGGTGGAGTAAAGGCATACATACATCATCAGAGAATACATTCATTGAGACTAAGGAGCAGAAACGCTTGCAAACAGGCGGAAGTGTAAACAAGATGTCATTATAAACTGGAAATCAGAGCATCATATTATACGACCAGAAGCCCATTCCTCTGTTTCGAGTCAAGTCTTCTCACTCATCAGCCCGCTCCCCATCCGCAGAGGGGAACAGAAGCACTTGCTGTCCCCATGCCATAGCTATCTCTGCAACAGTGACCGCCTTCTCCCACTCATCAAGTCGGAATCCACGCTCAACAATCTCATGTCCCGCTCCCTTGCCCAGCTTCAGAACCCCGGTCTCTATCATCTTGATCAGCGATGCCAACTCCTCCCGTGTATACATGAATTTCGCCCTAATCGTGATATCCTTAAGCACCAGGCTTGCATAGTTGACTTTTATATCAACCATCATGCCCAAGAAGACTACACGACCGAAGCAGCGCAGTGAGCTGATTGACACGGTTAGATGGTGAGGGCTTTCTGTGGCAGCAGGAGGCGAGACGTCGATATATGCATCAGCGCCCTCGGGCACTAACGCTCGGATGGCCTCAGTATCAGCCTTCTCATCGCCAGTCAGCTCAAGCGCTGTGACTCGAGGGAAATGAGAAGTAAGGGGCTCCAGCTTGGACGCCGACCGGGTGAGAGCAATCACTTTGCAGCCAATTTGAGCAGCTAATTCGACTACTGCTCCAGAGAATTGACCAGTGGCAGGGGCGACTATGACAGTTTCGCCCGCTTGAAGGTTGGCAGCTTTGATACCGCCATACGCAACCGAAAGGCGTTGAATGTAGTTGAGGTCGCCAAAAGAGTACCCCATCTCATCAGCCAAAATCTTCTCATTGAGAGGTAAGACATTTTCCGCTGGAACAATGGCGATGTCCTTCCAAAAGCCCTTCCAGAGATTGAACAGCTTACTATCTCGCTCAGGGCCACCGCCATCATGAAGTCCAAGAAGTACACGTGTGTTTGGGTCATCTCGCGCAGTGGCAAAGTTACTCATATAGACAAGTTGTCCCGGCTTGAGAGAGACAGCATCGGGTCCAACAGAGATGACACGACCAACGCCACCATCACCGGGATTGTACGGAGGCGTAAAAGAAAGAAAGCTCTTTCCATGAAAGCCAGCCCGCTGGTGCGGACGAACTGGAGTACTGAGAACACGGACAATGATTGATCCTGATGGTGTAGGCTTAGGAATGGGAGTCTTCTCCAAGTCGAGCTGTCCGTTGAAGGAGTTGAGGACAAGTGAGGTCGAAACCTGGGGAGAAAAGGTGTTATCGTTCATGGTAATGGATTTATAAGGCACGGCTGGGTTGAGATTGTTTTGGATTTGTTGATATTGAGGTCTTGAGAAGTGTGCAAGAGCAACCTTTATACTTCTCTGTCTATTATCCGATGTTCTCCTCTAAGCTTGACAATTTCGTCGAATATGTGCCTGTGACTATCATTATCCAATGAAGTCGCAGAGATCTGCATGGCTGCTTTCTCGGCCGTAAGCGCGGGCATAACATTTACCAAAAGTAGTAATTCTTTGCTCCGACATGTCCGAGGTTCCACTCAATCCTACATAGCACTCCACTTCGAGAAAGAGTAGACGAAATAATTGGGTTAATGGACCCCGAAGTTAGGGAGGAATGTGCCTAATCATTTCCTGCACCTCCGAGAAAAGTCACCAACCTAACTATTAATACTGAATGGGATCCAAGCATGCATCGTTCATAAACACTTCATTGAAGGATTCGTAATCAATGAGTAGATCTGAATCCTTTACTTACGTCAGTATTGGCTTCCATTCTGCGTCCAAGTCATTTCACTTACCTCCATTGTGCCATCCCACTCGGTACTGCTGATTCCGCATTCAACCTCAACACCTTCGTACCCAAACACATTTCTATCCGAGCCCACTGGCACATGGTCATCATCCTCTATAACTTCAGGACTCTGGATATAGTTCGAGTACTGATGGGGATTCGAAATACGACTCGGTCCTGACTTCCTTATACACATATTGGACAAGACTACTCGAAGCATTCGCGAGCTTTCAAGCGCATGGACCGAGGCGCATGGCCTTTTTGACCATAGCAGCGCTGCAGTCTGCAGTGTAGTCATTATGTACCTCCCCTCGACAGGTCTGGAGCATATTAGAATAGATATAGGAACGAAAGATCTTGTACTCACGGCAGATCTACGCAGTCGAAGAACTCAAGCGGCGCAACGATAGTCATCATCAGGAAGTCGCTGAAAGGTAAGTTCGCGGCAATATGTTGGTCGTCGTGCAGCCTTCCACCTTTTTGCATCTCGCGATCGACTTCCACATAGACTCCAATGGATCGCACGGCATTCTTTCGGCATACATCAAGGGCTGTTTGAAACTCGTGTCCACTGTATGTCATTGAATCCAGAAATGGGCGATGTAATAACGTGATACTGGTGGTGTAGATAAGCTCAAGGAGGACTCGTTGCATGGCAATGTGATTAGAATCGGTGAATGCAGAATCTTTGATCGAGCGGATGCGAAGGCAAGGAGGTATCGAGCCGTACCAGGCGTCTAATTGCGCCTTTAAAGACATTGCGTCCGAGTAGCTACATATCTCGAAGCCTTGAGTATGACATATTATTCGACGTAAGATTGGCAGAAGCCGAGACATGAACACATAGGGTAACATGGATTGAGCTTCCGTAGTCGGCCGCGTCGATACAACCATGGAGTCCTCATCGAAGTCGTCATCTGTGGCGTTTGTAGGATGGTAGCCCGAGGATGTTTCTCCATGGATTAGTGGAGGAAGACCATACTCGAGCGAAGTTAACACGTCGTGATACTGGATGAAGAACCAAACGCGCCGTCTCATCTCTGCTTCAAATGGAGTGACGAGTTGTAAAAACTGGTTCATATCGCAATGATAGAATTTCTGTTGAGCAATACGAACGGTCACTGCATGTAATTGAGATGGATCGAGGTCTGGGTCTGGGTTGTCCTTCTGGAAGCTTCGGGCATGAAGATGCATGGCCAAGGCTTCGACTGAGAACTCTGCAGCCTTGTGGTACTGTCCCGAGACAAGGTATCGCGCTGACAGGTTGATATACAGCGATGACTCTTGGACAGCTGACTTTGAAATTATAGCACCAACAGCCATAATCGAGAACAATATACTGATCCACAAGAAACTGCTGGAAGTTGGATCCTTCCAGAATTCTTCATACTGTCGACGAAATTGGTGAGTGTGAATAAACGGAACGGCGACGTATTTGGCGTTGAAGTATGCTGATACCATGCGATCCGTTATCTGACGAGACGGCAACGCTTTGGGAATATCTCGCACTGAAACCTTTTCCGTAGGTCCGAAGATAATTTCTGGAATATGGTATGTAGAAGGAGTCTTTGTAAGACTTTGGCTGGGATTTTGGTCGATTTTCTGCTCGATACGCCCTACGCTCTCAAGCAGCTGTTTGTAGGATTCGGCTGATTGGTCTTGTCCAGGCTGACTGAGGAGGCTCTGCAGCACACTCCGCATTTGTCGAAGCTCACTTTGAACCCGACCCTCGCTATTCTCGGCCGAGGTAGACTTAGCAGGTCTTGGAAGGGACTCGAAACAACATGATTCTTGAATACCACGCTTCTGGCACCCGCTGCAAGGCTGCTGTCTATCACATCTCTGCTTACGGGCTCGGCAGGCGGTACATGACACCGTTGGCCTGTTTCGCTTGACCCGCTGCGGCCGGATCAATCGGAACGTGTTCATATGATTTGATAGTTCTCGACTGGTCATTTTGGCGTTGGGACGAACAGATCGCAATTTTAGATGTTGGTCACATCCATGAATTGGGGAGTGACAAGCGGGTAATGATCTGTCGGCTAAAGGCCACAGCAGACAAATTAGTCAGCGCCGAGGAGTCATGTTCCTGGTTACTTCTGTTGGCAATACGTTGCTTTAAGCCAGGACATATATTCTATTCAGTATTCAAAACTCAGGTATCATCGCTTGCTCACCCAAGCATCAATATGTACATCACCATCATCGCTCAACTCAATTCAACATATGTCCAAAATCACATGACCCCCTTCACAGCCGGTTATACCGACAGCGTCTACAAGCCATTAGGCGACACTGACGACACTCATACAAAAACATAGGTAGAACTTGATTGCATCTCTCGCACTGCCTGGGGCCTGGTCGGCCCCTCCACCATTGGTGAGTGCATTCATGAGCCCGTATCAAGTTCATTCTCTCCTGCGCGACGTAAACTTGTCGCTGGATTTCATCAAAGTAGCCATAGTCCATGAAGTAATTCCGATCAACAATGACATTTGCCCTTTGCATGAGTTGATCCTCTTCCCATTGTGGGCAATCACAGTTTTTCCATGGAACTCCGCAAAGATAGCAGAATTGGGCACCACATAGACAAGCTTCATTCTCATTAGAGATTGGAAAGCTTTTTAACAAAGAAATAGTGACTTACTGATATGGTAGCAACCAAAGTTTAGCTCCACCAGTCGTCGGCATGCATTACAACTCTGCCAGCCATTCTCTGCGGCAAGCTTGAGAAGCAGCTGCGCCGAGGCGTCTTCTTTACAAACGCCAGCGTGATACCCGGCCTTACAGTGTGTACAGGTAGTCCACTTACACTTAGGACAGGTCGCCACCTCGTTTGCAATGAATGCGGGCGGGATGAATGTTGAACAAGTCGGTATGCTGCAGTAGGTCCGGTTCGGTGTGTCGTGTTCTAGCTTCTTTTCGTTGAACTGGTCGACAAGCTCTCGTGAGAACCATTGACCCGTCTTGATAGGGATATGCTGTCCGCAGCAACGGGGAGGGAAGAGTGACTCATCGTGAAGTGATGCTTGTAGGAGGCAGACGATACATTCACGACAAGATTCATGCGAGCACGGAGAACGAAAGAGCTCAGATGGCGGGAAGCTATCACCACAAGCAACACATTCTCTTGACTCAGTTGGCTTGCGCGATGCAGTCACCCTGGACGATTCAGCCCGTTGTTCAGACCCTCGAAGACGCATTGACCGCATGGACTCAATCAAGGCATCGTGCCCGTCCAAGTGGTCATCCATCCTGCTGTGGGTCGCATGGCAAAGACTCATCGTGGGTTGTCGATCTTGATCGGCTTGTTGGTATGCTTGTTGAAGGAGGACTTTGGGCTCCAAGAACGATGGACGAGGGTCTCTTTATAGACATCGGAGAAGTTAAGGTTTGATAGGAACCCTGGGTGTAGCTCCGGCCAATACTGCGATAAGGTTCAGTAAGGTTCAGTCAGTTAACGCTCAGTGAGAACATGAGCATCTAAGCAGGCCGCCTAATGCTGAAAGGAAATGCAATTCCTATCTCACTCGGTATAATATCAGCTGAGTTTACGATCGAAAGAGTCACACATTTGAAGAGTCATGGTAAATGCATGCGCACATCAAATATATTAATTGTTGGCGCTTCAATCTCAGTTCGGTGAGCCTCCAGAGCCATTTCGAAGTCAGTCCCCACACCCGCGCGCGGGTTATCTTTGATTCAATATGACCTTGGCGCTGAAAGTCGAATGCAAGTATCAGTAGTGAGGTACGCATGATGAAGAAGAAAATGTCTCAACTGACCCATCAAGCATCGGATGATATGTTCCGACGACCAAACCCAAAGTTTACCTGAAGTTCCACGCAATCAGTCGTGATGCCACAATCTACTGATAGGCTTGACGTAGTCAGAAGCTCGGGAAAGCCTGCAAAGTGTGACAAATATCTGGCCAGCTCTCATGGTGTAGAGTTCTTATAAGCACCCAATGCCTGGCCTTGCACTGAGCTACGAGCATCTTGACAGGGTCCTAGCGCTGAACTTTCGTCTATCAAATGGCCACATGGCAAGATCATTTTGAACTTATCCCTATAAAATAGACCATAGATATTGCTTCCCGTGTTTTCTTTGTCATTTGCTGCCTCAAGATTTCGGAATCGAAAGATTGACTCCAACGAACCGAAAGATGACAAAGAGCAAAGAGGTCAACTTAACGCTCAATAGGCGTATCTTCGGTGCCGCAAGATTGAATACGATCCTCAGATGCGATATATTTATGCTTTGTTAAATTTATTATTAACATTAGCAGCAATCCGATCAAAATATTATACCATGGTCCGATGCAACACCCTCTGATGACGAGGATATCCCAACTCCAGGTACCTGCAAGCTGCCTCACACTCACATGCTGATCTGTGATCTCATTCCGATGCTAATAACACGAAAAGGCTTGTAAACTCTCCCTTACTAGAGGCGGGTCTTCGTCCGTATCTCCGGGATCTTCAGCCATCGTCACATTCCCATTGGAACTCAGCATTACTGATGAGCAGCATTCGTTGCGAAGAACAAAAACATCCACAAGGAAACGTGCCAATGGCGGCAGTTCCTGACTGCAACTCCAGCCGCTTTGGCCTTTCAGCCAGCCACACGGTCCAATGGAGCTAGGCTTGTCTCAATAGTTCTCTGGGGGAGGCAGGGGTAGTGACCAGTAAGATATAGCGAGGTGAGACATTGGCTTGAATGATATTCTCAGCAACGCGAAACTATTGATGCGCGATGAAAATTCCAGAGCTGATGCCTTGATGGTTGCCGCAGCTAACGACGGATCGGACCTCAAGTGCGGTGACGGGCCTTATCCCGTGCGGGGATCAGGGGCGATTGAGACACGGCTGAGCGATCTTCACGCTTTAGTCTGCTTGGTTGAGACAAACCAGGGAGTAGTCCTGGCAATTGAGATGCTGGGCAAGGGCTAAAAATGCATGTGCTATGAGCAGTATGCGTAGTAGTGCATTGCCCAATCTCTTGGTCAGGCTATAAGAAGGCGACGTCTCCAGCTCGAACGACAGCTGATGAACTCGGCTGTACCTTGTCGTCATTCAGTAATACCGCCATCATGTTGTTCAAGTCCATCTTCATCTCGTCCCTTGCGACCAGTGCTCTGGCCATATACCTCCCTGAGGACCATTACCTCGCCAAAGCTCCAGCAATTCAAGAAGGAAGCTGCAACTGCTCCGGTGACAACATCAGATACAACAAGTCTCTCGCCAGCGATTACATTTGCGGTGACAAGCGTCTTGGTCCTAGCCGACTTCCCACCAAGCTTCCTCTTGGAACTTTCGTTACTGGCTACGACCGCTTTGGAGGACTCTCTCCCAACGACTTCCTTGGTAAGTGGTACAACTCCACACAGGGACCCGACGGTCGCGAGGCGGGATGGATCTATCCTGAGAAGTACGGCTTCCATCTGGATGAGGAGAAACTTCCTGTCAAGTCGAACATAGACTTGATGCCCGGTACGCTGGTAGACCGTTTTGGCTACAACACTGGTAAGTAAGCCTGGTGCTCTTCAATTGACAAGATCTGACGAGTATACGTAGGTCGCTACATCTCCCCTGCTACCGCTCCCTTTGCGCAGCGAGCGCTCCACCCTCAGAACCTCGATAACGATGTCAACAAGGAGTTCCCAAACAACTACCACGTCTACAACGTGACCAGGATGTTCACTGTTCAAGCCGGCCCTATTAGACCTTGGTTCGGCCAGCCAGGCTTCGGCGTTCAATTCTTCCTTGGAAATGGTATCAATGTGAAGGATTATCTTGACAACGGACATTTGGTGGAGCTCAAGCCATCTGATCTCGTCAAAGATAGAACTGGATGCGGCTTCCAGCGAGAGGACGAGGAGCCCGTCTCGGACGAGCTGTGAACGTAGCGGCTGCGAAAATGTAAGCCACAGAGTGGCAATCACAAGACAATAGCAGGATTAAATGAAGATAATGTTTTTGAACAATTAGAAACGCCCGTCAATTCGTAAATAAATAGTGATAGGTAAAGTTTTAGATCGGCGCTTCGGGGTTCCTGATGAAGCTCTCAACAGCGAGGGCCAACTCCTCCAATCGCGCCTCCCAAAACTCGCGTCGCTCCTCGTCAGCCTCAATACCGATCTGCGCTCTACCATTCTCCACAAATGACACAACGCGGGGCGGTGTCGCAGGCTCGGGGTGAGGAATGGAGTAATCTACGCGACACTTTGTTCCAGCAAAGGGAATTGAGTCGAAGAACTCTTTGTTGAGGTGGTTCGTGAAAGACCCATAGAAGGGAGTGTCTGCAGGCCAGCCTGTGCATTCCTTGAGGACTTCTTGGAAGCTGAGAGTGGCGCGCTGACTACCCTCGAGGGATTGGCTTCGTACAGAGTCCAAAAGTTGCAATGCTGTCAGGTTGGGCTCGAACTTGACACGGACAGGTTGGTACTGGTAGCAAGGACCCATGATGGTGTCAATACCAGGGACGTCGACGTCGCGACCGGATACAATGCCACCGAAGGTAACATCTGACACATTGAGGTGCTGAGACAGGACCTTGGCCCAGCCTGCAGTCAGCAGCATCGCGTGCGTGGTGTCGGGTGAGGCTCCAGAGATGTCCACATCTCTTGTCATGAAAGCGGTCTTCTGCTGAGGGTCCGCGGCAGGGGCAATCTCGGTGTGCGAGGATCCCTGGAGGGTCTTGCGCCAGTACTCGACGTTCTGGGGCTTGGTACTCGAGAGGTGTTGAATGTAGGTCTGGAAAGGCTCTGAGGATGGGATCTCTAGGCCTCTGTATCGAAGCTCGAGTTGACGGAGGAGCTCTGGCAGAGAGACACCGTCGTATTGAGCGTGAGAGATTCGGATCATGAATGCGTTTTCCTTCTCGCCACGGAGGACGAAAAGTCGGATGAAAGAGGAGCCAAATGCGAGATCAGTGCTGTTGTTAGCGTCCGTTTCGACAAGCTGCTTGGCGGCGACATCAATTGAACCGTCGACATTCTGCTCTGTTACGGGAACCTTCAGATCATCGAGTATGACTTGAAAAGTCTGTCCTTCGTTCTGAATAAACACTGTTCGAAGGATAGCATGCTGCGAAACGAGGTACTGGAAGCTATCGACCAGTCGGGCAGTGTCAATTGATGGGTCGAGGTAGAGCATGTTGTATTGAACGGAGCTTCGCGGCGCGTACACCGACTGCTTGACGTCGCCAGTCTGGGGTCCAGTGGCAGGCAAAACATCCTGGATCTTCCATCTCGAGTCTGCCAATTGAGGCTGGATAGTTTGTGCCAACAAGCTATCGACATCCTTCATTCCCAACAATGAGAAGGCGGCGTACTTCTTAGCTGTCTCGTCGCTCTCTGTCGACACCCCAACCAGTGAGTTAGCCATGCCCCGAAGCTGCATGTTCTGGAAGATGCTCGCGACAGACAGACGGTAGCCTTCTTGTCGCAGGGCTGAAACCATGCGCATCGCCACAATGGAGTCGCCACCTAGGCGGAAGAAGTTGTCATCGAGTGAGAGCTTCTCCTCTTCAATGCCGAGGAATTTTGACCATGAGGCACGAAGAACGCGCTCCTTCGTGGTCAGGACAGTAGTGTCTGCGATGGTCTTCTTGAGAGACGCGAAAGCCTTGCGTAACTCCACAACCAGAGACAGTGTAACGTCATCGGCTACACTGTCAAGCTTCTCGATGTTTGCTGGGTCGCCCAGAGGAATGCAGATTGAAGGGATTGCGTAGGGTGGGAGAGTCTCAACCAGAGCCTTGTTAAGGCCAATAATGGCGGTCGCAAGCTCCACCGAAAGAGCTGGCGACAAGGGCAAGGAAGCATCGCCAGTTTTGACATCAAGCTTAAGCGATTGTGCATCCTTGGGAGGAGTCTCTTTGATGAATGCGACAACGACAGGCATCTGGCTACTTGAGCCCTTGGGAACCAATAGCCTGCTGGCAACCTCAACATTATTGGGAAGCAAACGCTTGAGCTCGAGATTGGTAGCGTTGAGGTCAACTACTCGACCATCAACGCTAGCCATGGCGTCTTTGCGACCGACAAAGACCAAGGTCATGTCATCTGCATATTTGACAAGGTCGCCAGTGCGGGATAGTTTGCCCTGTCTGCCTGGGTAGCCCATAGCGCCCTCCTTGAGCCATTCGGGAGTATCCACGACATCGGCTTCGGCGCCTGTAGCGACACCTTCTACAAGAAGCTCTCCGGTGCTTCCAAGTGGCATGAGAAGTCTCTCGTTGCCGGGCTGAACCACCCAAGGAACATATTGGGTGGTGGGGTATTTGTCGCCCGTAGACAAAAACCTGGAAATCTCCTTGGGGGAGACAGGCGCGTGCTTGTTCGTCTCCCAAATCTGGCCAAGCTCCTCATCACTCAGGCATGTGAGCTCATTCAACGAACGTGCCATATCTCCACGCAGCTGGTTAATCGCCACCTCAAACTGTGACAGGACACGCTCGACCTGAACAGGACTCAAGAGGTCTGAGTCGAAGCTTGCCAAAAGACGGAAACCTGCCTTTTGCATGGACACAGCCAGCATGAGAGGGTATGAGTTGAAGTGCAGAGCTTCGAGAGCGGCATCGCCACCACGGAATGATGGAAGCGCGTCACTCTCATTCTCAATTGAATCGGGGTCTTGAGGCTGCACAACAAGGCCCATGGTGACCTCGCAAGCAATCTGAGCGTCTTCGCTGAGTCGTCGGATGTGTTGAATACCAAGGTGTTCGTGCGCAGCGCGGGCGACGCTTTGTTCTTGAACAGCTCGAAGGAAGTCTTGCACGGTAGTGGTGCGATCGAGACGGATGCGTACAGGCACTGTAGCAAGAATAGGACCTTCAATCAACTCGGCGCCAGGAAGAGGAATAGTGCGACCCATAAAGGTTTCGCCAAAGACAACATCGTCGCTCATAGAGTACTGAGACGCCAGTAGAGCCCAAGCGGCGCGAATGACAGTAGCAATGGTGATGTCCGACTTGGCAGCCTTGTCAAGCTTAATGAAGCGCTCAGTCAGGGAAGTCGGGTCGGGAATATAAGACCGCGACGGCAGAGATGGGAACTGAGGTCCTGTAGCACCTGCAAGCTGTGTCTTCCAGTAATCCTTGGAAGACTCGCGTGAGTCCTCGGCGAGGTATCGAATGAAGTGCTTGAATTGAGCAGGTCGAGAAACTTCTTCGCCCTTGTATGCAGCACGCGCATGCTCAACAATGAGATCCGTTGACCAGCCATCGTAAATAGCGTGATGAGCTGTCCACACGAAGTAGCGCTTGTTGAAAGCCTTGTCAGTGACGATGACGAAGCGAGACAAATGCGCGCCGGGCGACATGGGCTCCTTCTTGTCCTCTTCCAGGAAGTCTTCTAAGCTGGAGTCTACCTCCCTCCATTGGAGAGACTCGTTGACAACGACCTGCATGAAGCCATGTTGCTTGAACTCGACGATGCGTGTTCGAAGAATTGGACTTTCTTTGTACACAACATTCCAAGCTGACTTGAGCTTCTCAATTGAGCTGGAAGAAGGAATGTCGGCGATGCGCTGCGCGACATAGTTCTCCCTTGATCGCGTGTAGAACGCCATGTGAATCTCCTGCATAGGCGCGCAAGGATAAATGTCCTCGATTGCGCTGACGTCGCACCCAGATTGCTCAGCCGCCTCAGCGCACAAAGCATCATGGTCCATTCCATCCTTGAGTAGCGAGAACTCGGGGATCTGCATGTCTATGCCCTTGCTGTTGTCGCCCTTCTGCATAGACTTGGCCATGTCGGAAAGGACTGGGTAGTTGAAGATGTCGGCAACGGAGAGCGTGTAACCCCAGTCTCGCACAATTGGCACCAGCTTCATGGCGAGGACTGAGTCGCCGCCCGACGTGAAGAAGTTGTGCGTCGTACTGACTTGCTTAGACTCGAGACCGAGAAGGCGACACCATGAGTCGCGCAGGAACAACTCAGATTCAGATTCTGGTTCGCGAATCTCAGGGCTCTCATTTACAGCTGCGGAAGCTTGCATGTTGGCGGAGATCTCGGCGCCGAGGGCACGCAGCGACTTGCGGTCAATCTTTCCAGACACAAGATACGGGATCTTGGAGAGAGTAATGTATTGTGTAGGAACCATGTACACGGGAACAACCTTAGACAGCTTGTCGTTCAGCGACTCGAGCGCATCGCGGAATCGAGGCGCGTAGTCAATCGGGCGTGCATCCCCATCATCCTTGGTCTCACGATCCGCGATGAAAGCGACCAGCATCGACTCTTTGCTCTGGTTCCGTGGCGCGATAATCTCAGCGACGACTTCGGCGCCTGAGGGAAGCAGGTTCTTGATGTGATGTTCAATCTCGCCCAGCTCGACCCGCTGTCCGCGAAGCTTGATCTGAGTATCCTTGCGGCCGACAAAGATGAAACCTTTCTCTCCATCGGGATCGTATCGAACCAAGTCGCCTGTCTTGTAAAGACGGCCTCGTCGCCCAGGGATACCACCCGTGCCCGCGAGGAGAAATTCGGGGTCGTGGATGAAGGCCTCGTTTGTCTTTTCCGGGTCACCCAAGTATCCTTGACCAACAAGAGGGCCCTCGACGAGCAGCTCACCAACTGCGCCCACTGGAACAAGCTTATTGTGGTCGTCAGGATCAACAAGCCAAATGCATGCGCCAGTACCAGGACCAATGCTGACGTACGGCTTGCCTGCTGCACTGGGGTTGACAGTACATCCGATCGTACATTCAGCTGGACCGTATCCAATGACGATTCGCGTGTGTTGACCCCAAATAGCAATGTCGCCAGCTGAGCAAGCCTCACCACCGATGCCAAGACTGTTCAGTGAGGGGATAATGTCGGGGTCTAGGATTCGTGCGACCGAGGGTGTGATGTTGACCATGTTGACTTTGAGGCGACGAATCGCGCCGCTCAAATCATTCACACGATCCATGTCTGTGGGAATGCAGAGACATCCACCGCGAATAAGAGTGCATAGAATGCTGTCAATACTGACATCGAAGGCGTATGAGGTAAAGTCGAGCGATCGCGATGTATTGGAGTAACCGATACCTGTACTTCGGGCGAGCGCGCTGGCGGTATATGTTTCATGGGAGAGCATGACTCCCTTAGGTGTTCCGGTACTTCCAGATGTGAATATAATGTATAGAAGAGACTTGGGTGGCACTTCGGGTAGTTTTCTGATGGGATCTTCGATGGTCTTGTCGAGGAAGTTAAAGGACTCCATGTCGACGATGACATGCTTCGTCTCGGGCGCGATCTCGGATGCGTATTTCGCCTGGTCTCTCGAGGTGAGAATATGTGTCGCTTTGACTTGCTGCGCCATAACCTGTCGTCGCTGAATAGGCTGGCTTGGGTCCATGAGCACGAATGCCGCGCCCGCCTTGATAACGCCCATGACACCTACAGTGGTCCATCTGGACTTCTCGAAGCACAGCGGGACGATATCGCCATTCTTAACGCCGAGATCAATAAGATGCTGCGCAAGAAGCGTCGAAAATTTATCCATCTCCGCGTATGTAAGGTCACCATCCCACGAGCAAATGGCTTGCGCATCGGGCCGCCATCTCACCTGCTCGGAGATCAAGGTGTGGATGCACATCGGCACTGGCGGGGGAAGGTCTTTGTTCCAATTCCATATCACGGACTTGTCTAGCTCGCCGAGTGGTAGAACGGAGTGTAGTGTTGAGTCGGGGCTGGCGAGGGTTGTGTTGAGGACTTCGACGAGGGCTTGGGCGAAGTGGTTCGCGAGAAATTCGGCGCCGAGGGGTTCGCGCCATGTTGGTCGGAGGCAGAGAGTATCCTCTTCGAGCGTCGCTTGTATTTGGACATTTCCCTGTATCACACACCCTGTTAGTTGGCGTACGATTGGTTTGAAGCAAGAGGCTTACCCAGTTCACGGAAATATCACCATCCTCGTTTACTTCATTGACCAAATCACCGGGCGCAGCCTCGTCATTGAAGAAGAACCTGCAGCCCTCCGTCTTGACCTGTCCTTGAGACTGTAGCTTTTGATGCAAATATGTTCTGAACACGTCTAGCTCTGATGCGACAGAGTTGCTGCCCTCCCATTGCAGCTTGGCTGTGTTGAGTGTGAAGGTGCGACATGTGGTAGACCCGATCTCGCTCAATCCCCACGAGAACTCGACATGATTTCCGTGGTTATGTCGATACAGAAGAAGTGACCATGCTAATAGTAGGATCTCAAGCCCGTTGCTACCTTGTTCATGGTGTTTGCGCAGAACGGGTACGTCATAACGGACACCCTTTGCTTGGGGCTTCTCTTGTGATTGAAGCTCTGTCATTGTGATTCCTATCTCTCTTTCAAGATAGTCGGCTTCTGTTAAATGAGATATTGTCCCAAGAGTTCGGGAGTTTGGGCAATATTTTGCTATTTTGCAGTCAAGTATGAGGCTGCAGATGCAAATGTGCGTCCATACCTATCGAGGCTTCACATGAACACCTCCACTATTTTATTGTAGACTTCCACCCAACTTCACATGCAGGAACCTCATTACGTATCGAAAGAGAGCCTTTTCTCCCTCTTGCCCTGTATAAAGCGCATGTGGGGGGTCTGGTCTGGCCAGCGCGGGTAATGCAAGGACTGGGACGGTACCTTTGAAGCCTTCCACACCAGGTATCGAGAGTGCCGTTTTCGTTTCAGGGTCCCATCCCCAGGGCATCATCATCGTGGGCGACTTCGGAGGGTGTCCATTTCGGAGCTTTTGTCGCCTTCCATTTGTTGATCACGGCACGCTAAGCCGGGCGTGAATCGAGGTACAGGACGTAAGGAGATGGAGATGATGGTGGATGACCCACGCAGAGATGGAGCTATGCGCGACTGGGTTAGCGAGACGAGGCAATTGAAGAAAGATCCTGGCATACTGTTGGAAGAAGCTCCATCACAAGACAAGACTAGTGGGCTTTGAAGAAGTTGGGAGACGCGGTGGGCGGCTTCGGCATCGAACTTGGGAAGGTGAATGAGGCTGCTTCCTTCTGCGTAGAAGGAAGCAGCGTTCGCATCAAACGGCTTGCAGTGTAAAACATGGGTGTGAGACATGCCCAGGTCACCGGTAAAAGGATCATCCACCTTTTTTGTTCGTGCATCTAATCGTCCGACAGCTGCAAAGCGACCCCGACTCTGTCACTTCATTGTTCGCTCGAGTTGTCGACTTGCAGCCTCTTCGGGCCTCCACTGCGCTGCACCATGGCAGCCCAAAGAAACAGGGTTTCATTTCGTCTTTTACTATACGGCAAGCAGTAATAATCGACACGCTGGCGGGGACGCGATGCGAAGAATAACGGAGATGAAGCCGAGGCGAACTTTTCGGGTGGGGTGATTGATAAGTCCATTATCTGATCTGATTAACAAGGATCGGGACCCTAACAAAAGATGGCGTCACACCAAAAAAGCCACCAGGAGCAAAGAGCTCTTTTTTCTTCAATTGCCGGGTGCATTTTACCATGGATGCTTCACATTGCTAGCTTCAATCGAATGACATAAGTGCAAGGAGGTACATAGAAGACACGAAAAGAGAGAAAATGCCTCAACAACCGTGGTACTGACAGTTACTGCATCCATTAGACTACAGCTTGCTGTCCACCCATCTCGGACTCCTCTTCTCCACAAAGGCCTGCACGCCCTCATGGAAGTTGTGTCCATCCGCCATGACAGCATCCCATGTCTGACGGTGCACCCGCACCGCATTCTCGGCGCTCCCATGTTCCCAGCCTGCAAGGATACCCGCCCGAGACACGATCACACTGTCGGGGCTATTGCTGATGATGGCAGCCGCATACTCGAGGGCCTTTTTCACCACTGGCCGCTCCAGCACGTCGCTATCCGCCGGGGCATCTTCAGTGATAGCATTGAGGATGCCAAACTCGCGGGCTTCTGCAGCGCTGATACTGCGTCCCGTTAAAGCCATCTCCGTCGCTCTGTGACGCCCAATCGTCCTGGCTAGTCTCGGCAGGGAGCCTGCATTAGCGACGACACCAATCTTGGCCTCAGGTAGGGCAAAGACAGCACTCTTTGCAGCGACGATGAGGTCGAGGTTTGCGATCATCTCGAAACCCCCTCCCATAGCCAAGCCGTTAACTGCAGCGATGATGGGCTTCTTTCCGCTCCTGCGCGAGAGGCCGCCAAATCCCGTCAAGGGCGGGTCCATCGGTCGCTTCTCGGGTATGCCATCTCTTTTGCGCTGGTTAATCTGGTTCCATTCCTTGAGGTCCATGCCTGCGCAGAATGCTCGTCCAGCGCCTGTCACGATGGCGCATCGTAGGGAGGGCTCATTGTCGTACCACTCCCAAAGAGCTTCGAGCTCATATTCTGCGTCGCTGGTCATTGCATTGAGAGCATTTGGTCTGTTGAAGACCACAAGCATAACGTGATCTGCTGGGAATGAAACGATGCCATAGTTTTGTTGTGGTGGCTGTTTGTTGAAGGTGTGCTGTGCCATAGTGAATGAGTCGCTAGAGAATAGTGGGATACAGCGCTGGGAGAGTTTGTCACACGAATCGTTTATGTGCTCCAACGAAATGCATCCGACGATGGATCTTTTCTTACGCGGTTTATCTGATGAAGCCGAGGGATCTCAATGGCCAGCATCATTGGGAGAATTTCTTCCGATCAGATAAAAACCGGCGCGATGCAACCCAAGCCGGTGTTGGAGTTCCCTGGCTGGTCGATCTCCGACACACCCCTCAGCACGCACATGGCCCGATCGTTTTTGGCGTGGAAGCTACGGAATGAACCGTTTGAAGAATCTAATCAATCACATCTGATAACGAGGATCCATCGCATCACATGCACGAGGCAATCAATACATTTGATGATCGTGCATGATGCTAACGCAGCACCGAGATCGGGGTCCATCAAACTGGATCCAGCAGAATTTTTCACGAAAGCTATGACGCCCAACTCGGGAGCTTGGAGATGATCAGCGGTTGTGTTAATGCAGGTTGGCTTGGTAGTTTGCTTTGGACTTGGCTAATACACATTTCCCGGTACTACCGGTAGTTCCAGCCTCTCGACCGCGCCCGCGCTTCTCCATCGTCCCGAACACGAATTGCTGAACAAACAAGAGCGGAAGAGTCGCTGTCCACTGAGTTATCAGTCCAGAAGGCGCCAAGTGGTCGGGTATATCCCAGACACGGGTAGCTTGTACTAGGTTGTGGGTGTGCTGTATATTTTGCCGGGTGCGACGTGTTTCTGGGCATTCTGGATCGGCTTGCAAAGCCTCAGCCAAGAATGCGCGTCCGTCGTCACCCATCATGCTGCACAAGTAGACAGTACAGGTTTGCTCGTCGCGCCTAGCCGTAGGAAAACCTGTGCTGTCAATTGGGGCCAACGCAAATACTCAAATGCTTGAGCCCCAGCTTAAAGATCATTCCAGCTCCTCGCCGTTGTTGCGACGCGTCAAGCTGTCGCAGCTCGTCGCGAAGAACGCCAGGTCCTTGCAATGCTGTACCCGAACAATCGCATTGCCCACCGCACATAAACATAACGTATTGGTAGAGAAGCGCTTGTTTAATTGTTCGCGACGTAGTCCAATTCATAGTTCAAGGTTCTGGCGACACAGCGCCAAAGCTAGGTATTCGGTACGGATAGATTTGTACGCGTCGCGATATGGAAAGCAAGCTTCTCGTCTATACCACGCAACAAAGCTTTGTCAGTGACGAGATTGCATTCACTTACGTCCATCCAGTAGATACTTCTGGTGCCTCTGTAGTTTGCGCTTCGTAAACCTCGTACATGGTGATTCTGTTCTGCTGAGCGCGTTGTGATGGGGTCAAAAACACGATTGCGTCAGGCTTCGCAAAAGGGTCGATTGCCTGCGATATCACGACCGAAGTAATGTTGATATCCTTTTTCCCAGATTGAGACGGTCGGACATCGAAACAGGATGTGAAGAGAATTGAGGCAAGAGAGTATCTGCGAGATATTTTGCTGTCGGCAATCAGTGTGCAAACAACCTCATTGAACTTTCACGAAGGATATCACCCACAACTACGTCATACAGACCTTCAGAATTGTATTCTGGCTTAAAAGTTTCTCATAAACTCTACACACGATTTATGGTTCGCTTCATCTCGACCAGGTCGCGTAAATGAACGAAACGTCCTGTGTCAACATCCCCATGCGAAACTTACCCTAAGCCTTCGCTTGAGGGCATTGGCCTTGACACCATTGCCCATCAGGCAGTTGAAACCAGCTAGCCATATCAATCTAATCTTATCAGATGCATAAAAATCAGCAACAGCGCCATTTCTGCACTGGTGGAAGCCAAGGTTAGGTGTGCATGTCACCAAGACAACCTGGAAGCTAAGATAACTTGGCGGGCTTCATTGCCACCAGCTTCACAGCGCCTCTGACGCAGAACGGGTCGTTGCGACAGTCCCATACCTAGATCTCAACTTTGGGTATGGCGCTGAAGCTCTAATATTCCTGGATTGACTCTGAACACCGTCGCAATGAGTCTGGTTCAACCTCTCGTTGTGTCGAGCTTCATTCCATCCATGGATCAAGGTGCAGCCCAAACAAGTGGAGCCTAAGAGGAATCCCAGAGCCCACAACCTCCTGGCGGTGCCTTAATTAGCGCACAACCCGCCCACTTCGGTCAGCTTTTAGCGCAGTTCCAGTGGCACCATCACTGGAGCCAGCGGGTAATCGGCACAAACCGGGCATTCATTCATGGATCCAGACATTCATCCATGGATGAAGCTTCATGTTACAATACAGAGACTCCCCTACGTAGAGCGGCAACTTTCCCGCGGCTTCATCAACCACGGTAGGCATCGGGCAAGTTTACCGTCTCTGGTAGACCGTCGATGCACAGGATCTTATCTGATCTGATTGGGTCTGATACGGAGATTGGTCCAGTAGGGGTATAAATAAATGAAGATAAAAATCTGGAGATGTGAAAGATCCAATGCTTAGCAGCAGTCACACAGCCAACAGTCAAATCACCCAATATGTCTTCAGAACCATTCCAGCAAAAGTCTCCAATCAAGATTAGGCTGCCTGAGCCTTATCTGACGACATACTATCTGGAGCGCACCGCTGAGGGAAAGCAGTCGTTTCGTCTACGCAAAGATGACTCTGTGAAGGAGGGCAAGCCTTTCCCCAAAGCTCTTCACGGTGATGACTTGGTCTTCTCCAGTATCCCAATTGCAGAGTCTGATAAAATTCCCCATTCTGATAACCGCGAGTATGCGCGCGCGCGACGAAGTCCTGTGTGGGTGTTGAGCTGGGACAAGCAGACTCCCACGCTCGCCCAGGCCTGGATGTTCCTGTACACTTTCTTCGCATACACTTTTGATGTAGAGCAATTCCGTTTCCATCTTGAAGGCCCTGGTGCCGAGGATCTGGAGAAGGCTCTTGTACTCTCTATGGTGGCTATCAACATGCCTCAGCCTCCCAAGGGCGTTGATCCTGCGCCCAGCACAGGTGTTGAAGTGCTCGTCCTGCGAAGCGCCTTCTGGCAAGGATGTGCTTCGCCATTGGGTCAGCAGCCTATCTGGCTTCCTACCTGGAACTCCGCCAACGTCGTCCCTCATCTTGAGTATGTGATGACACCTACTTCCGACGTCACTCTTCTGCGCCATCCTCGCAGAACACCCAAGCCTGCTGCCGGTAGCTGCTTCTACAGCCGTTACATCCCGTCACTTGACGAGCACTTCAACCTCGTTGCTCTCGACTACGAGAACCCCGAGCACCTGGGCCTGTTCAACACATGGCAGAACGACCCCCGTGTGGCAGCAGGCTGGATGGAGACTGGTACTCTTGATGAGCACCGCACTTATCTCAAGAACATCCACGAGGACCCCCATCAATTCGCCGTGCTGGGCTACTTCAACGACATCCCATTCGCCTACTTTGAGCTGTACTGGGCCAAGGAGGACAAGATGGGCCAGCACTACGCCTCGCTCGACTTTGATCGCGGTAGACACTCGCTCGTCGGCAACGACAAGTTCCGTGGACAGTATCGCGTCTTGGCTTGGTGGCCTAGTGTCATTCACTATGAGTTCCTTGACGACCACCGCACTGAGAACGTTGTCGGCGAGCCTCGTCTGTCAAGTGAGAATGTTCTCAAGTATGAGATGATATTTGGTCTCCACCAGGACAAGTGGATGGATCTGCCTCACAAGCGATCCAATATGGTCAAGGTTTCTCGTGAGCGCTTCTTCCAGATCTGTCCTTTTAACCAGGGCAAGCCTCGCATCGCAGGCACAACATTTGGCTTTGAGCCCAAGCTGTAAATAATGAAGCAACGTCTTTAAAAATTGATGGATGGGAAGTTCTCATAGTTGGGGAAGAGTAAATAATGATAGCGACTTTTGTACATAATTGATCAATCACAATCACATCGATGCATACCTACATCCTCTTGGCAGCGACTCAAGACCATAGCGCATAAGCTCGAAGCAATTCACAGGTCAGAACGGGAATAATTCTGCCAAGGCGGCAGCCAAGCAGTGATCCGATCTTGCCGATCAGGAATGGATGGACGGATCCTTCGCACATTTTGCCAAGGTAGTGTTGCATTGTCAATCTCTTCGATCATCAACATCAACAGACATCAGACTGCATGTCGTTTGAAGATCAGAGTCATTGATCTTGCCACAATCTCGAATGCACTCCGCTGGATTGCCTGTCCCACGAAAAGCACTGGAGCTCAATGCCCTTGCCAGTCCAACTGAATGATCTCAAGGCCCATGGTTTGTCCCCAGCGCAATCGGGGAAGCGTAGAAGCAGCCGCTGGTCAAACAGGATTAGCGTAAGAGGACCCTTGGCTGAATACGGCTTCTCGTCTTCGTTCCCATTGTTAGTCTAAATGGCCTTGCGAAAATTGGACGAAAATGCGCCGCTTGCACCTCCATCATTTAAGCTTGTTTAAGCGGAAACCTGTGTCGCCTCCGGAGGCTTGCAGCACTGTCCGAGTAAATAATGCATAGCTCCAAGGGTCTTTTCGTTGGATGAGTCTCGTAAGCCTGATGGAGTGACCTCTCCCACAAGCCGACGGTGCGGCTTGAGCGGCTGAACGGGACCCCTGGTGAAGAAACTTGGCCTCTTGTGGCGTCTTGTCCGCTGGCTGTCATTACACGAGCCCAGAATAAGCCTCTTGACTACAAAGGGTTATGGCTCGTAGGGCTACCGTCGACCGAGCATTTTACGATGGAGGCATTATTGATGTCTTGTCAAGGTGGATAATTCCTACTGGTGAAGTTGAAGAATGTAAGTGGTGTTCTTAGCGTGCCAAGCTCGGAACGTCGCCAGCTACAATGCAGGGTTTTCTCAGGTTCCGACATGTTGGTTGAGGTTGACCAAGAATCGCCTGATGAAGATCCTTGTCTCAAGACGCCAAGATCACGCAGTGGTTTGCCATAAAAATTGGATGCAAAAGGCAAAGGATGAGATGAGGATACGATGAGCGAAAGCGCGGAAGCTCTCCTGGCTTTACTGTCCAGGTATTGTACAGACAGACCCGCTGCAAAAGCGGAGGTTGCAGTGAGTCGCCTTGATCATTCCATCAATCAGTGAAACATCTACCAAATGATCCCTGACATGCATTTGATCTGATCCGAAATGCATCCATCATTCATCTCTATCCCACTACCCGTGCATGGACAGACCAGCAGGAGGTAATTGCGCCCGAGAAGTAATAAAACTGCGCAACCATCACACGATCTAATCGATCAATCAGATTAGATAATGGAAATCTCTTTTGTCTCGTGAATGTCCCTTGTCCATGCTTCTTCTGGCGCTCTTTTGCCCACGCCATCTCCACTCACAAACCGGCTACTCGGCGTTCGAGGCCTGTACTAAACAAAGTGGCTGCAGCCCGCTGGAACCCTCGCGTCCCGAAATCTCCAGTCATTCTGCTCGTTCCTGCTCCTCGCCTTCAACTTACTCTGTTGGTTGAGGTTCAGTCGGTTTATTTCCCTAATGTAGCCGATCTCGGTGGATTCAATAGTCTGTCCTTTGGCCACCAGACCTGATCTTATCTGATGGAGTTTGTATGGGTCCTGAGCTGAAGGATGATGTTGAATCCAGTCTAGTTAGAACGCACCCTTGCCTGAAGGACCTCTTTTTTATTTTATTTGCTCCATTTGTTTATGTATAACCATCTGCTGTTCCCGTTTAAGTTTCCCTTTTCTCCTTATTGTCTTCCCAAGCTTAAGCTTAATTGATACCCCAAAGACAAAGATCACCATGGGCGTTCTTGACAAGTTCCGCCCCAGCAAGGGCAATGAGGCTGAAGAGCCTGTAACTGTTACTGCCTCTGTCAACGAGAAGGACCAGGAAGCTGGTGTCTTCCCTGATGATGGAAGCAGCAGTGATGCCGTTACTGAGAACGCGCAGCATGGTGTCCAGACTGTCGAGGCCACCACATTGGCCTGGAGCAAGAAGGCCCTCGTCGGAGTCTTCATCTTGTATGTCCGTCTAGTGGAAATTGAAGATCTTGACTGACACCCTTGTAGCATGTGGTTGATCTACCTCACCAACGGTTTCCAGGGCCAGATCAACAACACTCTGCTCCCTTATGCCAGCAGTGAATGGGAGTCTCACTCTCTCATTCCTGTAATTGGCGTGGTCGCAAACTGTATGACTGCCGCCGTCTACATCCCTCTGTCCAAGATTCTCGATCTTTGGGGTCGTGCTGAGGGTTTCCTCCTCATGGTCCTCTTCGCCACCATTGGCATGATCATGATGGCTGCCAGCCATAACCTTCCTACCTACTGCGCTGCCTATGTAAGTCATTGACTCTCGTCCACGACACTCTTCAATTGCTAATTCCTCTCAGGTCTTCTGGCAGGTTGGCTGGTCCGGCTTGACCTACAGCATCGATGTTATCACGGCCGATTCGACACAGCTCAAGAACCGAGGTCTCGCATACGCTTTCACCTCGTCTCCTTACATGATCACCGCCTTTGCCGGCCCCAAGTCTGCTGAGGCTTTCCTCCTCAACGGCGACCAGTGGCGATGGGGCTTCGGCACCTTCTCCATTGTCCTCCCTGTCGTCGCGGCGCCTCTCTACGCTCTCTTGAGATACAACCTTCGAAAGGCCAAGAAGCAAGGTCTTCTGGCTCGCGAGCCTAGCGGACGATCGCTCTTGGAGAACATCAAGTGGGGTCTTGTCGAGTTCGACGGTAAGTAAAGTCTTGACTCAATATTGAGGATGCGTGCTAATTGTCGCAGCTGCCGGTGCGTTCCTTTTCGCTGCTGGTCTCGTTATCTTCCTCCTTCCCTTCTCCATTGCCAGTATGGCTCCTCAAGGGTGGAGCACCCCTTACATCATTGCTATGATCGTCCTCGGTGTCGTTCTTCTGTGCGTGTTCGGCGCCTACGAGCGATTCGTCGCCCCTAAGCCCTTCCTCCGATTCGACCTCCTCACCAGTCGCACCGTCATTGGTGTCTGTCTTCTCGACTTCATCTACATGATCGCCTACTACTGCTGGAACAGTTACTTCACCTCGTTCCTCCAGGTCGTCAACAACCTCCCCCCTTCTGAGGCTGGATACGTCAGCAACACCTTTGAGATCGTCTCTGGTGTTCTGCTCTTCGTTGTTGGTTACGCCATGCACAAGACCGGTCGCTTTAAGTGGCTCCTGTGCGTCGGTATCCCTCTGTACATCTTCGCCCAGGGTCTCATGATTCACTTCCGTCAGCCTGGCCAGTCCATCGGCTACCTCGTTATGTGTGAGGTCTTCATCTCAATTGCCGGTGCTACCTTCATTCTGTGCATGCAGGTCGGTATCCTTGCTGCCGTTGAGCATCAGTATGTTGCTACTGCTCTTGCAACTCTGAGCGTTACCGGAAACATTGGCGCTGCCCTCGGCGGTACCATCTCTGCTGCCATCTGGACAAACACGTTCGAAGAGAAGCTGGTTGAGTTCCTCCCTGCTTCAGCCCAGGAGAATGCTGCCCTCATCGTCGGAGATCTTGACAGCCAGCTAGCTTATGAGATGGGCAGTCCTGAGCGACTTGCTATTCAGAAAGCATATGGATTTGGGCAGTTGCGAATGCTTTCGGCAGGCACTGGTATCATGGCTATTGCCCTTATCTCGTTGTTTTTGATCAAGAATTACGATCTCAGGAAGATCAAGCAGACGAAGGGTACCGTCTTTTAAGCAAAGTTGGTGTTTTCCCCTTCGCCACCGCGCAAAGGCTGCCATCTTCGTGTCACATTAAAATTATGGTGTAGTAATGTTAGATGATGTTTAATTGATGCTCAATTTACTTAATCGTTGTTCAAAGTGTCAATCTGTTCAGTGCTCCGTGGCGGATAGGGCTCTCAAAAGTGGGAATAGTTGCACCTTTAAATTCTCAGTACCAACCAATTCAATACCAATTAATTGGCGGTACCACGCATGTGGGTCTGAAACCGGTACGAACTTCCGAATTCCATTTAATATGTACCGAGTCTTATGCAAAAGAATAGCCGTAGCTCCTGTGATGTCGTGAGGTGGTGACCAAGCTGAATTGATCTCCGCAGCTTG
Source organism: Fusarium coffeatum (assembly GCF_003316985.1). Lineage (NCBI taxonomy): Eukaryota > Fungi > Ascomycota > Sordariomycetes > Hypocreales > Nectriaceae > Fusarium > Fusarium coffeatum. The sequence goes on along the minus strand of NW_022157903.1, from coordinate 149,398 downwards.
ACCGATGCATTACAATCCCAGTGTCTCTCACCAGCATGTTGTATTACCATTGCACCACACATACAAGTGCGCTTCTAAAAATTTATTGTTACATCTATTTAATCTTTATATCTTTCCGAGAATGAATTGCATAAGACTCTGCTGAAGACCAGTAACAGCCACACTTCCATGGTCCTCACCTTCAAACTCACGCGTCCAAATCTTCTTGACACTTGGACTCTTTTCCAATCGCGACGCCATTGCCTGTGCGGTTTCCCTCATTTGATCATGTTCCGCGCAATTCTGTCGCTTCCACCACTCCTCATCCGTCTCCTCCGGCTCCCTCACCAAGTCGCCCTTGCCAGTCCCCCATGTGAGCGCCAACGAAAATGGAGGGTTAACAGGCTTGTCGCGCGCAAGGAAGGTCTTCTCAGGCTCGCGGATCAAGAAGTCCTTGTTCCACCAAATGACAGGACTGCCGATTAAGTAACTGTTAAAGAGCTCGGGTTCTGTGAACATTGTGTTGAGAGCGAAGATGCCACCGTAAGAATGGCCGTACAAGGCCTTGCGACCGGTGTGGAGATTGGCCTTGGGGAAGAGCTTGTTTTCAACATAAGGCATTACGTCGGCCTTCATCCAGTCAAGAAATTCCTCAGCCTCACCGAATGAGATATCGGTGCGAGGCTTGCCATGTCTGTCAAGAGGCATGTCATACTCGTCGCATTTGGGGGTGAGATCTGGACCACGGCGGAAGTCATAGACATATTTCGATGGAGGATACCCAATCCCAACGATGACTGTTCTTGTGCTATTCAAGTACTCCAAGCGACGAGAGACATCGACAGCTGTGAAGAAATAGGCGTTCCCATCAACGAGATAGCTTGGTGGTGGTCAGCTTACAGCCCTGTAATTGTGGCTTAAATGAAGCTGTACTCACACCAAATTGACCTTCTCATCCTCGGCAGCAACGCGATCCTCACCCCAACACAAAGGCCATGCTACTTGAACAAGGTAATCGCCCCTCTTAGTCTTGGCAAGCCACTCAAGAGTGTTAGGGACACGAGCGTGTCCATGGTTATGTTCAGTCGCCATAGTTCTACAAGTTTTTGAGAGGTGAAAGAGGCTTCGTGGTGGTGATAGCGATAACGACAATAAAGGACGAGCTCGAGTGAGACAACGTAGCATGGATGACATGCAGCAACACAGCAGGCTAGTCAATAGATGAAGACGAGTCAGAACTCAGGAAAGGATCTGATAAACGAAGAGGAAGATCTGATAAAAACCGCGCATTGCTTTTGTATTCGTGGGTCTCTTTATGTCACCGGCGTCGGCGGGACCAGACTCCACTGTAACCCAGGGCATCGTTGGCTGTTGGCGACCACTTCCCACTAAAATATTGGAGATTTAGGCGGTCGTGTTGGACAAAGCGCTCACTGGAAACTGTCAGGTGCAGCCGAGTCGGGTCGGGTAGAGACTGCATGATGTAAACCTACGACACTCACAAAGGCTCAAGAAGGAATTGTCTTTCAACTGTGCCTTATCAGCAATTCTCAATATCCAGAGGGAAAAATATTAATGTCCCAATCTAGTTTATGATCTGTAGGCTGTAGACGTGACACCAAACCTACTGCAAGGTTTAGGCGCCAAAATAAGTCGCCTAAGAGCTGGCCTAACGTTGCACAAGATTTCCACATTCTTTCGTCTCTTATGCTTGCGACGGTTGACATTTCTGGGACCCCGATGGAGATGCGACGATAGCAAGACTAGAGATTGATCGATATCAGGACTTTGAAGAGCTTGTGGGACAATACCGAACCAAATATCTGGGCTAGAAGTGGGCTGTAACAACAATGAGATACGCGATCGCGAGTCTAAAGGCCAGATGGACATTTGGCTACGAGACACAGATGTGTCAATTGAGGTGATCTCAAAACACTGAGTCTGGGCTCGAGCTTTTATATGATGCGACCAATGTCCCTTGTCGTACGTTCGTCTTGGCTCTTTTATCGTTATTAACTTCAGCATCATAATGCGACCGCTCTCGTTGGGGTGGATAAGAGCTTAACTACAGTTTTCTCTAGCGAGGGCTCGACGATTTACTACAGACCAACGTCAATTGAGCGGCCGAACGTAAAACCAAAAAACCAATTTATGGCGAAGGATGTGCGCAAAAAAGGTGCAATGAACCTCTTATTTTACGACGGAAGTGCAGCAAGGCTCTCTCGATGTTGGTGTAGAGTACATAGAGACCAGAGCTGCAACTTTCTTCAACAACATCTCTTGGTGAGATGGCCGAGTTGGTTATGGCGCCAGGTTAAGGTTAACCTTAACACCAATTTCCTGGTGGAGCAATCCTCCTGGGTTCGAGTCCCAGTCTCATCAGTTATCTTTTGCCTTTCGACAAGGCGATGTCTTTTTGTCAATCGTTTTGCAAGTCTGGATGTTCCAGAGGTCGAAGAGCTGGCGCTGTCTATTCCATGGTACGTGGTGGGCGTCGTCTAAACTTTTCCTCCCAACGGTCAATTGCAACGCTGAAGCTAATTGTCCTCTAAATTTCAGGCTGTCAAATAAGAGGTCTAAAACTTAGTCTAAACTTGCACAAAGTATCCTAAAGCTCTTTTATTCCTTATAATATGTCGCTGCAAAGAACGGCGCGACCGTGGAAAATTGGTGGAAACCAGGTCGGAGGCCATTGTAGTTCGAGTTCTGATAGAACGTTTGAGTAAAGACTTTAGATGCCCATAGAGGAGCACATATGGAATAATCACAGGGCAAGACGCGATTGACAACGTTTTTGAACAGATGTATATAAGAATGAGGCTCCGTTATAGAATGCCCTCTAGGTGGTCTATCTAAGAAGTAGTCTTGCGACTAAAGTTTAAAGTTTGTACGTGATAATGGAATGTCCAACTTCATCGTCCACTTAAGCGTGACGCTGGTGACGGCGCTGGCGCGCGCGCAGAGAACGTCTGCACTTGGACTTCTTGGGAGGGTTCTGGATGGGGGCAGAGCCAGAGCCAGAGCCAGAGCCACCGTTGTTACCACCGGGGAAAGGGAAAGCAGGGCCATTGCCGTTGCTAGGAGGGTTGTAGGATCCGTCGTTTCCGCCGTAGGTAGGAGGGACAGTAGGGGTGTTGTCACCTCCATTGTTTCCGTTGTCACCACCGTTGGAAGGCAGGGGAGTGGTGGAAGGAGGAGTAGTGGTGTTGCCACCATTGCCGGTGTTGTTGTCGCTACCGTCGGTGGGAGTAGTGACAGGGCTGGAGTCGCTTCCACCAAGGATCTTGGAGGCAGCGTGCTCAGCAGCAACCATGATGATAGCCTGAGTGTTACCAGTGGGAAGATCGGGGTGAATGGAGCCGTCAACGACATAGAGGTTCTCAGTACCCCAGACCTTGGTGTCGGTGTCGACGACACTGGAGGACTTGTCGGTACCCATGATAGCAGTTCCGACGAAGTGAGAACCGCTGACGTACTCAGTCATGAGGCTCTCAGCGGTGACGTTGCTAGGCATGCTGATGGTGCTGTTGGACTTGGAGGTCATGTCGATGAGCTTCTGCATGAAGGTCTTGACAGCCTTCTTGTCAGCGGCGTCCTTGAGGTAAGGCTCACCAATCATCTTGGTAGCACCGGAACTGGTAACCTCGAGAGAACCGCTGGAAGTAGCACCATGGGTAAGGTAGACCTTGAGCTTGAGGGTGTCATCGCCAGCGGGAGCGCAGGTACCCTGGACGTATCGCTCGACACCATCGTCGCCCATGACGCTGTCCCAGAAGATGAAGCGTTGGCCGGACTGGGAGAGGAGACCGTTACCTTGAGCGTAGAGGTCGATGTCCTCCTGGCTGGGCTCAGTGACGGCAGTGTCGGGGAGAGCAGGCATGGCCATCTTAGTCTTAACCTTGACGGTGAAGATGGGGTGATCCTTGAGGTTCTCACCAACGGGAAGCTCGATCCACTGATCCTTAGGGGGCATGGTCAGGCGCTGGCTACCGCTGGCAACAGTCTCGATCTGCTTAGCAGGGCCGATACCAGAGTTGACGAGAAGACGGGGAGTAGCGAGAGTACCAGCAGCGAGGATGACACCACCGCCGGACTTGACCTTGATGATTTGACGGGTAGCAGGACCAGACTGGATCTCGACACCAGTGATATCCTTACCCTCACGAACAACGCGCATGACCTTGGTCTGAAGCATAAGCTTGAAGTTGGACTGGGCCTGGGCGAGAGGAAGGTAGTCGCGGACGGGACCAGCACGCTGGCCGTCGGTGATCATCATAGGAGGGTGGGTGAAAACGGACTTCTTCTTGTCGGGCTGGGCAATAGCATCAACCTGGCTGAAGCCGGCACCGGAGAAGAACTTGCTGAGAACATCGTAGGCACCTTGGTCGACGTACTTCTGGTCCTTGGTGGGGGTGAGGGTGCCGGGGGTGCGCTCGTAAAGGCGGGCGGCGGCGGCCTCAACATCACTGTGCTTCCACCCTGCGGGCCACTTGTCATCAAAATCGACGGCTTGAGGACGAACGAACATCATAGCGTTGACAGCAGTTCCTCCGCCAAGTAAGCAACCACTCATGCCTGCGTTATCGGTGCAGTATTCGTCGGTTTCCTTGGCTGTGGTGAGGTGGTACGCCATAGAAGGAACATCGTATTGAGTCGTGCTGGAATTCCAGCTCATTGTAGCCTTTCCCCCGGAAGAGAAATAAGAGGCCTTGCCCTGCTCAAGAAGAAGAACAGACTTCTTAGCCTCAACGAGACGTTCGGCGACGATAAGGCCTGAGGCACCAGCGCCGACGACGATGTAGTCGTAGGTCATGTTGGAGATGACAGTGGTGAAGTTACCAGTAGCAGGACCAGAACCAGAGCCAGAGCCGGGAGAGGCAATAGCGTCAGAAGCCATAGCTGCCCAGGTCTCGTAGTCAGCGGACTGAGCAGCAGTGCTGTCGATAGAGAAGCCACCGAAGCCAGCGCCGTGGTAGTTGAGGGCACCAGCAGCATCACTAGGATCATCAAGGGCAGTAGTGCTGATAGCGAAACCCATAACAGCACTGGCATCAGAGACCTTCCAGGTGGTGCCGTCGTCCTTGATGCAACCCTCGCAGAGGAAGGTGAAGGTAAAAGAGTCGGTGCCGACCTTGACACCCTTCTCGATAGGCTTGATCTTGACAGTGTCGTCATCCAAAACGTCGGGGTTGACGTATCCAGAGGCCTGACGAACGGATGTGACAATCTTTCCATCGGAGGGCTGGGCAACAACGAGCAGCTTGCCCTTCATGAGAGAGCCCATGGCGACGGAGGCATATCCCTCTGAGATGGGAGCGATGATCTGACCAATGAAGTCGGACTTGGGGTTCTTGGGCAGAGCCATACCGAAGGTGAACTTGCTGCTCTTATCGGACCATTGCTGGAAGGTAATTCCGGTGTCGGCATCCTTGTACTCCTCAGAGAGAGCTGAGGCTCCGATCATCAGCGAGGCCGCTGAAAGAAGAGTTGAGAAACGCATGATGGCGGCGTTTCCAAAAGCTTAGGACGTAAAAATAAAGTATCCCAAGTACTAGTCTAAGCTAGTAAAAGATGAACAGATAATTTCGTCCCTTAGGGTGTGTATATCGGTCTCAAAGAAAGTGGTTGGATAAAGAGTGGACGAGAGGTGAAGATACACAGTAGCAAATGAACGTTGGCAACCAGTGCCTGTAAAGAATGAATAACTAAAAAAAGAAAGAAATAAAAAAAAAGATAGATAGACCAAGCTAGATGGATAGCATCAAGATCTCAAGAACATGTTGGAGGTGATCTGTCAGGCTGTTATATATGAGTCCAACCAAACAAATGCCGTTTACCGCGGAAATTCGCTTCCGAACGCTCGGGACCGTTTTTGCAAACATGGAAAACGGTATTGGTGGCTTAATTCGCATGGCATGGCATCGGCCAATATTTCGCTGCCATTGTGGAGGACCAAGAATGGTAATGCCTGATCTACCCACACGAGCCAGCACCTTGTTGCTTCAGGTTGTTTGAGATGTCGAATTTCTGCTGTGTAAGGTCTTCTTTCCTATTGGCTGTGGACCTGGTTTCAGGTTGACGGTCCAGACCCCGAACAAGGTAACAGAGCCTCTGTGGACCCCCGGCACTTTTTATTCGAAACGACACCAGGGAGCTAGATTCTGCAAGGGTTGTTTTTGTGTCTGGCAGGATCAAAAGGATCAAAATCTGTTTCGTTCATCTGTTTCCGAGGGAGAGACCATGCAGACAATTGCCGGGGCTCAAAGGATCTTCAGGAACAGACATGGCACATATTTAGGCGAAGGTTTGATGAAACTTGAAGAGCATCTTCTAAGTTTATATTGTCTTAGACTAAGCTTTTGACAATTTATATAAGCATACACTTAACTAACAGCATAGTACGGAGTAGCTACAGCTTTGACTGTAGCTTAAAAGGAGGAGCTCTCAGGAACACGGTAGGATTATCGGCCAACTCGTGCGACTGTTAGCGCGATTCAGACCGCGTCACTGCACTCAACTGAGATTGAGCATTGATAAAAAATGCATGACTCGTAGTGCGAAACGAACGAAAACCCTTTGCCTCATTTTAATCATGCAGCCCAACCCACAACCACAAACAAGTCCACCAGACAAGCCAAGCCGGGAGAATCTCCACCTGTCAAACCTTACAATTCTTCCACAACACATCGATCCCACTGCTAATTGCTTATCCGCTTACTTATCATCTCAAGTCCTTGGTTCGTTCTTCCGCGGCTGCGATCCACTCTCGCAATCTCGATTCGGATCTTGCTTTCAATCCGACCTTGAAAGGCTTGGGATCAGTGGTAAGGGATGTGGGCACCGCGTTGCATTCAATCGCATCCATGATTGCCATGTCCTTCTTGTCTCTGGGTGGAACGATCTCAAAAGCTGTGATGAGACGGATGAAGGCTGTGTAAAGTTCGCGATTGGCCAGGTGAGAGCCTGCGCACATTCGAGATCCGGCACCGTAAGCGTAGTGAGGTGTACCAATTTCCTTGTCATTGATATATCGTTCAGGATTGAATTCATGAGGATTAGCGAATCGCGCTTCATCGTAGTCTGCGGCGTAGGCATTCTAGAACATCAGTCAGTGCCAAGTTCTTCACCAGAATGGGAATCAGATCAGATGGACCAGGGCAGAAAATGACAAGGCTGTGATCTAAAGTGCAGGGCTGTCGTAATTACCATGAAGAATGTGGTCCCGGCGGGAATTGTTGCACCCTTGTACGGGATATCCTTGATATTAACCCGCGGAAGACAAATCGGGATAACCTGTGCCACCGGATATCAGCCCAATGATCATTTCGGATACAAGCTTTGACCTTACCGTCCAGAATCGCAGAATTTCCTTGACAAGAGCGGTGATATAGGGTACTTTCTCCTCCACCAGGCACTTCTCCCATGCTTCGCCATTGGGATAGACCTTGTAGATTTCTTCTAGAGCCTTGGCTTGGATCTCTTGGCCGTGAGCCGTTGCCAGATACGCAAGACCCATGACCAAATTGCCAGGAACGGTGTCCAATCCTGCAGAAACCATTGTTAAGCAAATGGATTTAATTTCAGCTTCGTTCAATTTTGCTTCTGGGTCCTTGAGGATATTGCCGGTGATACATGGTTTGTCGGTTCCCTCAGCGATGCGGCTCTTCAAATTGTTGAGGAGATCAGTAAGATACTTATCACGTCTCGCACGGAATTCTCCAGCTGAGTTGTTCTGTGCTCCCCAAATTCGCAGTAAAGGTACGTAGTCTTGCCAGTTGTTGCTTGTGGACCTGAAGTTGGAGATTTCCCGCTCCACATGTGTAATTTCATGGAGTAGCTCACTGTTCACGTCCCCATCAATGCGAAATCCGTAGTTGAGCGTCAAAGATGTGTTGAGTGCGAAACGAGCAAAGTAGGGCGACGGATCCAAGTCTTTGTTTCCCTTCTGACAATCATCCAGGAGCTCCTTAATGCTGACAAGAGACTCGAGGTCAAGAATTGGCATGTAAGATTGGGTGGCAGGACGGTTCAGAGCAGTGGCGGCAGCCTTTCGGCGGTTCTTGCAGGACTCGTCCCAAGGCGAGGTGCCGATGGTAAAACCCTGAGATGTTGAGACTACTGAGTGGAATGTGTGGAACATGGGGCGGGAGATCAGCGCTGACTGGTGAGTGATCCAGAAATGCTTGACAGCATCGTAAGAGTTGACGTAGACGACGCGCTGACAAGATTAGAGATGTGAATGACTTGACAATCCATTACTTACCTTATTGCCAAGTCGTGTCTGAAAGACTGGACCATACTTTGCAACCCATTTCTGCGCAACCCTCGCATGATCCGTTCCTAACTGGAATAGATTTCCAAAAAGTGGTACACCAGGAATCTCAGGAATACCTTTGATCTTGGGCTTATCCGTCGAGTTTGCTAACCTATACAGGAATAACAAGCCGATGAGGATTGAGACGTACAAAACTTGATCTGACATCGTGGGAGCTTAACGTGGGGAAGAGAGATGACATGCTGGACAAACTGGCCGAACATTGTCAGCTCTTTATACAAATATTCCATTCCGACACAATTCCGACGACAACACCGCAACGTGACCTGTGTTCCCCTCAGTCTCTCAGATGCTCGGGCGGGATCTGCAGATGATCCCCATGTTTATACCCGAGTAAGCGGGGAAGCCAGTGCCGGATCCGACGACAACCGTGAATAAGACGCTTTCTATTGGTTCTTTTCGTTCTTTCTGGAGTTGTCCACGCGAGGTCAAGTACAAGTACCTGATTCATTGCGTCGCATTGACGGTTGAGATTTAGCCGTATGTATTGCCGCGGGCATAAAGAATCTTTCTACGTTCAGTGAATAATGGACATGCCCCAGCAGGTTTCCGAAAGTACGATCTATAATTTTTCATAAGAGAACTCGCTTATGTCTTGCCTCAAAAACGCTGTCCTCCAAGCTGAGGGGATCGAGATAACCGACTTAGAAGATCGTCTAATCTTACATAAAATAGTAAGCCAATTCCGTTCTTTAGTTCTCGGAGGTCAAGAGCCCTGTTAACTTGATGTATGGTAAGACGGCCTGAACGTTGAGCGTCTTTCTTGACATGTCTGTACCCGCTTATGTATCTTTCGCGGCACCAGCACCAAAGTAACGAGGTGCCCGGTAATCGATTGCGACACTCATATGAGATCGCGATGTACGTAATATGATTGAAGCAGTTATATCTATGAGCCCAAACCTGACACATCCGCACAGCCCGGATCATCTCTGTATAGAGGGAAAATCAACATGTACCGAGACTGCCCGGCGAAAGATACATTTACCATAATACGCTAGAGATAAGTAGAGTAGTCAGTGAGACTTCAATTCCTTAGATACTAAAGCTAACACTAAAGCTCAAGTGTCGTCAACTGGCTTGTCATACATGACCTCTAATAGCCGAGAGCACTCGGAAGTTAGACTATCCTTTCCGAACAAAACCCACTTTCTTCAGACTTGCCGTGCTCCACAGCCAATGACGATAGAGCTCAGCCAAGGTCAAGTACTGCACTGACAAACAATGTTCTGGCATAACTTGGGAAATCCCCAGATCAATATCGGATACTCAAAGGCTTTCTCTCATTTTCGCCGACAGGCCACGGACTAAGACAAAATGAGCGACTATAAAGATGTGATACCAGAGCAAGTCAAAGGGAACTGGTAAAAAAGAAGCACATTTCAACCGTCATATCCATCATTCATTCGAAGCATAAACAGCATGTCTGCTAAGTTTGACCTCTCTAAACCGGATCGGAAAATTCACGTCGGAGTCATTCTGATTGATAGGTAAGCAGAAATTTGCCATCAACCCTTGGAAACCCGAATAACAGCCCTTTCAGTGAGACTGAAATCCTTGATGTTGCTCCCATCGACTTGATTCATGGTCTTTCCAAGAGTTTCTGGAAGAAGGGCATGGCAGATTTCGTGCCCGCCGAATGGGAAGAGCAGACCTTCGATATGGAGTTTCACTGGGTTTCCAAGAACGGCCCAGCTTCGCCTAGCAAACTGACCAGCGGCATCAACCTTGTCCCTACGGTGTGTACATACGCTCGATAAAATGACTTCCATGACCTAACAAATCCCAGGACTCTTTCGAAACATGCCCTCCGCTTGACATCGTTCTCATCGGGGCTTCTACCATAAACCAACCTCCCGACGAAGCCGGACTAGCCTTTATACGCAAAGCCTGGGAAGAGTGTTCTGCGTTCCTTACAATTTGCGGCGGCGTTGTGGTTCCTCTCCAAGCCGGTATCTTACAGGGGAAAACAGCGACCGGTCCAGTCATCATGCTCGACACGTTTCGAAAGCAAGCCCCGGATACCAACTGGGTCAGCAAGCGCTGGGTCAGAGATGGAAAGCTGTGGACGAGTGGCGCGCTTCTCAATGGCGAGGATATGATGACTAACTTTGTCAAGCATTACTGGGGTGGCACTTATGTTGACTTCTTGAGCAAGCTTGGTGCTTGGCCTGATCGTGATGTCGACTTTAGGGACGTCGCTTGAGAGACTATACTGAGCTGGCAATTGCCGCTGTTCTTGGTTTCGCGGCACCAGAAGAATCAGTCACCAAGACTCTAAGGGATGAAATAATTTAGACACCTCAGACCACTAATTAGATTACTTTATTTTCAGCAACCTGAGCCTTAGTGAATAACTCTTCTGTACCTAGGGATCTAGCCTGGGAATAAGAATGAGCACCATTTTAACAGATGCAAATGCAACGTCCATATTCATTTCATGGCTTAACAATGATATCTTTCCTGTTTTGAAAACCAGAGACAACTCCTTATAAACTCGTTCGACAGTGTTATATGGAGCTCGGAAGTCATGTCTGATATGGATGCCGACATCTCATCAAATCGATCACGATACTCAGCTCTAAAGGCCATCGCTCAGCCATTACCCACAACACCGTCGAGCAAACAGACACACAGCTCTTGAAAGTGTTCACGTCAAAGACCGCGCCCTGTGCTGTGAGGCTCTTGATACAATGAATGAGAGCGGCGCCGGACTGGAACAGGTTTGGCGTAGTTCGCCAGTGGAACCGTAACTGTCCATCTTTGAACCCTTGTCTGTACAATTCGATGCTTGTAGAAGCATATTGCGCAAGATCTCTTAACTCCTCTTCCACCAGATGGGGAAAGTGACGGGATGGTGAGATCAGAGACACTAGAGTCGCATATAAAGCGCCATCAAAGAAATTCCGAGGTGCCAGCTTTGATCCCGCGTCGACAGGTGGGATATTGGTATGCCAGTCCATGAGACGGTCCTTCATGTTCATCTTCCATCCTTTGTAGTCGAAGAAAGCACCACTTGCTGGAGTCTTGTAGTTGAGTATAGAGAATATTTCGTACTCTAGTTGACGGAAGAGGATGCAGTGGTTGGCCAATGGGCTTGACGACTCGGGTCCGCTTGTTGAAGGGAGAGGTGTGAAGATAGCCTCGTCGGGTATTGATCGTGGGCGATTTAGCATAACGCATAGATTTGTTTCGAGTATGTATGTGCACCAGAATACCCTTCTTCGTTTGTTAACCTCGGGATCAGAACAAGGCGCGTCTAGACCGACGGAGCGTTTTCGTTCAAAAGGTCGAGGTCAATGGCCAGCCGTGTCGATAGACCAACCATATGCCAAGCGGTAGAGAGATTCGAAGCGAAAATGGTATACTGTGCGATGAGAAGAAGGTTCTGAAGATGTTGCAAATCGCCTTGCCACGTAGCCTGTGGTCGTTCTGTCAGTATACCGACAGCTGATGCGAAGAATGACTCGGATGCGGTCGTTGGAACAGCGGAATCTATTCTGTTGAGAAGTCTGATGGCGATAGCAAGAACCATGCAGAGTTGGAATTTCTGTATCGACGAGCCTTCTCCGGGAGTAAGATGGTGCTGATGTAGGGTGGCAATGACTTTGTTGAAGGATTCTTGATCAAGCACAGGTGAGAAAAAGTTGGAATGTTCGAAGTAGGTGGCGGCGAGTTGAAGTGCAGTCGCTTTGGGTGGAAATTAGATTATTTCTGGTACAGCGATACTGTCGAGCAGAGCATGGTAGCCTGAGCCTCCGGAATCTTGAATATCGTTTGGCTTAGGAACAAGTAGACCCAGTAGGTTCAATTCGTTGGAGCGGATCGCCTCCGGTGTGATCGCCAGAGCATCTTGCGAGGTCCGGCTTCCAGCAACAGACTCGGTGTCTACACCCTGACTGCGGAGTGCGAGCTCGAGCTCTGCGACTCGATCTTCGAGATTTCTTATGTAACTGACAAAAGCGTAAGTATTCGTCCAGCCATTTTTATGAAAAGCTATACCTTCGTGGTGCAGATTGCCCATCTATATCGACGCTTATGCAAGTTGTTCCTGCACGTACACAGGCTGAACAGGCGGGAATGTTCTGGTCACAGCGCTGTTTCCGCGACTTGCATCGCTGACAGCCTGTCACATTGGCACGTCGGACATCACTTCGCTTGCGGTTTGAAGAGGCTGCCTCCATCTCCGAGTCCGCCAGCTTGGTTGGTCATGGTGGAATAAATTGACAGACATTTGAGAATGTTCCCCGAAAGTTTTAATACCAGTCGCACTTTCCCCGCGTGGGAAAGATAAGAAGGGCGCGTCGCTTCAGTGGTTGTGGACGATGGCGTCAGACGCGCTAACTCTTTTTGGATTAAGATGTGAATTTCCAGATTTAGGGTAACAATATTCAATGGACATCTGTCTAAACAAATGCAAACAAATGTGTATCAAAAACAATTTCTTCTATTAGAAGAACATATGGCGACCGTATAGTAATAAACGTAAGTGTTGGAACTTTCTTTCGACGAGCTCACGTGATTGCTGGAGGAAACTCATCCTATTTGCAAAAGCTGCACCAAACAATTGCTGAAAATCTCCATCTCACAAGGTCTTTTAAACAAGCCCACCACTCAAGCTCGACCACATAATTTTGATCGTAAAAGCATTTCAAGTCAAAATCTATTGTCAATACCTCACTGATTCATTTATTTGTGCTACTGAAAGGCTTAGAAATATCTGCAAGCCATGCGATTACATGCGCGTGGCAGTACAGCGCGAGAGCGGCGATTTACAGCGCTGCAGCAGCACTACATCCAGGTATTGGGCAGCGGAAGCCTCAAATATCGTCCGAGCAATCTGCCCTACCCGATAAACTTCTCACCATAAACTCTACACCTGCGAATCTTTTGTCTGAATCTTGTGTCCTGAAAGACCATACATAGTTAGACAATATGGCATTGAGATTGTTGGTTAATTACTGCCCGGGCATGTTTTGCTTTTTCTCATTGCACTGCGAAATGAAGAGTGGACCTCCCAAGCTGGACCCCTGAGGCCACTACAACGCTCTGGCTGCGCCACTGACATGCGCCTCTTTCGTTCAACAGCCAGATGGTTGATCTCGACCTTGCATCTCTCAGATCTGGATTCAACTGCCTAGCTCACCTCGGTAGATTCGGCAATCAACTCACTTCTCCTCATTTCATCCCACTTTCTGCGATGAAACGATTACCGTTGCTGACAATATCTGCAATCAATATGTTACCAATCGGCCGTTCCATCCCTATCAGGTGATGCGAAGCTAGGGGGCCAGAAAGGCTAATCTGTCCCACACCAATCGGGATTCCGCGCCTCCCTACCCCGAATACAACAGAAACACGTTCTATGAACAAGGTTTGCGGCGATAGCTCCCCTCTGAGACGCAGCTTTTTTGGTTCCTGTTTTTGAAACGGGGGAAATTTAATTGCAGTCTCGGCAAGTGAATGCGGGAGAAGAACGCCCAGCAATTATTGGCCACACGGCTTGACATTCCGAATAGATGATGTGACATCCCGACATGGATGGCATATACACTATAAGAGGGACAGATCGCGCCTGCGACCCTACAATGGGCAGCTTCGTTAGTACTTACTGCTAGGAACACAGACCACACTCTCTTTAACTTGTCACTCGTTCGAGTCGCTCCTTGAATCATGCCTCGTCTCCAAGCCATCGCGCTGGCTGTCTTCAGCGGCCTGCAGGTTGCATCTGCTTACCCCAATCCGGAGGATACCAAACTACGTGCCGAGTACGACTATGTTATCGTTGGCGCAGGAGCTTCGGGTCTCACTGTTGCAAACCGATTGACCGAAGACCCTGGTATGACTTCTTACAAATAAGAGAAAGGTCGTAACAGCTGACTCAGATGTGAAATAGCCGTGACCGTTCTTGTTATTGAAGCGGGCGACTTGTAAGAAACTGCTATCCTGGTATCTACTTTCACGCTAACATATTGCCAGCGACAAAAATGAAGACTATATGACTATTCCTGGCCTTGCTGGTGGAGCCGTAGGAACCAAATACGACTGGAACCTGACATATCCCGCAACTGAATCCTTGAACGGTCGCAATATCACAGCTCCCCTTGGCAAGGTAGTCGGTGGATCAACCAAGCTCAACCGTATGGTCTACGATCGGGGTTCGAAATCGGATTACGACCGCTGGGAAACACTCGGCAACGGAGACTGGCAGTGGAAGTCTCTTCTCCCCTACTTCAAGAAAGTAAGAGACCTTGTGATATCTAGGCGATTACAACCTGACATGTGATGCAGAACGAGAAGTTTACTCCACCAACTGCTGAGATCAAGAAGGAGTATGGAGTCACCGTCGACCCTGCTGCACATGGATCGAACGGTTTCATCCATTCTACATACTCGCCCTTTTTCTGGCCTACCACAAGTAAGTTCTTATGTGAGCTTCAACTAGGACTTAGGCTACTCTATTCTGGTACCCTGACTTAGAGTAGCTTGAGATCACGTCCTGTTCAAGTTGAACAGTTCAACTATTCCCTACAGCTGATGTGAACTGACAACCTTCTTTAGAGAACTTTGTGCAGGCCGCGGGCGAACTCGATATCAATGTCGCTGTCGATCAAGCTAACGGAAACGCCATTGGAGGATACTTCTGTCCCCACAACATCAACCCCAAGACTGTTTCGCGTTCCTCTGCTCAAGACTACTACAGTGCTGTCTCAAGCCGCAAGAACCTACAGCTGCTGTCTGGCCGCCAGGTTACGCGTGTTCTCACCAAGAAGAGTGGAAAGTCTGTCAAGGCTACTGGAGTCGAGGTATTTCTCACTGCGCCTGTCGTGTTTGCTTCTCAACTGACCATTTCAACAGTTTGCAACAAGCCGAGACAGTAAGCGACAGACAGTCAAGGCTAAGAAGGAAGTTGTTTTGGCCGCTGGCTCTATCCACACTCCTCAGATCCTGCAGGTCTCTGGTATCGGTGACCCAGCTCTGCTGTCTAGCATCGATGTCCCTGTTGTCGTTGATCTCCCTGCCGTTGGCCAAAACTTCCACGACCACGTTTTACTCGCCGTCATTAGCACTCGTGAGTTCCTGAGGACTTCGAACTTGGCAAGCAGTATGGACTAATCATATACAGTGAGCGCTCCTGTCATCCAGACCGGCAACCTGACCAGCAACGTCACTTTCGCCGCCGAAGCTCGAGCTCAATATGACAACGAGAAGACAGGCCCCTACACGTCTCCCACCGGAGACTTCTTGCTTTTCTTGCCTCTTTCCAACTACACCAGCTCGGCTTCCGACATCCACAAGCAAGCCACTGGCCAAGATGGCGCCAAGTTCCTCCCCTCAGGAACACCTTCGGAGGTCATTAAGGGCTACAAGAAGCAACAAAAGGTTCTCAACGACAAGCTTTTGGACACCAGCTCGGCCATGCTCGAGATCATCTGGAGCGACGGTGCCGCAATCCTTGGCCTTCAACACCCATACTCTCGAGGTTCCGTCAAGGCCAAGTCGTCCAGCGTTTTCGACTCTCCTGAAGCCAACCCTGAACTTCTCAAGAACCCCCTCGATGTCACCCTGCTTATTGAAGGAGTTCGATTTGCCCGCAAGCTTTCCAACACCCCTGCCATCAAGTCTCTCGGCCCCTTCGAGATTGTCCCCGGCGCGAACGTCACAAGTGACAGCGATATCGAGCAGTTCGTCCGTTCAGGTGCTTCCACTCTCTTCCATCCTGCTGGCTCGTGCAAGATTGGAAGCCGAAGCGAGGGTGGTGTTGTTGACCAGGAGCTCCGCGTGCATGGTGTTTCTGGCCTGAGGATCGTGGATGCCAGTATCATTCCTCTTCTGCCCGCAACGCACACCATGACTACCGTATATGCTATGGCTGAGAAGGTAAGTCTCCACACTGATCTCTTGAATGCTGTTTGACTAACATCTCCAGGCTGCGGATCTTATCAAGCAGGGATAAAGAGATATATATAGGCTTTGACAGTAACAGATCCGTAGACGCTGGCAAGGGCGTTCTCGACGAAACAACACGTCGGGAATAAGGAGATCGTATGCATTGTGGATAGGTATCCAGGGACAGCGGTTCCACCATTGTATTGTACTAGACTAGCAACGTATCAATCACTGTCATTCCCTCTCCATTTTGTTCCGCATGATGGAGCCGCTTCAGGTTCTCTTCTTCGTGCTGGTAGATGGCTCCTCACCAGTGTCCTCACCAGCTTCTCGAGTAGACAAAGATTCCTTTCCATATCATTAGCTATCGAGTGTCTACTAGTGTAGAGTATACGAACCTTCAAAGCTTTGACTTGATTTTGACTTCAGCCTCCTGTCTGAGCTTGGCATCTTCCTCTGCCCCTTCCTTGAGGAGCTGGGCCCAGAGCTCATCGAAAGAAGCATTCTCGTAGTCTAAGAAACTATTAGTTGATATGTTTGTAGCTGCTAGAATAGGGTATACATACCGAAAGAAGGAGGCTCAGGAGAAGGCTCTGGAGCAGGCTCTGGCGGGAACACCTCCCATACAGGTACAAGTTGGTCCATCGGAACGGGGAAAGGAAAGACTCGTATAGAAACGCGGGAGCCATCTGAGTCAGTGATGGTAATGAATGGTCTGGAGATGCGGAAGCCATCTGAGTCGTTGACGGCGTGGTCAGAGCGCGCCATTTCGCTGGTGAGGAATAATCGGTGCTTGAACAACTTGTAAATGGTAAAATCAAGTGATGGTTGAGTCAATCTCGCTGACCGCGGCCATGAAGAAAATGCACTGTAGCCTGAGTTGCCAGGCAACCATAGCTTTGGCAGATTTCCTTGTATCGGAGGAAAGGGCGACCGATCGACTTGAGGGCCAATTAGACTTTGGTTGGTCACGAGAGTAGAATATGCAATGCACTGTCATGCGGGACGTAAAGGAAGTGAATCGGAGCTACCTGGCCTACATTATGCAGGCACACATCTGCCTAGACCTTCGGGTCTTCACTTCACTGAACCATCATTAGGCGCTATGAGTCACAATAGCGAAAAGACGCATTTCGGAATTCAACATCGATGACGTCTTCGAGTCCGCTGTTCTCTTCATCCTTCTCCTCATCCTTTTCAATTTCCTCCTCATCTTTCTATGCGCCTCTTTCCACGGTTTCCTCCTTCTCTTTCCTGAGGTAGGTATGTATAGCCTACTTTAGCAGCTGCGAGCCTATCGACTGATAGCTTCTTAGACTATGAAACAGCTTCGTTCGATAGCAGCAGGGGAAAGAGCTGAGGCCAGCCAGGAGGCTGAAGTTATAGCCTATTCGAAGCTTCCCGATATACCTAGTCTCCGACAATAAGACTGAGGTGGAGCGCCCTGCTCCAATGATCACCATCACAGATGCGGATGGCAGCCGCTACTTAGCGGACAACCCCCCCCGCTTGCGCATCTCGGTCCCTGTCTTTCCTGCCACCGTTCCCGAAGACCAGCTTGTTCCCGTTTGGGAGCCTGAGCCTGAGCCTGAACCAGAGCCACCTTCCTTCGGTATGTATGCCCTACTTTAGCAGCTACCAACCCATTAACTAATAGCTTTTAGACTATGAAAATGGTTCTTTGATCAGCTGTAGCGCCGCGTATCAGAGAAAGCGGATGAGGAAGACGTCGGGCTCAAGCAGGAGCATGAGGATATAGCGTACTCGAGGCTTCCCGACACAGTCTCTGAATATAAGACTGTGCGGGTTGCCTCGAGGGACTACATACCTCACAAGTGCCGAGCCTGCCATTGTGCTCAGTGGGGTTCCTGCCTTGAAGAGTCATCTTGGCTGGTTAGGCCGCCTGCGCTGCCCTGTTCTGAAGGTATTCACAGTCTACACTAGCAAATACTTATAAGCTAATAACCCATATAGCAACTTATATCTACCAGAGAGGCCGAGGCAGCTGTTGGAGAGACTCGTGCAGGTGGTTGCGACCGATGGCGATCAGTTTTAGCTTCTACACGAAAAGTTGAAAGTCACGATATGTGCCCTAGAATAAGCTTTTCCATCAGAAATAAAAAAGTCTTGCCTGTCTTCTGTTGGCATCTCTTGCACCCACGTCTGGTATGAACATGAGCCAAGACACACCTTCGACGCCTTTACCAGAACACAATCAGCTGCGATGGACCCTTCTGGAACGCTCCCAGCAGAACTTCTCGTTCCAATCTTGTGGAACCTCCCCGACCTTGGGAGTCTTTACAATATAGCACGTGCTTCTCTGAGAGTTTTTCATTTCCTGAACGGCTCCCTAGGCACAGCGACTTTCGAACATATTCTCGACTCGTGGTTTAGAGTGATTCTCGATCATCACCTGGGTATCAGTGCTGGGAGACACAAAGGCTTCTTTGACTGGTGAGAATTGAGTACCACGCTATGGATGCCGCATATTCTGCGGCTAATCGCCCTTGTCAGATCCTGCTCCTCGACGAATCCGTTGGCAGAAAGCCTCACGTCTTTTACTCCCAAATACGTTATGTCGACCAGGACACAAATGATTGGCTTCCCACACGGGACGTTTATACCACCGTCATGTTTGCCAACTATTCGACTTCAAGACGTAACAGGTGGTGGTAAAGCTCTCTCTTCGCGTGAGATGCTGTGTCTTGTCAGGAAAATCTTTGCCTTAACGGATGAATGTTTTCACTTTTACCATGATCGCATGAAAGCCACCAAGCCCCAACATCTCGTTCGGAAACTATCGAGTACGCGGTATTTGGGAAAGTCTTACAACCTCGATGCTGGCGGTCAAGTTTCATACTATGAGTACCAGCACATCCTGCATGGTTTTTGTAGTCTTCAACTTCGCTACGAACTGAAAAATGCTGTTCAAGAAGGTCGACTTGCGTGGCCATCAGAGTACCTTGAAGCCATACTTCGAATGGATAAAACTTACCACACCGGCATAGACTTTGAATAACCCGAAACCTGTTTTGCATGGGAGCCGCTGGTAACGGCAGCGATCTATGTGGCATCTTGGGAAGGAGTCTCTGATGAAAGCCCTTCTGTAGGAGACGTTGCTTTAGCCTGCAACGGGTTGAGGGTCTTTTACGATACTGGCCTTCAGCCATTGACAGGGGGACATCTGAGATTACCGCGGCCAAAGCACGAAGATCTAAAATTTACGTGGCCAACCACAGTCATCCGTCAACCACCCCCTTCAAGAACCTTTCTTGATCACTGCTATAGATTGATGTTTCCTGGCTGCGGTATCGCACGGTCCGCAAGGATTTTGGATTCCCGAAACAGTTGTTCTATAACTGAAGGGTTGTTGTTTCGCCCATTCAGGTGTTTGGGATTCGGCATTTGGGATGATGACCGGTTACTGGGAATGGAAATGGTACATGGACCACCCGGCTCTAACTACATTGAAGGTCTGTTTACACCATTCAGTACTTATGACGAGGATCTGGCTTTTAAATGGGCTAGCCTTCTACGTCCCGAGGAGAAGGATGAATTGCGTGCGTATCAACAGAGGAGAGGTTGAACGAGGGGATATCTTGGACAAGATGTGCTATTTAGATTAGTGCCCTGGTTACTTAACCTGGTGGTCGATATTATAGAATGTATCGTGGGTTCCTGCCACCTCGATGAATTATGTTCTATTTTCCAAGTTACTCCTCAATTAGTGTGTCTTTGCAAAATGTGTAGTAGAGAGGTATATTTAACCCTTGGAAGAATGTAACAAAATAAGCGATACATGAACCAACAGGTGGATGACAGAGGAAATGTCTAAGGCTTAGGGCTGTAAAATAAAGTAGTCTAAGCACTACTCTTAAGCTAGCATAAGAGAACTAAACTTCGTCTTTTATGCTTGTGGCGGCCAAGTTTCCTGGCGCCCTGACGACTATTCTAGCAGCCAAAATATTTCCTCAGCTTATCAATCACACTTTCAACAACCTCGTCATCACCGACATCAGCTTGCCAGGTGAACCCAAATCCGACATATTCCTCATCGTCAACCACGCAAACCACCAACGGAGCCCCAGGAGCAAATGCACATCGACTCAGCTGCAGCTTTCCTCGGTGCCAGAACGGACTGCCATCTCCTGGGAGATTCTTGGATTGTGGGAAAGTCCCCAGGTTAGAAACCTCGAAGGACTCGCCACGTGGATTACCAACAGAACTAGCAAGAAAGGCTTTGATGTCTGGAATTAGTTTGAAGACAGCGACATTCGCATAAGGCTCCCCAGAAGGTGAAATATCTGAAAAGTACCGTCGCGTGGCTTTTTGGATCTCCTTGGCATGTTTCCAAGCGGTACCATCCAGATCCAAGTCCGAACGAAGAAGTTGCACCTTGAAAGCATCGATGAAGTTACCCATTACTCCATCGACCTGTTTCGGAGGAAGGTCAGAGCGTAGGCTGACTGGTAGGTTGCATGTCAAAGCCGCCGTTGTCGAAGGAAGAGAATCGTACAACATCCTGGCTACAAGGGCTGGAAGAGTTGCTGTGACTGTGGTCTTGTTCCTTTTGCACTCCTGGGCAAATGATTGTAGAACGCGTACTGGGAAGGACAGGGACTTGTAACGTGTCTTGCAGGGAATGGTGACCGGACTGCCCCTCCACTCCTGAACGCCTGCGGCATCTGGTTGGGGCAGGGTTTCAGGCAGCGGCAGAGGGTGAAGGTCTTCAAGTGGCAAGGAGATAGGAGCGTCATTCGAGTAGATGATATGCTCTGGTCTCATGTCCTCAGAACTGGCGGAGACGTCACAGAGAGCTTTCTGGAACGCGTTTTGGAAAATCTGGGCACTAGTCCCATCGCATGAAGAATGGTGATAGATGAAACATGCTGTAAATCCATCTTGCGAGTCATGGTCGCGTAGAATGATCAACCGCCAGACTGGCAGCGTACCGTAGCCAACCTTGAAGCTTGTGTTATGTCGCTCCTCGAGCAGTAAGTCAAGCTCGTCGTCAGTGGGAGAATGAGAAGACAGAGGTTGAGTTCGTTGAACGAAAGACACAACCTGCTTCAGATCAATGGATCCCAAGCGACCCCAGTAAGGCCTATCAGTTTCTGGTACTACTGGAATTGCAAAAAGGATGGGATGCTGTAGAAGCACTTGGGATACGGCTTTGAGTATCAACGACTCAACGTCAAGCTCAGCTGAGGGCCGTGAGGCTTTGTAGTGAGCTGAGAAACCGCAGTTGGTGAAGAAGTCGATGTGATGCGCAGCCGCAGCAACCTCTTCCAGTTTGCCTTTCAAAAAGTTAGTCAATCCATGCGTTGACTTGGGAAATGGAGAAGTACCTAGGGGGCGGATCTTTGGCAGTTGATGTTCAGCCATCTTTGCTCTACCTTTACACTAATATCATGTCGACAGCCAACACCAGCAAACGACTTTATCGTAACATTATATAACCTATGGAGCTATCTAGGCAAGAGCCAGTTCGCGCATCAGATTCCTCACAAGTGATCAAACTGCCTTGCCAGCCTTCTGAAAGTGTCACATGTAATGTCAGGCCCTATGATAGACACGAGGTTCGTCTTACTGACACCATCTTCAATGCCCGGCATGCAGTGTTCACAGTGCCCGGAGTAGACACAGTCAGCATTGCTCGGCATCCGGAAGATCGGAGAAATAGATGTAATTGCTTACAAGCCCCAAGCCTTGTGCAACCACATAAAGTAAGATCAGGAAATATCCCGCGCATAGAGTTGAGGTGAATCCTCCGCTCCTCTAGGACTCTTGGCTTGGCCTGTTCGTTGCTCAGCCCTGTAAGAGGTGGGGGTTGGATGTGTTACACAAGGTCAGCAGAACGGCCTCAAAACTTCTCATGCTATGACAAACAATCTCAACGACCTACTCGTTTGGGTAATTGTGGCGATCCAGTGAGGTGCTCGAGTTGTGAATCACAGATATTGTACGACCTGGCTTATCAAGGGCTCATTATTGCTCACGGACTGTACAAGTGACATGTGACGAGAGGATTTAACGGCTCCTTTGTTAGAGAGCAAACAATCCAGCACTAACTTGTGGCTTTTCCAGTCTAACAACATTTTGTCTCAATCTTTACAACTTCTCAGCCATGGACTACCCACATCCCTACTCTCAAGCTGCAAAGCTTGACGAGAGAATCAAGATACCTCGTCCCTGCTATGATCCTGTCCTGGCACCAATGCTCGACTATGCCTCACTGCCAGAGGAATTCAGTCTAGATCTTATGCGCGGTGTCGCTTCAGGCGATCAAGAATGTCCTCATGGCTCTCACACCTTCAATGCTGAGACCATTCTCAAGGACCAGCCTCACCTGATCCATGCTGAGCATTCTGTCAAGGGACCTGACAATAACGAAGTCATTCTTTCGGTCTTTACTCCTAAAACACCAGGAACAGCACCCCGTCCAGTATTGTATCATATACATGGCGGAGGAATGGTCTCGGGCGACAGATTCACAGCCTTAACCCAGATCATTGACCTTCTGGCTGGCATAGACTGTGTTGTTGTCTCTGTCGAGCATCGTCTTGCTCCCGAGACTCGGGCACCTGGACCTGCCGAAGACTGCTACGCTGGTCTTGTGTGGGTTTCAGAGCATGCTGAGACCCTCGGAATTGACCCGACTGCCATTGTCATATTCGGTGTCTCTGGTGGCGGCGCTCTAGCAGCTGCCACATGCCTCATGGCACGGGATAGGAAGTGCCCTGCAATTCCTATCAAAGCTCAAATGCTATACTCCCCTCTGCTGGATGATCGCTGCGAGAGTCTGGCAGACCAGCAGTTCGAGTTCGGGAACCCAGCTCCTACAACATGGCTTCGAGCTATCTGGGACCACATTCTTGGAGATGATAGAGGATCAGACAAGGTCACTCCTTATCAAGCACCAGCCAGAGAGACTGATCTCTCGAACCTACCCCAGGCCTACATCGACGCTGGAGAGTGCGAAGTGTTTCGCGATGTTGCTGTTGCCTATGCTACTAGTATGTGGAAAGCTGGATCGACAGCCGAACTCCATATCTGGCCAGGAGCTTTTCATGGATTTGATATGATGGATGATCCAGAAATCCCGCTGATTGGTATCGCAAACAGAGCGAAGGCCAATTGGTTCAAGAGGGTCTTGTCTACTGAAACCAAGCCAAAATCTATTCCAGACATGCATGAATAATGGCTGGGTGGAGTTTCTTTTTAGCTGAATGAGATGTAACAGAACAGTACCACTGTAATCCCCAGTTTCCTATCCAGAAAGCCAAATTCAAAGTGAGATAGTTTAGAAGATAAAGTCTAAGGCAATCAGGATAAAGGTCTAAATATAATTCAGACTAGCATAAAATGACTAAATAATTTTGTCCCTTCTTGCAACGAAAACAACTAATGCAGCCTGAATCCTCCGTAGGTATAGGGAACCCCGGTTCGTTCAAGCGACGCGTCCCTTCGTTTGCTTGATGTTCTTAATGTTGATGTTCTTCCACATCATTGTACCACCAAAGCCAAGCACCCAAACCACAGTACCAGCTATAAAAAGAAGCCGGTGAGCGTCACCGTAAGCATGCTGGATTGCCAGTCTGGTAGGCGATCCGACCGGGAAAGAAAGTTGGGTAACAATATCCGCAGCGATGATTGGCAAGTTGGGGAGATCCTCTGCTGGGAGGTACTCAGCCAGCTTCCGTGGGATGACGTCTTGCCAGATCGCTGATGAGACTGTAAGACCAACAGCCTGTCCGATATTTGAGCACATTGACACCAGAGCGATAGCCACAGCGAAGTACTGTTGCTCATTCACAGCCGCCAGGATGGCGATCTCGGCGGTGATCATAATGGAGCCGCTTCCGAAAGCAATAATTAGTTGCGACATGACTATGTAGCCGATGCCCTGGTCGGGTTGACGAAAATGGATCATCAGGCCGGTGCCAAGGGTCGCAAGAGGAATCGCCATGTACATGGTTGCAGCTTTGAAGTTTCCGGTACGTGACAGGAACCAACCGATGAAGATGGCAAAAACAAAGCTCCCGACAGTGTATGTTGACATGATGTAGCTGGCCTCCGTGACGCTCAAGTCATTGACAACTTGAAGTATGGATGTGAAGTAAAGCCCCCAACACCCATAACTGAAGAACAGCGTGAAAGAGACCAGACAGGCTCCGGCAACAGTACGATCGAGAAGGAATTCCCATGGGATAAAAGACACCTTCGCAAAGCGCATTTCCCAAATCCCGAAGGAGATAAGCAAAAGAATGCCGAAGACGAAGAAGCAAATGATCATGGCAGAGCCGAAACCTTTTGCTTGCAAAGTATATAAATTAAAGGGAAGAAGAAAGAGAGCCACTCCTGCTGAGAGGCTGAGAAGGCCGATGACATCGAACTCGCGGACATAGTACCTGGTCGCATTGACCATCGAGCCATGAGACTGCCTTTCAGGGATGAGGCCTTGTCTTTTGGCTCGGAGGTAGTGGAAATTGAAGAGACAGAACAGTGGAATAGTGACAGCAGGTACGAGTATCGACTCCATGCCAAAAGCCCAACGCCATCCTGGCCCATTCAGAAACGACGTTGAGATTGGACCACCAAGCCAGGCAGTGATGATGTTGGGGGATGCACATATCGACTGGATAAGACCTCGATTGCGAAGGGAGGTAGTATCCGCGATGAAGACGCTGAGACTGTATCCAACACCATTGATGCCAACAGTATAGAAGACTTGCGAGGCAGCGTAAGCTTCGACGTTGTTGCAAGCAGCCGACATGATAAGCCCAAGAGTCGCGAGAGTAGCGCAGAAGAGGAAGCCTTGCGGACGGCCAAAGATATCAAGAGTCTTCGCAATACTCAAGTTGGTGACACCTCCAATGACTGAACTCATAACGCTGGTAGTGGGTGTAAGGGAATGCATCGCGAAGTCGGACGTAACATATGGGAGTAGCGCGCCGCTTATTCCCCCTACCAGTCCTTGCACAAAGTAGACGAGCCAGATGAGTACGAATGCGATCAGAAGAGATGTCTTGGACCAGGAGAGGGTAACGGCTTCAATGTTCTGAACGCCGTGCTGGAAGTTTGCGTCGACAACATCATCGCTGCTTGAGCCTTCGGTGTCTCGGTCGGGGTCATCGTGGGGAGTTTCGTGTACTCGATGGAGGGCTTTCGTATCAGAATCGGGCGGAGGTGCGAACGGCATTTTGGCAATTGGATTACTTGAAGATGGTTGAAGAAAGACAGACGTTGCTTTAGAATGAGCGCGAAAGGGTCAATTATAAAGAAGATAAATAGAACAAGATGATCATCCCACGAGGTACCCGATTAGAAGAGATTGCCTTTCGGCCACCGATTCACTGCAAGGTGTAACATGCGCAGTACCGTAGTCTGACACTGAGACCCTACCCTAATAGGGCCTGATTGAGACCGACCAATAAATATTTTGCTCAAATTCTCTCATCATCACCGGCGGCCAACAGGCCTCGTCCAGTCGCTCGGTACCTGGAGTCTTCACTGAAAATAGCCTTCCACATGTTCCACCGCTGTAAGACTGTTGGGCGGTTTGCGATAAATACCCATCCATCCATGGATACTTGCTCTAGATTGCGTGGTAGCCGTTGAGGTACCGGAAACATTGGCCGCCGAGAGCCTAAAGGACGAAATAAATTAGACTAGCATTTAGTCTATCTTGTTTCGGCATCCTAAACCTCAGGGCATATCTTCTGTTACCCGTTCGGTTAGGATTAATTTGCTCTGCGCCATGTTGCTCTCATTCGAGCAGGTTTGTTAGTGGAGGGCTTATTTTAGTGAGTCTGCGGCTGACTGACCCCTGGGACCTTTGGCGAGCCGTCCCGCTTCGGTAGCTAAGCTAGGCATGGACAAGAGCTGTGCTTATAGGTGCATCTACTAGACGTCGTGAGCACATTAGGGTTGTCCGGGAGGTTGGCTGGGTAAAGGACAGGGAGAATCTCTGTGCTCCAGTGCATCAGCATGTTCCTGGCGCTTGTGGAAGGGCTACAGTCAGGCATGCGAAAGACGTGGAAAGGATTGTTCAAGGTATCGCACGAGTTTGGTGAACGCATAAGGTGTTTTCGACATTATTTATGTAGGAATCTTGATCGCAGGGTTGTCTCAAATTTTACTCTTTGGGGTTGATGCGGATGCTTGCAGTACCGCCTTGCTTAAGCGGATGCATGAGGCGTCCTGAAGATTCTGCTACAGGGCTCGTGTATAGTGCTTTATCGCTACAACCCAGGGCGTCACAAAAAAGCATCAACGGGCATTTAGTAAATTTTACCACTTCTATTAAACGACGGGACTCACACACAAGAAATAAAGCAATTTGTAAAGTTCCAGCACCAAACAATCATTCAGTCTTGTGATCGAGGAGCACTGCATACTTGATAAACTCCTCATCACTCATAAGCATCTTCAATTCTTCAGGAAGCGTGCCCATAACCAGTTCTACCCCTCCGTCTTTTCTCAACGGAGAAATGACCAAGAACCTGAATCTTCTGTGACCTCTCTCAATCTGTGGTCTCAGGGCCTCAGGGCTACCGCCAGCAAAGAATGAGTCGCCAAATGAAATGTCGCTAGTTTGGAATAACATCATGTTGGAGATCATGGCATTCATATGCTCGAGACCCATGTTCGCCGTTGCCGGCTTGCTGTATTCTGACATCGATTGAAGCAGAGTAAAGGTGTCATGAACCAAACGAGGCGTAATTCTCGTCGCTGATTCACGGATCAAACCTGCAATTTGCGCAACACTCGTATCGGGCGCGCAGAGCGTCTCAATTGGCATGGTTGGACGGTTCATGATGAGCAAGCTACCCATATAGGACGATGGCAGATGGGACGAGAAATATGGACGGCCATCAATTGGCATCTCCAAGATCGACAATTCTTCGGGCCCAAATGCTTGGCCACGATGTTCTTTGGCCACTCGGTAGCGCGACTTAATTGAAGCGCGCCAAAAGAACGCCTGTACGACATCAATTACAGACGTTGAGAGCTTCTTTGCATTGGGATCCGCCAGGGCTTCTTGCTTGAGCTTGTGGATGCTCTCGCCAGAAAGAAGGAACACGGTCGTGTTCAGCGATCTGTCACTCGGGGCAGCAGGCCAAACAGGCTGTGTTTTGAACAAGGGTGCTGGAGGCAGAGTATTCTGCGACGAACGTCCAACACCATTCTGTTGAGTCCTTACTTCTGCGATCTTCTCGGGAAATGGCAAGTAGCCCCAAGTACCCGGGTCGACCTCCTCAGCAGGTTTAGCATAACCAGCTTCCTGCCAGATGACCTCGGGCAAGTCATGATTGAAGCTCTCGGGATCAAACCAGTCGCAACTGGCTGTCTCATCTCCCTCGAGATGTCTGCAGCATTCGGCCCAGACGCGGATCGCCATCATAACACCTACAGCGTCAAGGCATGTGTGAATGAAGTTCGTAGCCAAGATGCACCCGCCGTCGACAAAATTGGCTTGAGCGAGCAAGATATCAGCAGGCATGGCAGGAAAAGGCGGACAATCTAGCACCAAGTCGTCGCTAAATAGACAGGGCGAGAATCCAGCTTCGCGCATTTTAGAGAATGACGGAAGAACCTTGGACAAGTCTTTGTAAACAAGTTGTCTAGGTACAGGTGACGATTGAGGAGGAATGGTGATGCGATATTCGCCCTTCTTGTAGCCGAATTCGTGCTCTGAAGCGAGCATCATCTTGCCATCGAGCTCGGGAATGATCTCGAACGCTTTTGCGAGACCATTTTGTAGCTTGGCAAAAGCCTCTTCAAAGCTAACACCTGGCCGAAGGGCAAAGTAGAAGTTGAGACCCATATAGTGATTGGGATTGACAGCATCGAATGGGTTCATCTTCGCGCCGAGGCGTCGCTTGCGCTCTGCAACGAGCTTCTTCAGGTTGTCCGAATCGGTATTCTTGGGAGTGCTCGTGCCGCTGATCGCAGCCGAGGCCTCGCCACTAGAAGCTTCAAATGCAGCAGCTTTCTTCGACTTCTCTTCGTCCAGGATCTTTGCGAGCTGCGACGAGAATTCTTCCAAAGTCGGGTACGCATACAGGTGTCGCGGAGCAAGCTGCTCCTCGAGACCTGTAACAGCGCGAATGATCCTGATGACTCGAACAACAAGAAGAGAGTCCAGTCCCAGATCGAAGACATCTTCTTCGGGGCAGAAGTCTTCAACGTCGGGAAGGACGGATTGCATGATTTGAGTCACAGAGTCTAAAATAGTCTCATTCGACGCAGTGTCAATTGAGAATTGATCAAAGTCTTCGTCTTCACCTTCCTCATATCTCGAGTTATAGAAACGTTCGATGAAGTCCGCATATAAGTCCAACGTCGCGCGACGTTTAATTGTCGCTTTGTCAGTGCGAATAAACGGCTTGTCCGCCTCCGCGAAAGCAATGTACTCCCTTTGAATGCGGGTCTTCTGGAAGGTAGAGTTATTCGCTCTCTCAATCATTGCCCAGATACTGTCAAAGAGCTTGTTGTTCCGCTCCGAGGGGTCCTTAAGCTCAATGAGCAGACCTGCTTGCGGCTTCCCAGACCCAATCAAGAGGCACCCTTCAATTGCTTGATGGGTCGTAACGAGGGCCTCAGTATCTAGAGGTGAGATTTTGTAGCCGTTGGAAAGAACGACGACATCGTCACTTCTTCCAGTGAAAGCCCAAAGATTAGGGTTTGTGGGATGTCGGACGTAGAGGTCCTTCAGATTGACAGAGTAAAGGTTGGGAAACGTATGGAAGATGCCCTGGAAGAACTCCCAGTGCTCATTCCGGTGGACCCAGTGTTCAAAGATACCAGGCTGTACTTCCTTGAACTCAAATCCAGAATATGGATGGAAGGCGAACCAGTGCCAGTCCTCTCTCGGTACCCAAAGGTTACCGATGAAGAGGCCTTCTGTAGTACCCGTCAGGTTGAGAACTCTGACTACTTTGTTGACCTTGGCAACAATGGCTGGGCTAACAGGACCTGGGATGAATGTTAGCTGCGTGCGAAGTACCTTGGAAGACAGGCCACCTACCACCTGAAGCACAAATGAACTTTGAAGACTTGAATTTGGCAAGCATAGCGGGGTTCTCGCCCAGCTCATCAGCAAGAGACGGAACCATGCTCCAAATGTCAATCTTGGCATGATCGGCCATGGACTCAAGCAGTCCAAGATTGGGCAGGACACCCGCAGGCCCAAGGATACAATGCAGATTGCATAACGCGGGTATGACAATATCCATAAGTACACCAGCACCCTGCGATGACCTAGTTAGTACCGAACCTCGAGAGCATTATGTGTCACACTTACATGACTCATGGGGAAGGAAGAGTAAATCCTATCTCCAGGATTCCAGTTATCCATCCACGGGGCTAGACCACCATCTCCCTCAGTGGGTGGAAGCAGGCGAACGGCATCCATAGTACCAATCAAGGCATGAGTCCAGAGAATTGGCTTTGGAACGCCTGTGGTGCCTGATGTGTGCAGAATGCAAAACGGCTCATTCTTGGACCTTTCGAATGTCTTGTCAAATGAGAAGGGTTTCGTAGACCCAGCATCCAGAAGCTCTTCGATGCTTGGGAGCTCAAGAATTTTCATGTACCTCTCTTGCAGAATCCCTTCTAAAAGAGGGAAGATGGGCTGCTCTTTTGGCTTGACCCATATGTTACAGTCTGATGCATTTAGGACAGCCAATGCGCCAGTGACATTGTTCTTGGGTGATAGGAATAAGGCCTGAGGAGATTAGCGGTTGCATAGATCGACCTCAGAGTCTCGACTTACTGCACAACCAGCCTTTACAGCACCAAATGTTAAAAGGACGTGGCGAATGTCGTCTATGAGGTGTCAATCCCGACTGAAGGAGCTTTGATAGCCAATTGCTACTTACGAGGTCCAATGTAACCTAAAGCCTGGACTTTTGACAGTAGATTTGCATGTCCGTCAGAAGCCCCATTCGTTGAGAGTAACTGTTCATGGAGCCACCACGCCGTCTTGTCAACAGCTTTGGTAAACTCACGAGCAGTAATGTCTCGAAAGCTTGGTTTATCATCATAGAAGGATGCAATAGAATAGACTATGCGGTCTGGGTCTGCCAAGGCCAGGCGATCAAGGATCTGAGGGATCAATCTCCTCCCATACTCGGGCTTGCCATTGACTGTCATTGTGAAGATGCCAAACAAACGATAGAAAGCTATTCACAGTATGATTTTACAGACTCCAGGATCCGCGAACCATAGACAAGGAAAGATTTGCGCACGTTTTATATGGTACCTTGTACTATCCATTGATCCACCTAACCCTGTCCCAGGAAACTGACTCAACATTTCCCTGTAGCTAGCTCCTTCTGACTACCTGCTTTCCAAACCCAAGATAACGATTTTCCGCCAATGTGGCAAAGGATTGAGGCTTAGACTTGAATCCAAATAGCCAGCCTATCTCAATCGAGTTCTTTGGAATTTCCATCACCTTCCACATCATAATCCTCTGTACCACGATAAGCAAAAGTCATCTTGCATCTCGGCACATTCATTTCTGACATCTGCACAATTGCTGACCAACCCCCCTCTGGAATTTGAGCCGGTTTCCGAGTCGAAAGATACGGCAGAACTCGGTGAAATGCTTATCCATCCACCCAAGAAAGTGCTTTATGAAACCTCAGATTATGCAGGTGATGTGAAGGATTTTCGACGCTGAGGCTGATATACAGGGGTTCCACAGTGCCGGATGAGACATCAGCCTTACTGTATCGCCAAAAGGAGAAATGTCGCCATGCTTGCCAACGTCTTACAAACAACGAATTGCGTAACCATACATCTTGGGAGCGGTGTAATTTTCTAAAAAGCGTGGGGGGGATTTTGTGAATCACATCATGTCCCTAATCATAATGTGGCTCTTCTGACACCCATCATGGCCAAAAACAGCTTTTTGTGACGAGGCAACTGTCGATGCAAGGGGAAAGAGAAAACGGTTCCTAAGCCTAAGGTACCCGGAGAAATTTCCCAAGAACTGATCTAAGCTCGTATAATGTGCCTAAATATTCTAAATCTTATGATTTTAGGTAGCCCTGAAGACTTTTGCCTCTTAGGCATGGGTTTAGTCTAGGGTACTCCACATACGACATGGCTATCCCCAGAATCGCAAGGGAAACTGCCTCAATATCTCTCACATAGGACCTTCCCGTTTTGTATATCCCATCTATCACAGAGCCAGTTTAGATACCATAGTTCAGGAGGAGAAAGCCTAGAGGGGTATATCATGTTACATGATCCTTCAGCTCGGCTGAGTTTGAGCACATTGACTAAACAGCCAGTGAGCAAGTTGCGTTACGCAACCATGAAGTTGCCAGAAGAACTATCCACTAAGATTTAGGGTAAAGAAATAAAGTAGCCTAAACGCTAGCCTAAGCCGGCATAGAATGACCAAATTATTTCGTCTCTTAGGGTCTCCACGGTCAATTCTTCCGACACCCTGACGGCAACCACTACAGTCCTATCTCTAAGCATCATGTTACAGCAGGAGCCTCAGCCGCATGTAAGTAATCGGCTGCCGGAAGAATATTTCCTATGTCATCTTGAGTTGCTGACTCCTCGTCTCTACACCCACTTCGTGAGAATTCAGCAACTGCCTCATCCGTGAACTCCTACTTGTTGATCGACCTGAATGCTATCACTTTCGAAGCTGTGTCATCGGTGACTATTTTCATCCCAAGATTATTTCATCATTTCGAGGCCTGAACACGACTTCGCCCCAAGCTTGGAGATAGGCCAAGGTCTGACAAGCCGGGCTGAGTATTTGGCATCGCCGTGATTCACAAGACTCGAGGTGACTATTTTAGCACAGATCGACGAAGGAACTTTCATTTAAACTTCGAAGATCTCCAGACTCCACTGCACTTAATTCACAAAGCCATTCACCTTCTTTGAGACATCTCATAGCCTGCGGCTGCTGCTGTGTCACCTGCAGTGATCTTCACATAACCATTTCTTTTCTTTCTCTTCTGCAGATCTTCCCGCCTTATCCGGCTTTCTCTATACCAACCCACAAACACGATGGCTGTACCTTCAAAACCAGTCGCGACCGACTCTGTGGTCGAGCGCTCTGATTCGTCGCAAGCAGAAGCTCTTCCTGCAGGTGACGTCCCAGAGCAGAGCGAGGTTGACTCTTCTATCACCGATATCTCGTCTCAAATCCTTGACGTCATCTTTGACTATGCCTTGAATAAGTTCAACGACAGTAAGGAGAGGCTCGAGGCTGGAAGGCCCAAGTTCTTGGCCGTTGTGAACAAGTTCGTGACCGCCGGGACTCGGGTTGACATGTGCCTGCCTGCCTTTCCCTTCAAATCAGCAAACAAGGCCTACAAAGTGTTTGGCATCCTCCCTGACAAGGCTGAGGAACTTGCCCTTGGTCGTCTCAACACTATGTGCGCTCGTATTAAAGAGATCTATTCACCCGGAGCGCGCTGCGTTATCATTTCTGATGGTATCGTCTACAACGGTATGTAGCCACTACGACTTATCTGTTAGAGATTACTTCTAAGCTTTCCAAGATCTGTTGAGTATTTCCGACCGCGATACATGGGCCTATGGACAAGCCCTTCGCAAGATGTCTTCCGCCAAGTTCGAGTACATCGGCTTTTCTAGGATCAAGGACCTGATCGACTTCCCTATGCCTCCCGACATGAAGGAGATTGCGTATGTCGCCAACGCTACCAACTTCCGCCGAGCCTTCCTCAACCGTTTTGGTAAGGATGACATCGACATCCACCAAGAGATCAAAGACAATCCTGATACCATGATGACATACCTTGGCTATCGCCGATTCCTGGAGTCTGATCTCAAACACATCTTCCCTATTGGAAATGGCCGTGGTGCCAATGAGTACAGAAGGGATGTGAGGTATCTTGCCAAGCAGATGCTCATCCGAGGATATGTAAGTCTCCATATCGACTCCCATACCAGCCACAGGGACTGACTCGATGCTCTTCAGGCCTTTGCAGGTGCTGTCAAGAATGGCTTCCCGAACTACTTGCGACTCTCCATCCATCATTCCACTGGCGAACACAAAATCTCAATGAGTCTGCTCGACACCAACACTGGCTTCACTACGCCTTGGCATTGCTGTGTTGCTCGCATGGCAAATGGCGAATGGACCAGTGCTCCCATGGGCGAGTATCTGAAGGACCCTAACATGAAGGTCGTTCACGAGAACGGTCGCCCATCCTACTTCCAAGAGACAATCGCCGACACCAAGACCGAAGAGGTGTCGGATGCTCAACCTGTCCAGATGCCACAGAGTGCTGTGCAGACAGAGCCAGATCAGGTCAAGTCCACTATTCTCTCACCCTTCACAGGTGAGGAAGAAGAACGTCTCACCGTTCTCGCCAAGTCCATCTCTTCGGAGCTCAAGCAGCAGGATAGCAAGCCCATCAACCCTTTCTCAGGCCCCGATAACCCTTCCCTTGACCCACACTCAAGCGAGTTCAGCATAGCTGCTTGGTTGCAGGCTGTCATGAGTATCACATCTCGTGACCCTGAGAAATATCCTCGCGGTGTTGCTGGTGTGGCGTACAAGGACCTCTCGGCCCATGGAGTTGGTGAGGCCACTGACTACCAAAAGACCTTTGGCAATTATCCCTTGGAGGTAGTCAAGTTTGCCAAAAAGCTCATGAGTCAGGGCGAGTCTGCCAAGATCCAGATTCTGAGGGACTTTGAAGGTTTGGTTAGGAGTGGAGAAATGCTTCTAGTCCTCGGTCGACCTGGAAGGTAAAGGATACAGGACTAACTGATGGTTAAAAACAGAATGCTGATTTGTCGCCCAGTGGCTGCTCAACATTCCTAAAGACCATTTCTGGCGAGACTAGTGGTTTCAAGATTGGGGAGGAATCGAAGCTGAATTACCAAGGTATTCCTCAGGATATTATGCACAAGGACTTCAGAGGGGAATGCATTTACCAAGCAGAAAATGACGCGCATTTTCCTCAGTTGACCGTGGGACAGACTCTCGAATTTGCTGGCAGGGCAAGGGTATGAAGAAGATTGGCTTTCCTTAGATTCGCTCACTGATGGTTCGAAGGCTCCACGTACACTCATAGATGACATAACTCGCAAGGTACTCAATTTCATTAGTATTTCATAATAATTTGTGTAGCAAAGCTGACACTGTTGGCTTAGACATACGTGACACATCTGCGTGATGTTGTGATGGCGGCTTTTGGCTTGAGTCACACCGTTGATACGATTGTAAGTACAATTTACCTAAGCTTTATACTAATGGTCTAACCATTCTCTAAACCACTGGTCTAAATCTTGTCTAAGTCACTGGTCTAACTCTTCTATAAAGGTTGGCAATGATTTCATAAGAGGAGTGTCTGGAGGTGAGCGTAAGCGGGTTAGCATTGCTGAAGTGTAAGTTCTATGTGAGAACCCCAAGATCACGTACTTATGCCACCTACAGTGCCATCGGAGGTAGTACCCTCCAGTGTTGGGACAACAGTACTCGCGGCCTTGACAGCGCGACCGCTCTCGAATTTGTACGAACACTACGGACCTCGACAAAGTTCACTGGAGCAACGGCTCTTGTCAGCGTCTATCAAGCTTCACAGTCTATCTACGATGTAGGTCCGTCTTCCTCCGTCACCCATCTCTTCCACTGATATTCTATGTAGGTCTTTGATAAGGTTGTGGTACTTTATGAAGGGCGCCAGATTTACTTCGGAAATATCCACGCCGCCAAGGACTTCTTTGTCAATCTAGGCTTCGAATGTGCATCCAGACAGGTAACAGCTGACTTTCTCACTTCCCTCACTAATCCGTTGGAGCGGAGGGTCCGACCTGGCTTCGAAGGTAAGACACCTTCCACGCCAGACGAGTTCGCGGCAGTATGGCAGCGCAGTCAAGAACGAGATGTCTTGCTACAGGAGATCGATATGTTTAACAAGCAGTATCCTACCGGAGGGCCGTCACTAGATGCCTTTAGACATTTTCGTAAGACTTTCAAGGCATCATCACAGTAAGTCAATCCTTTCATAAGTCCTATACTACTCTGGCCTCAGGATGTCAGAGGAATTGGCCCCTAGAGACATAAGAGATGAAATAATTTGGCCACTTTATGCTAGCTTAGGCTAGCAGTTAGGCTACTTTGTGATAGAACCCTAAGTCTTAGAGTAGAATTCTTCTGTTATCCACCTAGAGAACCTCGCAAGTATGAGTGGCTAACGATACTTCCTCAGGCGTGTCAAGTCCCCGTACGTCCTCTCTATCCCACAGCAAATCGCGCTCTGTGTACGACGAGCCTTCCAATCCTTGCGATCAAATGCGACGCTTGTGGTCTTTGGGTCTCTTTTCAATGCGATCATGGCACTTGTGGTTGGTAGTATCTTTTACAACCTTCCCAATACTACCGATTCACTTTACAGTCGTGGCGCGTTGCTATTCTTTGGGATCCTTCTGGCGGCATTCGCCAGCGCACTTGAGGTTTGTCAATTCACTCGCTATAATAGACTCATCTCACATCCATCAGATCATGACGCTCTATGCGCAAAGGCCTATCGTTGAGAAGCATAAGAATTATGCCTTCTATCATCCGTTTACCGAAGCCGTTGGTAGGTTCAACGCTCAAGGAGTCTTCATTTTCGATGCATGCTAATTACGTTCAGCCTCTATGATTTGCGACCTACCAAACAAAATTCTCACATCTCTCACCTTTAACTTAGTGCTTTACTTCATGACGAACTTGCGGCGTACTCCTGGTCACTTCTTTGTCTTCTTACTCTTCACGTTCACTTGCACTCTGACTATGTCGATGTATTTTCGTTGCATAGGAGCTTTAAGTCGCTCACTCCCCGAGGTAAGAAACCTCCAAGGTTGATATCTATCATGACTTTCAACCTCCAGTATCAGATCAGCGCTGATGACTTAGGCCCTTGCTCCTGCTTCACTCTTTTGCCTCGCCCTGGCTATTTACACCGGCTTTTCTATCCCCATTAAGGACATGGTTCCTTGGTTTAGGTGGCTCAATTATCTCAACGTTAGTAGCCGGATGGATCCCTGTCTTCTTTTAGCCAGATGTATACTGACCCTATGCTAGCCTGTCGCCTACGCTTTCGAGGCCCTGATGATTAACGAGGTTAGCCACGCAACGCCGTAATGATAGAAGTCTTTCAAGCTAACAAAGACAAACAGTTTCATGATCGCACGATAGGATGCTCGAAATTTGTCCCACAAGGTCCTGCCTATGAAGGCATCTCATCCGCTGAGAGGATCTGCGCGACCACTGGAGCCGCGGCTGGCGCAAGTGTCGTCGATGGCGACGCATACCTCTCAGTGAACTTTGGATATCATCATAGCCATATGTGGAGGTAGGTCTTCTGCATTCGAATGTAGACTGAAACGGCACTGACTGTCCTCTGTAGAAACTTTGGTATCATGCTTGCTCTGATGATTTTCGGCTGTGCAGTCTACTTGGTGGCTACTGAATACATCTCCGCTAAGAAATCAAAGGGTGAAGTCTTGATTTTTCGAAGAAGTCACATGCCCTACCTTGAATTGAAGTCCGATGAAGAAACAGCTTCCTTCGGTAAGAACTCCGTGGGTATCCTGGACAACGAGAAGGCTCTTGGACCCGCTGCTGGGCTTGAGAAGCAGACTGCTGTCTTTCAGTGGAGCGACGTGACATATGACATCAAGGTCAAGAAGGAGACCCGACGGCTACTCCATCAGGTCGATGGTTGGGTCAAGCCAGGAACATTGACTGCACTCATGGTAAGTCTCCCGTAGCCGATGACTAAGATACTTACTAACGAAGGTACTAGGGCATCACGGGTGCGGGTAAGACAACTCTCCTCGATGTGTTGGCCAATCGCACTAGTGTCGGCGTTGTTGATGGCGAGTTTCTCGTCAATGGACGACCTAGAGACACAGGGTTCCAACGGAAGACTGGTTACGTGCAGCAACAGGATCTTCACCTTTCGACTACTACTGTCCGGGAAGCCCTGACATTCAGTGCTCTCCTTCGACAGCCACGAGCTACTCCGCGCAAAGAGAAGCTTGAATATGTGGAGCAGATCATTGACACTCTCGAGATGCATTCCTATGCTGATGCTATTGTTGGCGTCCCGGGCGAAGGTAAGTGGCTCTCAGAAACCTAATCCCAGCATAAGAGACGAAATAATTTGCATATTCTATGCCAGCCTGAGCTAAGCTTTAGACTATGTACTTTGTTTTTGTCCTAAGCTTAGGGGACCACTTTGAGCTGTAGTCAATTGATCTGCCTACTGACTGCTCTAGGCCTGAACATTGAACAGAGAAAGCGTTTAACTATCGGCGTCGAGCTTGCAGCGAAACCTGCACTACTGCTGTTTCTCGACGAACCCACTTCAGGTAAGTCTCCAATCAATCTTCATAGTCAGGCAGACACTGACTCGTTGATCCTATCCAGGCCTTGATAGCCAGACAGCATGGTCCATATGTCAACTCCTTCGCAGGCTCGCAGACAATGGCCAGGCTATCCTCTGCACAATCCACCAACCATCCGCCCATCTTTTCCAGTCATTTGACCGTCTGCTGTTCCTATCTATGGGTGGTAAGACTATGTACTTTGGTGACATTGGCCCTTCCTCCAAGATCATGACAAGCTACTTTGAACGCAATGGAGCGCGCCCTTGTGGGGAAGACGAGAACCCAGCAGAATGGATGCTTGAGATCACTGGTTCTGGCAGTGAACAAGATTGGCCTTCTCTTTGGAACGACTCCCCGGAGCGAGAGGCAGTGAAAGCCGAGCTCGCCGTCAAGAAGGTAGAGCTTTCGCAGTTGGCCACTCATGTGACAGGATCAAGCGACGTGGATGCATTGCGCCCATTCGCAGCACAGTTTATAACGCAACTCTCTGTTGTGCTGAAGCGAGTGTTCCAGCAATACTGGCGTACGCCTTCCTACCTTTACTCCAAGGTTGCACTTTGTCTTTTCAGCGTGAGTCCCTCGCCTCGCCACTCTTTGGACATCGGCCTCTAACCTTCGATCAGGCACTTTTTATCGGCTTCTCGTTCTGGCAACTATCCAATTCCCTCCACGGGCTCCAGAACCAGATGTATGCCATTTTCATGCTTCTCGTCATTTTTGCCAACGTCTGCTCTCAAATCATGCCACATTACGATGCTCAGAGGGCTCTTTACCAGTCTCGCGAAAGCCCATCCAAGACATATTCATGGCAGGTATTCGTGCTCTCCAACCTACTTGTTGAGATCCCTTGGAACTCTCTATCGGCACTTCTTATCTTCTTATCCTGGTATTACCCGATTGGACTTCGCCATAATGCCCTGGAAGCAAATGAGGGACCCGAGAGAGAAGCGCTCATGTTCCTGTTCATCCTCGCGTTCATGAATTTCGCAGGAACTTTTACGAATATGGTCTTGTCTGCTGTAGGGAATGCTGAAGCAGCTGGCAACTTGACCAACCTACTGCACTCTCTGTCTCTTATTTTCTGCGGGTACGTGCTGTGTTCCAGTTCACAGGATCGGATACTGACAATAACGCAGGGTTCTCGTGTCGCCTGAAGCTATGCCTGGCTTCTGGATCTTCATGTATAGGGTATCTCCTTTCACTTACTTCTTCTCTGGCGTTCTCTCTGTTGGTCTCGGCAACTCACATATCTCTTGTTCTGCTGAGGAATACCTGCATTTTTCCCCACCACCATCCATGAACTGTTCGGCCTACCTGGCACCTTACATAGAGACTTTTGATGGCTATCTTACGCCAGGTAGTATGGGGTCTACTTCTGAATGTGTATTCTGTAGCGGCAACGATACCAACATCTTTTTGGAGACAGTAAGTGCAGATTATGATGATCGGTGGAGGAATTTCGGCATCTTCTGGGTCTACATTATCTTTAATATAGTCGCGGCACCTTTGTTGTTCTGGCTCACCAAAGTGCCGAAAGGCAAGATGAGCACGAGGAAAGAGGACACAGGGGGAAGGATATCGGAGGTTGAACTTAAGAATACTGGTGCAAAATGAGAGGGTCTGGACTGACGATTCTACCGAGATTGTTAAGAATGACTCATGAGAACGCATTCTAATTGACTCAGATTTGTTCACCGCAACATCCTGTTTCCGAAGCTTGATTGTGACTCGAAAGAGACGAAAAGATTTGAACACTTTATTGATCTGCTCCAAGTAATTTATTTTTATGACTCTAAAGCTGAAAGCCGTGTTCGGCCTTGGCTTTTTCGTATGCTGACAAATCCTGTGCGACGATGGTGTCACAGCGCTACCCCTCACTAACAAGTCACGATATAAGACTCATCTCACGAACACATCGTGAAGCAGCTCTCAATCGCAAATGAAAATGTCTCCTCCTACGAAATACGCCGTCGCTTTGTTCCCGGGTTTTCAAGCTCTCGATGTTTTCGGACCTCTCGATACCCTGAACTGGACATCCAGACGACAGCATTTCGAACTCTCGCTTCTTCACACTTCGCTTGAACCAGTATCCACTCAGTCAGAGGGCATTCCCGCTTGTATTGGGCAGAGTGTTGTCCCGACTCATACCTATGACACTGCTCCGGAAGATATCGAGGTTCTGATTGTGCCGGGCGGCTTTGGTGCCAGGGATCCAAAGAATACCGAGCGAGTGCGGGAGTTTGTTAAAGAGAGATATCCGAAGCTGAGATATCTCTTGACTGTCTGCACGGGAAGTGTAATTGTGGCTCAGACAGGACTTCTTGATGGCAAGAATGCTACTAGTAACAAGCTAGCCTTCGAATGGGTAAGTTACAGATCCACAACGAGTTCGGGACATTTTGCTAATAATTCTAGGTCCTGACTCAAGGTGTCAATGTCAAGTGGGCAAGAAAGGCTAGATGGGTGGTAGATGGAAATATCTGGACAGCCTCGGGCATCTCGGCTGGTATTGATATGACCTATGCATTTATCGCGGATCAGTATGGACAAGACGTTGCAGACGATACAGCTAAGGGATCTGAGTATGTACGCAACACTGATCCTAACGAAGATCCATTTGCTGTTTAAATCAATTCTATTGCTACCAAAATCTATTTTGGCCCAACACCCCTCAGTGTTTCAGAAGAATTAGTCCCTAAAAGCCTAAGGGACGAAGTAGTTTGGTCACTTTATGATAGCTTAGACCAGCACTTGGGTGACTTTGTTCCAGTAACCTAAGCCTTAGAGGTTCCATTTGCTGTCTGAACCGAATTCTGTTGCAACTATAATATTGATATCGCATCTATACTTGTGCGCTATTCTTCATGTCTAAGCTATCGCGTCTGTCTTATCGCTCTGTTGCGCGTCACTGCCAGTCTCGCTACTTGCCTCCGTCTTCTTGGGCTTGGGGAGGATAAAGACAGCCGAGACCACCATCAATCCACAAAGGGCTGTGTAGAATGCCCACATAATTCTCAGTCCACTGATATACCCCTGTTTATCAGTCTCGCCTTGCTCCTTATCCTCTGACACATGCGTCAATTCACCACCGCGAACAGTTCGCTGAATTAAGACTGTTCCTACAACGAGCGATATGGAAACGAACAACCCGCGCATGAAAGTGTAAGCTGACATTGCCGCCGCCATATCTCTCTGACGCACGTGAGTCTGCAGAGCGATCATGGGGTTCTGGAAGAGGACACCACATCCCAGACCTGCGAGGATCTGGAAGATGATCAGCTTAGGCCATTCCTTTCGTTGACCGAGGCTAATAAAGAGGCCTGTTCCCAGAGTCATGAGGGTGGCTCCAATGAGGATCAAGATCTTGTAATTCCCGGTCTTTCTAACGAAGACGCCACCAAGACCTGTCGAGATGGACATGGGAATGATGAGAGCGAATAATGTGACTCCCGAAATGATAGGTGAGAAACCCAGGATGACTTGAAAGTAAAGAGGCAAGAAGTAGTCGTACGAGATGAAGATGAAGGAGTGCAGATTTGCCACTGCAAAGGCAGCAATGTTCGTCCTGCTATGGAAGACTCGAATAGGGATGATAGGGTTCTTGGCGACTTTGGCTTCCCATACCATGAATAGAACCAGTATGAGGAACCCAAAGACGATCAAGCAGATGACAAAAGCGGAGTTCCAGGGCGCGAGACCACCTGAACCGGCTTCGAGGCCATAAAGGAAGCAGATGGTGCCGCCGATGATGAAAGCGAAGCCGACCCAGTCAAGACTGCGTAGACCGTCGATGAGAGGCTCCTTTTCGATGTTGACCTTGAGGAGAAAGAAGAGTGCAACCAGAGCAACACCCTCGAATGGTAGGTTGATGTAAACTGCGAGTAAGGTTAGTTCATGTTGAGCTTCAGCTGGAGTATACTTACAGCACCACCTCCAAGTAACAGCTTGAGAGAAGACACCCCCCAAGACTGGACCGATAGCTCCAGCAATGCCAAATACAAGTCCTGTGATACCATAGTACTTGGCACGATCCTTCAGTGGAAACAAGTCTCCGATGAGAATGGTGATGAGAACCATACATCCACCACCACCAAGACCTTGAACGACTCTTCCACCGATGAGCATACTACTCGAGTTCGCCAAAGCACAAATGAGACTACCAGCCATGAAGAGACCAGTGGCACTCATCATACTAGGCTTGCGACCAACAATGTCAGAAATCTTGGCCCATACTGGCGTCA
This sequence comes from Fusarium coffeatum, assembly GCF_003316985.1. Classification (NCBI taxonomy): domain Eukaryota; kingdom Fungi; phylum Ascomycota; class Sordariomycetes; order Hypocreales; family Nectriaceae; genus Fusarium; species Fusarium coffeatum. Next base: position 107,560 of record NW_022157903.1, on the reverse strand, counting down.
CCGCTGTTGTAGAAAGGGTATACGAAGATCCAATCCAAGCATACTCGCGAGCCGAAACAGAAAGTTCATTGCCAATAGTAGGAAGAGCAGTCGCCAAGATAGTCGTGTCCAACGCACACAGAAAAAGAGTTAAACAAAGAGACAAGACTACAAGGCGTCGTTGAAGGGTGCTCATATGTGGAGGAACGTATGAGGCCCCTGTCTCGACAGGTTCGAGACGGGAGCCCATAGCATCTTTCTCGTTGTGGTGTTCATCTTGGGGTGAGGCAGAAGACTGTGGCTGTGATTGTAGTGGCTCCGACATGATACGCTGGGATGTAACGGTCGAAAATCTTGGTTTCGAAATGGAGCTCGTGATTATGTAGACATGAGGAAGATTGGACGTACCATTTTCTGAGAAAGGGTGCTGTTGTGGATTCGGTTCGGCTCGGTTCGGAGCTGAGAGATCCCGGTAGCGATCTTTGTCTTGGAATGGAGCGCAGGTAATTGGTCATTTGGCCGAGATCAATTTGTTTGAGGGTGAATTGAAGCAAGGGACTCGTCAGCGCAGGAGATCTCCCATTTTGATGTTCCTCCTTTAAGGGTTTTCGTATCCAGTAGCATATAGGCCCAGCCAGGTGGGTTGCGAAAGAATCGTCTTCTAAGGCTTAGATTACCAACATAAACTAACCTAAGTTTTGGTCTAAGTTCGCATAAATTATTTCGTTTCTTATGCTCGGAGGCCAATTTCTTCTGGCTATCGAATTAATGGTGTTGAGACTTCGGTTCATATTGACCCTTCGCGAATTGACGAGTCGTGATTGACAACGATGGCTGGTTAAACTTACTCGCGCGTCCCCTCACCCTTGCCCTCAAAGGATACCTTTTCCCGAACCGAATCGAACCGAAGTTGAGCGACAAGCTAACCACGCCTCAAGAATGTCCATCTCCAATGAGAACAGCGATAATGGAACATGACCAAGTGATGCAGGGCCTCGACCATCTAGTCCCATTGTAGAGACAAACCCCCATGTTTCTTACCCCGCGACATCAAACATTGCGACATCGCCGTCCGTGACAGGAGGGACACGGGTAGTAAAAAAGCTTGGCCGTGAATAGAGCGGGAGATAAAATAACTTGTGCAGATCAGTGTAGATCTTTGCCCACCATTTTCTGACTCCCTGATCAATTGGAAATCCCGTTGAAGTCTTCCGCAGAATCGGAGATCCCCACGAATGCGGGGGACTCGTTTAGTGGCTTTTTACCCCGGACATTGGTGGTGATACGCGGAGGGAAAATACAAATTGTTGGCGACACCCTCGGGACGACTCTCTTCTCATTCTGTGTCGCATTTCATTCTCTTCACCACAATCATGGACTCAGAATCTCAAAGCCTCTCACCGCGTCCTCCCCGATCCAAACGCGGGCGCCTCTCTCTAGCTTGCACACAGTGTCGCAAGCGCAAGGTCCGATGCGACGCGACAACCCCCAAATGTCGCAATTGCGTCCTGAGAGGCGACGAGTGCCAGACCTTTGACCCGCGACGACCCAACGGCCCTGCTGTGAGGAAATGGCCTCATAAGGGCTCACAGAGCACGTCTACGTTATCTTCGGTACCGCGCAGAGCTTCAATTGCTAGTCAGCACAGTTCTCCGGCTTCGCTTGTCGGGTCGCAAATTACTGCTTCGACGCCGTTGTCGGCGAGTGGGAATAAAGAGAGACCGCCTTCGTGGATTGAGCGCGCATATCAAGAGACTACGCCTGAAAGTGGCACGGATGGACAAACGAACGATAGTCCTGATGTGGTCATGAACACGGATGAGTCGTCGCATCGCATAAAGGTGAGTCTTGAGGGTCCCCATGTGATTGAAGGCGATTGACGGCGACTGACCTTGTGTAGTATATGGGATCCTCTAGTCTGCAATGTCTCACTCGCTTCATCGACCTGTTTCTTCAGAGACGCGGATTAGATCCAATCGGTCGACACTTTCACTGGGGTATGTGTTTTACTGAAGAGTACGCACTGCCATTGGTGCCGAGCCTACCAGACCTACCAAGCATGTCCATCATGGAACCCTGCATCAAGAAGTTTTTCAGCCGAACGCACCCTCTCGTCCCCGTCCTCGATCATACAGCCTTTATATCAGATGTCCTGCGCTTCTCAGAATTACAACAGACTTGTCAGGGTGGCCTGCAAGGCGCAATAACTTCCGTGGACGCGCCAGCTTTGGCAGCAATCTACGCGGTGTTGAGCATCGGTATGGACGACCATGAAGGTGCGATATCGACTGCAGCGACAGGTTATCTCACCGGCGCTTATTCGCTCGTGAGCCACTTGCTCAGCTTTCCATACATGAGTTCAGTGCAAGCCCTTGTTCTACTAGCAGTGGCTATGCGTTGTAGAGGTAAGTCTCATTTCTTGTGACCACTTGGTATCTCTACTGACTCTTCTGTCTCAGGTAAAGATGGACAGTGTTGGCATCTATTAGGTATGTGCAAAGCGTAATAAATATCTTCACGAACCCTTCTGATGGGGCATTTATCAGGTCAAGCAGTCCGCATAGGGTATTCCATAGGCATTCACCGAAAAATCGCTGTATCAAACCCCAACGAGGACTCAGGAAACCAGGTCGACCGGAAACTACACTCTAGAGTTTGGTGGGCCTGCTACGCCCTGGAGAAGTCCATGCAGTTAGAAACCGGACGACCGAGTGCAATAGAAATCACAGACTGCGACCAGCCTTTGCCTGACAAGGCCAGCGGTCTGAACCCTTGCTTTATCAGATGGGTCACTCTATCTCTATTGGTCGGTAAGATCAGCGAGCACATCTTCCAAAGAAGAGCAGAGAGCGCCCTAGATTTCTTGTCAGGGATTGCCCAGTTAGATCAAGCCTTAGTTGATTGGTTAGACGAGGGAGCAGAGGATGCAAAGACAAGTCAGAATGCAAAGACCACGGAGGAAAAGTCATTCGAAGTCTTCATATCTCTGCATTTCCACCAGGTAAGAAACCACGTTAACTGCAGCGCCAGGCCAAACGCTTACTGTATTCACAGGCACAAATCACTCTTCTACGCGCATCGCTCATCTTCCCTGAAACGTCTTTCCAAAACCAAGTACAAAAGCAGGAAGCCAAACTTCACAGCATCTCAAGGCTATTGCAAAGCCAGAACACCTGCGTGGAAGCTGCGCGGTCCATCATTACCCAAGTGGCGGAGTTTGCCGACACACATCCTAATTTCCTACTTCTGACTCCAACTCCTACCTTTCTCGCAGCTGTCACTCTTGCGCTACAAACATTCAAGAAGCCGCATAAGCGCATGGGCCGATCCGATGGAGAGCTTGTGAGAATAGGCTCTGATTATGCCGCCGATTCCTGGAAGAATGTCGGGCAACACAGCGAGTTTGTTAAAGGCGTGTTGGAATTATCAGTCCGTGTGAACCAGGTTTTGTCTGGCGATAGCTCGACTACAGAGACGCCGAGAATACCACAACAGGACTCGCAGGACTCGAGCTTGGACAGGATGTTATCGCCGAGTCAATTCGTAGATGCAGGAGGAGCTGGTTCCTTCGTTTTTGATCCGTTGGAGTATTTTCAGGATCCGTTCCAGGCGATGCCGTTGGATCATTTCTGGGCGGTGATGGAGAGCGATTTTGCGACTATCGGCGACGGTATGTGTTAGGATGCTAAGAGGATAACGGAGAGGATTAGTCTGCGTTTAGAAGATACCCTAATGATGACTCATGTTATGTTTGGTATTTCAATCTGTTGAATCGTACACAAATATCCGGTATTCTGTCAGAAGGTTGCGCCGAGCGGGTGAACGTGTTATGGCGAAGAATTGAGACTTTTGACATAAAGCCCCAACTTTTCCCTTGGGACTTGCTTGATATAAAACACCAGAAAATGATCGTCGTCGGTTCTAGACCCTTATCCACCGAGCCGAACCGTATCCGCTCGACAACATACGATGATCAAGGTAGCATCGGCAATGAGTGTGTTTGACCTCCTTCTCCCACTCGGGCACATGATACACCAGCTCATCTCGTTTCGTGACTGTTATGTTACAAAATAGCATTAACAGACTGAAACCAGTCTAATGTAGACCCAGGGAAAAGATCCGGAGACCTGGTATATGGTCTTTGCATAGTTCCTCATGAGAAACCTGATACCTAACATACATGATGTCTAAAGCCGGCTGGAAATCGGCAGTTTGTATGTATGACACTGCGTCTAGACTTAAGAGTATACTGTTGTCGAGTAGAAAGTGACAGTGGAACTGCATCAGTGTCATGAATCCCCTGTAGAATGGAGTACCGATCCAACGTGTGGTTCTGGGGCACGAGACCATACCAATGAGGAGAATCTGGACTAACACCCAGTTGTTTAGCTTGCACACTTAATTTAGAGCATCTGACACAAGTATAGGGTATAGTTGAGTCCCCTCGCCCCTCGTCTCATCCAGAACCGAGCTCGGTTCGGTGGGGGGTTCGGTTCGGGCTATTCCTCCCACGCCTCCACGTTACTCACTAGTGTGACCCCGGATTCTCGTCCGTATGAGGATCGGTGGAGTAGACCACTCGATGGTTTCGATACATATAAAGGATTAAAGACGGCTACTTGCAAATTAATTCATGCCAGAGCTCAACAACGAACTATCTGACTTGTTCATTACAAACAACAGACATTAGCACAATGGCTCCTTCAGCAACTACTACCACCACCACACAAGAGCACCCTACGCTCACTCTTCGACCAGAGGGTCTTGAGCGTATCGTCATTGACGGCAATGACCGACGATATGGCGACTGGAGAGATGATCTCGTCCGTGACGGATACGCTGTCATCAAGGGCGCTATTCCCAGAGACCGAGCTTTGAGCTACGCCAACCGCATGTACGGTCTGCTTGAGAGCTTGTAAGTAGAATACTCGTAAATGATGAGAAAGCACTTGAACTAACAATGCAAAGTGGTCAAGGATACAACCGAAACGATCGATCCACCGTTCACCCTGACAAGCTCCCTGTCATCAACGAGAAGGGCATGCTTTTGAACTATGCTGCAGCCCACGAGGACTTTGTTTGGGGTGTCCGCTCTGAGCCCGGTGTTGTCGGCGCTTTCGAGAAGGCGCTCGGAACTGAAGAACTTATCGTTTCCTTCGATGCTATCAACTATGGCTTCTCCAACCGAGAGAACCTGCCCGCAAACAAGCCCTGGCCTCACCAGGATCAAGACCCCGACAAGCCCGGCTTCCGTTGCCTTCAGGGACTCGTCAACCTACTCCCGAACGGCCCGAACGACGGGGGGCTGATTGTTGCCAAGGGTGGTCATCTTCTCAGCCAGCAATTCCACGATGATATCCGTGGCACTGAAGAGCGTATTCCTGCCTGGACCCCAGAGTGGTACGGTTTCACCGACAAGGGCATGAAGTGGCTCGAGGACAACGACTGCGAGTGGTACAAGGTCGAGGCTGACCCCGGGGATCTAATCGTGTGGGATTCGAGAACGCCGCATTACAACGTTCCTGTGAAGGGTAATCAGGACCGTTTTGCAATCTACACTTGCTTCATGCCGGTTTCGGAGGCATCCCAAGAGGATCTCATCCGCAAGAAGGATGCTTTCGAGCGCAGAATTGGCACTACGCACTGGCCCAACGCTCGCCATGTCGGATCTAACGAGGCTAAAAGGAATGGGAAGCCTGACCATATTGTCCGGGACAGACCTCTGCATGAGCCACAACTTAGTGAGCGGGCTTTCAAGTTGACGGGTATTCCTTATATCAAGGCTGAGGCGAGCTAGAGGGGAAGACTGGATGAATATGAATTGGTTCTTAGTTTTATGTAGTATAGCACAATAGTATCACTCTTTTGACATCATCTTCGAACTCGTTTCTGTGAAGAGACCTCTCTTACTCGGGGTCTGCTAGTGACTTCTACTCGGGGTTTGCTTCTGACACATCTGGTGATAAAGATGCCCGCAATGCGTACTTAATAAAATAACACTTTTGATCCCACGAGCAGAAGCTTCTGTAAAATAGTGATAAATGCTTTAAATGTCAAGTTCTCTAAACGTAGGCAAGCGAAAATTGGAAATTGTAAAATTGGTGCGCGTTTCAAAGGCTGGCAATTGCCTACAGTACCATGTAATTAATTCCTCTCAAATGGATAAATTATTTATGGCAGAGCACTAGATGAATGACCTCGGAAAAATCAAGATCGAGATCGAGATGATTGACTCGATTGATGAATTGATGTGACTGTGCTGCTTCCTGGGTGATCTGTCTTCCGTACCATGCTGTCACCCCGCAAAATGTCACTCCGGACCTAGCCCCCGGTCTTGGCCGGAGGTGGTTCACGATTCAACCCAATTCATCTGCTCTAAATCCGTTGGCTGACGAATGCATAAGTAAAAAACCCCCATTCGTCACGGCAATTGCCTCGGGTGAGATTTGAGGGGTTCAGCGATTATCGGCTTGGCTTTCAGTGGTATGGAGGGTTGGTGGCTTCGGTTCGTACATCTCGGTTCGGATACGGTTCGCTCAACCCCGAACCTAGCGGATGCTAGCGTCCCCGGACATGACCCTTGGCACGGGCGTATAAGATGCAACCAGCAGGGGAAGGTTGAGTTCATCAATACCAAGAAAACGGAACTATTCACAAATTAATCATGGGAAGCCTACCTGATTTACACATCGTTATTGTTGGTGGCGGAATCGCCGGCCTAGCCACTGTAAGTTCTCCCAAAAGATAACTAGAGTCGAAGCTAAATGATTCCAGGCTTGTGCTCTTAGACATCCCAACAGACGCATCACCGTACTCGAGCGCTCTCGTCTTCTTCGTGAAGTCGGTGCTCTCATTTCTCTCCAGCCAAATGCTAGCAAGATTATCACTAAGTGGAAACTTGATCAATTTCTTGAGAGCGCAGAGCCCCAGATCGATCAAGGATTCAGAATCTTTGATGCTGATGGCAATTTGGTGAGAGAACTGCCTTTTCAAAAAGGGCAGTTTGGCGCAGATCGTGTCCTTTATCACAGACAAGATCTGCAGTCTGCTCTTGGTACTGCAGCGGCCAGCGAATTGATCCCAGGAAACCCTGTGGAGATTCGAACTGGTTGTCAAGTGGCGAGCGTCGACTGCGAGGAAGGTATTGTGAAGCTTGACTCCGGGGAAGAAGTCCGAGGAGACGTCATCATTGGAGCAGATGGCATTCACAGTGCTGTGAGAACAGCTGTTGTAGGGGAGAAGAGGGAACCCTTACCAACTGGAACATCAGCATATCGAATGCTGATACCCACTGAGAATCTAAAGGGTCTTACTCTACCTGACAAGGTTCTGGACCCTGCGGATCCCAAAACAACCATGATCATGGGCCATGACAGGAGAATCATCATGGGACCGGGAAGAGGCAGCAAACTCTACGGTATCGTTGCTTTGGTGCCAGACGAGAAGCTTGCAGAGGAGAGCTCAGATAGTTGGGTAGCACCCGGCAGTATCGAGAAACTCCTAGAAGCATACTCAGATTTCCCATCTTGGCTACACGACATTTTCAAGGCAGCGCCGGATATCGCACTCTGGCAGCTCCGTGACATTGATCCTCTACCAAATTGGGTCAAGGGACGTACCATTCTCATTGGCGACGCTGCGCATGCCATGTTACCCACACAAGGCCAAGGTGCTTCCCAAAGCATCGAAGATGCAGAAGCCATTAGTGCTTTCTTGTCGGAAGTCCGCTCCAGAGAACAGGTTGGGGAGGCTCTGGAGAGGGTATTTGCAGCCAGATATGACAGAGCGACGTTGATTCAGAAGTTCAGCAGGGAACAGGCGAAGCCAGCAACGGACGGTGTCAGCAAGGAGATTAAGTTAGATCCTGCACAGTTTGTGAAGTACAATAGTGACTATGATGGGGCTGCGGATTGGGAGCAACGGCAGAAGGACGGGACCGCGGTTCCGTGATGATGGGTTGGACAGGGTGATAGTAATGACAATAGGATACTTGTATTTCCAATGCCATGAAGCTACTCAAAGTTCTTGCAATAGGTTATTCCAAGTGTGTAAATCATTGTTCAGTTCTAATTGGGGCACGTGTTGCAGGTGAAATCCTCTCGAGTACCTCTTGGCATCATGTAGCCTTTTCGTAAAGTTAGGCAAAACTTAGGCTTAGCCTTTAGGTACTTTGACTTCCTTATCCTAAACATTAGACAATAAGGTTCTTTTCATAATCTAAACATAGACAGTATTCTCAAGGAGCTCCCGGAAAAAGTGAGCTCCGGAAACGTGTACCAAAGCGAGACGAAAGGCAGATCGATCAACAACAATTTCCATTCCAACCAACCATCAAGTTCATACACTCATAAAGCTATTCTGACAAGAAAGCAGCATCCCACGTGATTATGTAATATTTCCGGGTTGTTACTCGTTCTTGGCCTTATCCACAGCCCACCGGGTTGTGAACTGGCGAATCTTCTTACCCCAGATGAAGATGAAGATACCGATGACACCAAAAGCTCCTGTGAGGCCTCCAAAGACTGCAAAAGCTCCGTCGTAGCCGTTTCTGTCAATGAAGGGGGAAATGCCGTAGGAAACGCCGAACGACATAACGCCACGCATGGCGCAGATGATGACAAGCAGAGGACCAGCGCGCTGAGGATAACTATCCAAAAGATATGTAATAGCGACGATATTAGCACCGACAAAAGCGAAGTAGTACGCTAGCCTTTGTTAGAAAATTGATAGAACGAAGAGAGTGAGTTGGTAACATACCGGCGACGGCCCAGACAAAGACAAACCAGTGGTAGTTCTCGGGATGGGCTGCTCCCAGACCATACAAGACAGCGGTAAAGATACCGACGATGATTGGGAAGGCAAGAGGAATGATGCGGACTTCAGGCTCGTGGATGCCGTTTCGACGGTTAGCAAACCACTTGATGAGCAGATCAGAGCCATAGCCGAAGCAGGGAAGGGCCACCAAGGATGTCACGATTTGACCAGCATTGACATAACTAGCTGAAGACTGGGGCCAGTTGTAGGGAGGGCTTGTAACGATGTGACCGTATGTGGTACCAATGGCAATGTTGACACCAAGGGTGAGACCGTTGAGAAGTAGGGCCCACAAGACATTGGGGAAGAGCATGAGACTAAAGGTTTGCTAGCAAGGGTTAGTAAGGTCGAGACTGAGATGGACCCGAATAGCTTACAGTAAAGATCTCCACCACCTTGTTCCATTCAGGCTCGCCGACCCAGAGTCGCATGTCAGATCGCCAGGTACGGGGAGCAAAGTTGACGTAGTCAAGCTCCGGGCGCTCGGTGCAGACAATGACAGTGGCCTCATCGTCTGAGCTACCACCGGCTTGGTAGGATGCATTGGATCTTGGGTACTTGGTCTCGGGGACGAAAAAGATGGTGAAAACCAAGCAGACTCCTGAGAGAATGGCGCCAAGACCGTACCACCAACCAGGGGTAATGGCTTCGGCGATGGGACCGGCAAAGATGGTAAAGACAGCTGTGGCGATGGTCTGGATGGTTTGTTGGATCATCATGCAGCGACCTCTCTCGTGGAGGAAGAAGATTTCCTGTCCTCAATTAGTTATGTTATGATATCTGAGTCAGAGGTATTTACCTGAGTGATCATGGGCACAAGAGCCTCGCTTTGACCAGCAGATAGTCCGAGAATAACACGTCCTGCGAGATGCCACTCATAGTTTGTGGCACCAGCACACAAGCCAGCGCTCATGATCATGATGATTGTAGCTCCGATGAGAACGATTCGTCGACCGACCGCGATTCCGAGTGGCATACCGATGAGGTTTCCAATGCCCCTACGAAGGTGTTAGTCATGTCACGGGTATTGCGCTGATAGTCAGGTGGGTGTCGGAAGAATTGTCCTCCAAGGCTTAGGCTACAGAAATAAAGTAGCCTAATTACTAGCCTAAGCTTGCATAAGGCAACCAAATTATTTCGTCTCTTATGCTCTGCGGGGCCAATTCTTCTGATACTCTGAGGATAGTTGGGCTTACATGAAGAGGGTGGGATAAGTCATCAGATGAGTGATGTCGGCATAACCCTTACCAGCAGCCTCATAGGCTGGAATGTAGAAGCCCAGAAGACCTCCAAATCCAGAAACGAGGGCAAGACCAATTGTCGAGACTTTTGTTTCGTTAGTACCAATTCTTGACGAGAGTAGTTTCAGTAGGGTTGCACTCACAAAGCGAGATGATGATGAGGACAACAGCCTTTTGCCACATCTTCATGTTCAGGGGATCTTATGGAGTCAGCACTTTAATCCGATCTCAAACAGGGACGGAATCCTACCTCGCGGATCTGCTGTGGGCGTAGGAATGAAGACAGTCTTGCCCTCGGTGAGCTTGACTGTGCCGCTGACTTCGACCTTGGACTTGGAGACCTGGATCACATCCAGAGAATCCCGTTCGAGATGCTCGACATGATTGATGTCGGTCTTTGTGTCCATGATGTCGGAATTGATGCTGTGAGTGTCTGAGTGTTGAAGAGGTTTGCTTGCTGATGCCGAGGAAAAGATTCGCCAAAACGACGCCATTGCGAGGGCTTTATAGATAATTGACAGACGGAGCCAAGAGATAACGAGAGGAAGGGGAAAGAGAAAGACAACAAGGAGGTGTGATTGTCCTCCGCTGGACAAAGCTTGGCCCTTGGCTTAGTGCAATCCCCCGCAAAACCTTGTTTCCCCGCATGAGGACCACATCCCGAAGTCTTGGGTGTCTTTGCGTAGATGAAGCTGGTTAGACCCATCACGAACCGAGATCCGCCACCCTAGACGCTGCCCCGGATTATACCCCGGATTTTGATTGCTGAACCGAACCGAGTCTCGACCATTACTGTGGCTTTTCACTAAACAACCCCCATGCCAAGTTTCTGGGCTTGCACGGCCTATCACGAGACATCGATTGGAAAAGGAAAAGATATTGCTGATATGCGCGTTCATGCATGGTAATATGCAACTGTAGTCTAAACTGACGTCGAGATAATACAACCCCAGACTTCCAACATTTAGAAAGGAATTATTGTTGAGCGATTATCCCAAGACTGATCATCATCATCCAAGGCCTACTCTACTGACTGTCTTCGTCTTATCTAGTGTCGGGCCAGAATTACATCAAGCAAAGTAGAGACCATAGAGTATGATAAATTTCGTGTGCATTGTAAATGACTAAGATACTGAAACAAGATCTCTTTGGTGATCTAAACTATTGTTGCGACGCATTTAAACAAATTCCGGTACCCATTCCCTTACTCGTCGTAAGACTTGACACCAGCCAGCCTCAAGATCTGATCCGTCACCTCAGGCTTCTCAAAAGGTTCTGTGCGGTACTTGGGGCAGATCTCTCCATTTCTCATTGGCTTCTCCTGTGCGATACGGATGTTGCTGGATAACAGTTAGCAATGCCAAAACCTAAGAGATACGAGTCACTTACCAGTGAGGCCAGTGAGTAGTGCCGGTGTATGTCTCAAAGCAGTAAGCCTTGGCCTTGAGGGCCTCTTCGGTGGCAAACTTCCGTGGTGTCATGCAGACGTACTGGACGTGGCGGATCTGGTTGCCCTCGGGGAAGCGCGCATCTTGTTCAAGGGTTAGTAACGTCTAGGCTGAGATGGATCTGAGTAGCTTACAGTGGATCGTTCTCGAATCCCAAAGTACAAGATCACCAGGGTCCATGTTGACCTTGTACATCTCACAGCCTCTTTCCTCAAACCACTTGACGTCCTTCTCACTGAAAATGAACAAGTCCATGTACTTGATCTCAGGAGGTGGGGCGTCCTCGTGGTCTGCGGATTCGCGCTTGTGAGCGAAGAACTCGTTGAACAGCTTGGATGAGCCCTTCATGAGCATTAATCCGCCGTCATTCGGGCCATTAGGGGCGAAGTTAATGAGTCCTTGAACTGCCTGCATTCCTTTTCTCTCAGGATTTTGATCGCAGTGAGGCCAGGGGCTCCAACCGATGTCCTTTCGGTTCGGCATGGAGACGTTGAGGCCGTCAAAGGAGCAGAGAAGTTCGTTTGTGCCCCAGAGCTTCTCGAAGACCTCAACCACCTTGGGCTCGGTTCGCGCCTCCCAGGCCATCTTCTCATGGGTAGCACCGTATCCGTAGTACATACTACCCTTGAAACTGACAGGGAGGTGCTCAGCTGTCCAGGTGCTTTCGTCATGTTCATCAAAGCCAAGGTCGAACTTTTTCAACCACTCAATCTGCTTATCGCAGTAGTACTGGGCTTTTTCAGGGCTGATAACATTCTTGATAAGAACGCAACCATTCTTGTGGAATTCGTCTCGCCAATCGCCGTAAACGGTGTTGGGGTCGAACTCAACCAGATCCTTGGTCTCGAATCGAGCAGCCACCGTTTGAGTGGGCTCAACTGTGGTTGTTGTAGACATATTGAGAAAAGATGAGATGAGTTTAGAGTAGTTTAGATAAGTTCAAAGAAGTTTAGAGAAGTTTAGAATATGATTGTAAGTGTTGATGATGAGTGTTGATGATGAGAAGCTAAGAAGACCTTGAGGCTGAAGCTAGTTATATTTCTGATCCGGACACCAAAATGAGGAGTTACGGGGTAGAAAGAGCCCTAATCGGCTCGGAGTCAGATTTCGGTGGTTGAAGAGGTGAGATTCCAGCATTTCTTCGGTTCGGCTGGTTACGGTTCGGTCCGGACTCCAAGTGCCTCCTCTTCTAGTCGGATAATGTCTCAAGTGATCCTAGCAAAAAGCGTAAACCGAGGCGACGCTATTGGAATTGGTACGGAGCATCAATCAAATGATAATGAGGGAGCCAATTGAAACGAATCGATTTGGAATTGAGTTCCCACTTTGCTAATGCATGATCAGAACGCATTGCAGTTCCGCGATCGCTTCCCCTCATCTTGATCCTACCCCGGATGGAACCCCGTGGGGAGGGGACTTTTAGCCCGAATCGACCCTGGAAGAATGCGGGCAACTGTCACTCGGTAGGACTTTACAACTCCACTACTCGGGGTTTGTACGCGATACCAATCGTTCGGCTGAAGAGCTTAAAGACAACTCCAATCTCTTGCCACAAATCAACCAGTCAAGTTATCAATTACCTCATTCATCAATTCGTTCAATTCAATTGATACAAGACAACTGCTTTTACTCATAACAAGAAGCCTTTTGATCTTCATCGTCATTAACTCACAGGCGATTCGCCTTATCACCCCCTCCTCCTGTCATACTCTACCTACTACCAAGATCAGCCATCATGCCAGCCCCTGTTCAAGTCGCCTTCAAGCCTTTGAATAAGCCCGAGGTTGGTGACAATGGCTATGTCGAACAGACAATTGGCAAGACAGAAGTCCTGAAGAAGGGCTCTGCACCCTTCAACGCCAGAACGTTAGACTCTGATATCCGCATCGACCACGATGTGGAAGTTGTCGTTCGCGATGGCTGCCGTCTGTACGTCGACATATACAGGCCGACGGGCTCAGAGAAGGTGCCCGTCATCGTCTCTTGGTCTCCTTACGGAAAGAAGTACTCGGCCATTGACATGATCTTCAACGTCTGTGTCTGGGCCTGCTGCCTGACTAAGGATGATGTCAGTGGTTTGGAGAAGTTCGAGGGTCTGGACCCTGCCTGGTGGGTGAACCAAGGCTATGCTATCGCCCACGTTGATGCACGAGGTGCTGGAAACAGTGACGGCGATGCAGTCTGCATGGGATCCCAGGAAGCAGAGGATGCCCACGATGTTATTGAGGCCCTTGCCAAGCTTGATTGGTGCAATGGCAACGTGGGAATGGCAGGAAATTCGTATTTAGCCATTATGCAATGGCAAGCTGCTGCCCAGAACCCACCATCACTCAAGGCTATTGCACCCTGGGAGGGGTCTGGAGATATCTACCGAGAGCAGTTTTGTAGAGGTGGATGGTTTACTATGAGTAACTTTGATCTTATCACAACTCTGGTCATCAAGGGTCAGCATGGCGTGGAAGATTTCGCCGAAATGCACAGACGCAGCCCCCAGGCCAACGCTTACTGGAACGACAAGCGCGTGGACTTCAGCAAGATCAACATCCCTACCTTTATTACCGGCTCCGATCTCAGTCAGATTCACACTATGGGTGCAGTGAGAGGCTGGATGGAGCTAGCCAGTGAGAAGAAATGGTTGCGTTGGGATGGTTATCAGGAGTGGTTTGAGCTGTATGGCGTCAAGGAAAGCTATCTTGAGCTCAAGGTATGTCATCAGAAGTCGATGTGAAACTAGGGGCATAACTGACAACTCTGCAGAAATTCTTTGACAAGTACCTGAAGGGTATTGACAACGACTGGGAAGACACACCTCGAGTCCGCTGGACAACACTTCAGTTTGACGAAGGAAAGGTTAAGAGTAACATCGAGCTTCCTGACTTCCCAGTCCCCAACACCGACTATCGTTCATTCTACTTGGGAGATAGCGCGCTGCTCGACTCTGCGCCGTCTTCTGGTGTGTCAACATACAACTCCGAGGATCGTTGGTCCATTGCCAAGTTCAAGTACACATTCGACAAGCACACACGAATCATTGGAATGCCCAAGGCAGAGCTCTACATGAGCTGTGACGATGACGATGATATGGTTGTTTTCTGTCAAGTGCGCAAGCTCGACAAGTCCGGCAAGGAACTGAGCCATCTTCAGTTCCCCATAGAAAAGACACCTGTGAAAGCAATCTCGGAAATGGCCGAGAAGGAAAAGCAGAGTCTTACGCTACATAACGGAGCCATGGGTATTCTACGGGCCTCTCAACGGAAGATTGATGCTAACAAGTCGATCCACCCCCAATTCCCTTTCCATCCTCACGATGAGGTGCAAAAGGTTCCCAAGGGTGAGATTGTCAAGCTTGAGATCGGCATTTGGTGCATGGGTGTAGACTACGAGGCTGGCGAGAGCCTGCAGTTGGATATTCTGGGACAATACCCCGGATTCAATGAGGTTGCTGCGTTTTCCAAGCCCAGGCCCGACCACGAGAAGAACAAGGGCCAGCACAAGATTCACTACGGCAGGGATTACCCCAGCAGACTTATCCTGCCTATTGTTTAGATATTTAATGAATAGATTTTGTTAGCGCAGACAGCTTATCAATAAATGCATTGGCGTTAATGATGAAGCGCGTCTGCTCGAGGTCGCGTCTTATGTCTCAGTAGCTGTCCGCAAAGGGTATAGCGTCTTTGAACTCTCGACGGGGAAAAACGTGGTGCCGCCCGGAATCGAACAAGGGACCTTCGCGCTGTCAACAAGATTTGGCAGTCGCGACTCAGATTGGGCTATGGTTACCTAACGGAGGGCTACGGAATGATGATCAACGCGACGGACGGATCTGGTGTACCAGACGGCTGGAACAACTGATGGCGAGCACGACGATTTGGCTAAAAGGATCTAGTTTTAGTTTGTGAATCAGTTACATGTTTAATGACGCGATGCCGTTGAGCTAGTCAAAGCGCAAAGAAATCAGGCTGCAATGCATTGTGATTGCATCACCATCATGCTTTTTGGTGGCGGGACTACCCTACAGGAAGACATATCAATAGATGCAATGAGTATAAAACAGTTAATTCTTATCGGATTGGGATAAAGTTACATTTTTCGGACTTGATAAGTTTCTAGAACCATATGGATATGATTAGGAAATTGGGATGATGCCTGAGGCTTGATGTATGGTCTCATCATAACCTTCTGAAGGATTCGTGGTGTGGACAACCTCACCTTCCTTGCATGAGTCAGCGGAACATCTCCCTCCAACACAATCCTTTACAAACCCACTCAACAAGCGTAATTACAGGTGTTTTCATCTGGAGCCTCATCACCCACTATTGACGGATGTTATGTCTCCATTCGGCGAATCTGGAATCTTAGCATCTAAGATACGAGAGATCTCCCATGCTGTTTAATAAGCGGATCATGCGATAAAGAAAAGGAGTTTAAAATAAATTCAGCTCCGTCTCCACTTCGAAAACATGCTTATTGGATAACCTTGGGTCTCGGACCCGACGCTTGCTAAGCTTGAACCGG
This sequence comes from Fusarium coffeatum, assembly GCF_003316985.1. Classification (NCBI taxonomy): domain Eukaryota; kingdom Fungi; phylum Ascomycota; class Sordariomycetes; order Hypocreales; family Nectriaceae; genus Fusarium; species Fusarium coffeatum. The sequence goes on along the minus strand of NW_022157903.1, from coordinate 91,563 downwards.
ATTTCGGCATCGGCATGACGCAACTCCGTGGCAAAAGACTTTGAGCGGATTCTACAACCAATGGCACTATTTGCGCAAAGTTTTCGCATAGAAACTCCGCGGACTTTCCATGGTCTTCATGCTGGCGGACTCGTTTTCGTCCCCGAAAAAAGGCTAACGACGGATCTGCAAAACTCTGATTCACACTTGATTTTCTAAAACGCTAAAACCGCTTAGTATCCGTTGGCTGCCACGTTGATGGTACCGGCGTTTGGTATGATTACGGCCGAAAAGACCGATCCGGACCCGATAGCCCATTAGATTGGATCATTCCACACAGCCAAGAACCGAGGCATCTGGAAAAGGAGTAACCTAGAACGCTGCTAGCGTCTCGCTTGGTGATATCATCCCTTGTCGGATTTAACGTAAGGACCAACAGCCCTTGCCTGTCTGGGTCGTCTTGCCGCGGCGGATCCGTCATGGAAGATGCGAAGAAGCGAGCAAATTTCTTTCTTTTCCCCGTTACGTCCTTGATTAATAAGGTAAAGTCCGATTGCAACTACCTGGTCCCTATTTAAGTCGCTTGGCTCCCGTCCCTTTCTTTGTGATCTGCATGCTCTATCCAGACAACGGGTTTTTAACTCTATCTCCCCCACCAATTCCCATCGACGCTATTCACACACACACACAGCGACTCGATACGACTACGATACGATGAGCGATAACGATAAGATTGAAGGTCCTGCGAGGACCAAGATCCCTTACTGGCGATTGGTCGCTGACCAAGCTGGTATCACACCCGAAGTCGAAAACTACAATTACGATGGTTCAGGTACAGAGGAGGACCCTTACAGAGTGAAATGGATCCCCAATGATCCCCGAAACCCCATGGAGTTCAGCCAAGTCAAGAAGTGGTTCATCACCATGACTGTCGCTCTCACAACTCTAGCTGTTGCCCTTGTGTCATCAGCCTACACTGGCGGTATCCGACAAATCATCATGGAGTTCCAGATCAGCCAAGAAGTCGCTACTCTTGGTGTGTCGCTCTTTGTCTTGGGTTTCGCAATTGGTCCTCTTCTGTGGGCGCCTCTGAGTGAGATGTTCGGTCGTCAATACCTCTTCATTGGTACCTACGCTGCCCTCACTGCCTTCAACTCTGCTTGCGCCGGCGCCAACAATGCCGCTGCTCTCATTGTTCTGCGATTCTTTGCGGGCGCATTCGGCTCATCGCCTCTTACCAACGCTGGTGGTACCATTGCCGATATGTTCCCCGCTTCCCAGCGTGGTCTCGCTATGGCCATCTTCGCTGCCGCTCCCTTCCTCGGTCCCGTCCTTGGTCCCATCATTGGAGGTTTCCTTGGTATGAACGCTGGATGGCGATGGGTCATGGGCTTCCTTGGAGCATTCTCTGGTGCTCTTTGGATCCTTGGTACGCTCCTCGTCCCCGAGACCTACTCTCCAGTCCTTCTCCGTCGCCGTGCCGCCAAGCTCTCCAAGATGACCGGCAAGGTCTATGTCAGCCAGATTGACCACGACCGTGGCAAGGTTACCCTTGTCGAGTCTTTCAAGACTGCCCTCTCTCGACCTTGGATTCTTCTCTTCCGAGAGCCTATTGTCCTCCTGCTTTCCATCTACATGGCCATTGTCTACGGAACCCTCTACATGCTTTTCGGTGCTTTCCCCATCGTCTACCAGCAGCAGCGTGGCTGGAACGCTGGTGTCGGTGGCCTTGCTTTCCTCGGTATCATGGTCGGTATGCTTGCAGCTATCGGATACACCATCCCCATGAACAAGCGATACGTCAAGATTGAGCAAGAGAACGGTGGCTTCGCTCCTCCTGAAGCTCGTCTCCCCTCATGCCTTATCGGTTCCATCTGTCTTCCCGTCGGTCTCTTCTGGTTCGCTTGGACCAACGGTCCCAACACTCACTGGATGGTCAGCATCGCTGCCGGTGTCCCCTTCGGCTTCGGCATGGTCCTTGTCTTCCTCAGTGTCATGAACTACCTCATTGACGCCTACACTATCTTCGCCGCCTCTGTTCTTGCTGCCAACTCCGTTCTTCGATCTCTATTCGGTGCTGCTTTCCCTCTATTCACCAGCTACATGTACCAGGACCTTGGTATTCACTGGGCCTCTTCTGTCCCTGCGTTCCTCGCCCTGGCTTGTGTTCCCTTCCCCTTCCTCTTCTACAAGTACGGTGCTTCCATTCGTGAGAAGTGCAAGTTCGCTGCTCAGTCTGCTGCCTTTATGCGCAAGCTCCAGACCGACAACGCTGCCGCTTCCGATGAGGAGAAGAAGGACGAGGCTGCCCCCGCCGAAGAGACCTTCGACGACGATGCTTCCACTGAGGTCGATGAGCCTGCTTATGCCCCCATCACAGCAAGCAGAACTCACCAATCCACCCGATCACACGCCTCTCGTGCTTCGCGCGCGTCTCGGGCTTCATTTGCGTCACGCCGCAAGTCATATGACGGAAACCCTTACGACATTGACCGCGTCAACACAAGACAATCATTCACATAAAACAATCATCTCATAAACATAAAAAGTTATTGCTTTACCGGGTCGGATACCCAGCGAAAATTGACGGCCGTATATAACGTTTAATTACATAGACTTGCTTCTACAATAATACCCCATTTCTTACCTTCATTCATCTCATCCTGAATCGTTATGTTAAATGTGTGACCATTGATCGGAATGACGTAGACTGAAGATCCTAATCCATCATCGCTTGACTCAGCGTGCAGTAGAGGCTTGGCAACGAAGCTGCTAGCATTCTCAGTAGCGCGTAAGGCGAAGTTAGACTTTTGCTGTTTCCTTGGCAATTTAGTCAAGATGATGATGCACTGACCTTGTAAAGGATGGCGCTCATACCACGCCCTTGTCTGCGTTTTGGGCCATGCATAATGCAGAGAATCTCCTGGAACCCACTGTGCATCTTGACAAGGGCACATTCTGGAGTTTTCTCCCACCGACCTATTCTTTCTGCGTGAAATCTGTACAAAAACTTCCATCGGAAAAACCTGGATCCGTGGTTATGGCATCTCGTGAACAGCGAGAAGGTCCTCGGTTCGATCCCAGGCAGAACCACATTTTTGCGCTTGCGGGGAGTGCTCAGAATCGCTCAACTTGCTAAATCGAGGCAACAGACATTCCAATTTGCAATGCCGAAGGTTTCTTGTAGGTGGTTGTCCTGGCCATTCACAAAAGGCAATCCGCTGAGGAGAGAAAGTGTCACTTTAAGCCAACCGTCCCGCGACGGTATGAGTGACAATGGCTACCCTACTCTGATCAGTGGTACAGATAACGAGCGAGATAATGGTACGCGCATAGTAATCTCATACCATAGGCTATGGGGCAGCTTTCAAGGCGAAGATATATATATTACCATAAATAACATCAACAACGGGAGAACGGAAAACTATCTAGTTAATACCTTAAAAAAAAAAGCCAAACTCGAACGACCCAATGTGAATCAGGACACCGACACAGAGCGTCGATATATCCTTGCAAGCACACTTAAGGATGATACATCCTCCTGCGAGCAGATGGAAAGATATAAAGATATCATATTAACTGTTGATCCTTTTACAACGTATCTAGTCGTAATATCGTACTTCTGAGTCACTGAATTAACACAGCTATCATACGACTACCGGCGCACCGCCTCAGAAACCGACGTGCTTAATTTCCACGAGACCACTCAGCCCCGTTCAGGTCAACAGTCAGCACTAACACGCTACGACCCCTGGTTCAGTCGGCAAAAAACTGCCGCACTAGCTTTGGAACAAAATACGTGAGTATATCTGGCGTACTTTTAACCATATACCTGTGTGTTTATTTTCTTCATGCTAGTGGTTGTGCCCATAATATCGGCTGCCTCCTTGCGTTAACATACGATAGAAGCCGTGCGCGAAAAGGATTCTTAGTTTCAATCAGGTCTGTTTCAAGGATTTGTCCTCAGATGAGAGGATGGGCAGTTAGACGCAGAAACTCGGGCTGTGCAGAATCCTTTCAGAACATATAGTATGCTCGCCATCCCAGTGCAGATCAGAACAATCATCAATTCTTGGCATCCAATCTATTTACTATGCACTCTACCTTGTTCTCTTTATTGACCTTGGCAGCCATTGGCCAAGCTGCCTCGTGCTCTGCTGGTCGCAAGTTCTCTCTCAAGAGGAGTTATGATGCTAGTAACTTCTTTGACGAGTTCTACTTTCGAGATGTGAGTTCAGCCAGACACAATAATGCACTAAAGCTAACCGACTAGGCGGCCTACTACGATGGTATCGATCCTGCATATGAAGGAGATCCTACCCATGGATCGGTCAACTACGTGAACCAGAGCAATGCTCTAGCTTCCGGACTCATTAGGACAAACGCGAATCAGGTATACGTCGGCGTTGATGCTAGTCATAAGTCAAAGCCTGTTGGTTCAAGCAAGACCAGACATGGCAGGGACAGTGTTCGTCTTGAGTCAAAGGAAACCTATGACTCCGGACTCTTGATCGCAGATATTGAGCACATGCCTGGAACGGCATGTGGTGTTTGGCCATCTTTGTAAGTCTTGTAATTTCTACAGTACCATTGAAAAAGCTAATCGTTTCAAAGCTGGTCGTACAACTTCGACGAGGACCCCGTTGGAGAGATCGACATCATTGAGGGTATCAATGACCAGAGCCAAAACGTAGTCTCGCTTCATACGTGCGGCGCTTGCAAGTTCACAAAGATCGGCGGCCTTGACGAGCGATCCAATTGCAACAACGGTGGAACAGAGTCTGATCAATGCGAAGACGGAACCAACTTGTCAGCGTTTTTCCTCAGCTATGAGAATGGGATGATTGCTAACACCACCTAAAGTGACGGATGCGGTAGCACTCATGCTGAGGGATCGTACGGCTCCGCTTTCAACAAGGCCAAGGGTGGCGTATACGCTACCTGGTTGGAGTCAGATGCTCTCAAGATCTACTGGTTCCCTCGCGACAAGATCCCAGCCGACATCAAATCTGGCAAGCCTGATCCATCTAAATGGGGAACGCCTGCCTCCAAATTTGTCAGTGGCTCCGGATGCGACGTCGGAAAATACTTCAAGGGACAAACTATTGTGAGTACTATATCACAGACTGTCGAGAGATACTAATATTAAGTTTAGATCATCAACACTTCTTTCTGTGGAGATAACATCGATCAGGACACTTGGGATGGAGAGTGCAGAGAGTCAACTGGCGCAAAGACCTGCGACGAATATGTCACGAACAACCCTGAAGCATTCAGTGACGCATATTGGCTATTCAACTCTATCAAACTGTATCAGTAGATATGTCTCTGAGCAACGAGTTGCTGATTTTGTCAGTGAATATGTACGAACAAGACGGCGTGGATGATACGATGCCCTGTGCTTTCAAATGGCGAAGATAGTCACTTTTAGAATGGATAATATTGCTTTATTTCATTTAGAAAAGAACAAATTGTAAGAACAATCAGAACAAAATTCAAATTAACCTAGCAACTTCAGTCGAGTCCTAGTGGACCTAATCTCAATACTCGATCAAAACCTCCTTTTATCGCACCCTGGAGATCCAGCCTCCAGCATCCATTCTATCAGCGTTCTATCATCCTTAACATACCGTCGTCTCTACATCAGAGTACTCCCAACACTCAGTGCCGTTCTTGTCCACACGAACTAGCTTTCCAATGGTAGTCATCTTGTCGTTCAGAGCTTCGTCCTTGACATCCCGCTTCGCTTTGCACCGCTCGCATTGCTTCAGTACCATAAGGTTCTGTTGCAGGCAAACACCACCGTCATCGATGTCTTGCAGACACTTCCAGTGCGTGTGATCTACACGTACTTGAGCAGTCTGCGCAGCATTGCCAGACATCCTCGTCTCTTGGAGGGTGAGGAGGCGAGACTGCCAGTTTCCAGATCAAGCTGCTCAAAGGTGGTTGCTGGTTGGAGATTGCGGGACTCTTCACGGCGAGGCTCTGGCGCACGGCGAGAGGGAGGGAAGTATTGGGGGTTGCGAGCTCGGAAGTCGATCGCTTCAGGCGAGTTGTCGACAACTTCCTCCAGGGGTCCGTAATCGTTGCCTGGAGCGCCCTGCAAGTAGCGACCGTCACCATCGTGGAAAGAGTACTGTTTAGTTTCTTCATCATAACCGACTCTCTTAACACCCGGAGGCAGACGACCATGGTCGTCGTCAAAGTGACTAACTCTAGGCATTTTGGGACTGACTTACAAGATAACAAGTGGGATAAGGTCGCTTAGGATGAGAACAAGAGTAGATTTGAATGGCTGTTGATTGGTGACCGATTTAGTGGTAAACGTGGAGGTTTGTGGTGTGTTGTTACTACTCTTGGATGAGATAGGCTGGTGGGAAGATAAACTGCTGAGAAGAAAACAAAATTTGTAACAGAATCGTCTGAATATTTATAATATTTTTGAATATCTTTCTTAGTAACATATATTATTGTTAATTCTGAACATTTTGGATGTTGTTATCGCGAAGATGAATCACAGAGGAGTGTGGACAAATGTGCATCATAAGGTTGTTTCTGGATCACTGCAACATCTCTTCCGAACAAATTCAGTGACCTAGAACATATTAGGATAACCATTGTTTCCCCGATATAACTTCGTCTGTACGCCAATGCCAGTGTAGACTTTTGGTATGTTTGGTCCAAGTGCACGTCTTGTCCTGTCAGAGTTGCATGGTTAATTGGCGATAATGTTAGTTGAGATTGGAAGCAGGGTTAGTCAGTGAAGCGAAGCCATTACACAGTAATAAAGCCACATGAGGGGAGAAACAGATGCAAACCGCTGGTGTCAGAGTCTCTCATGATCCTGGTTCAGATCACACAACCAGAGACGAGGGTGATCATCTCGCCAGATCAGCAGTCAGATTGGGCTTTGAAAAAGAGGCTCAGGCCTCTTTAATGTCTTTCTTCAGTTGGTCAGGGCTGAGAATGCATCGCGAAAGACCAACCCAGACTATACATGTGTTACAATGACGGTGAATAACGTTGACATTCATCTTGTTTGCCATAGAACAGCCGAGGCAGACCCCACTGAAGGACAACCCATGAACGTCTCGCTTGGCACACTCACCAATTGATAACATGTGGTTGTTTCATCCCATTTGAGACGTACATTCGCTTGACATGCCGCATTGAGAAACGTCAGTGACTAAAATCGCTCAATTTAAGTTTGCTCTTACCTCCTCATTTCCATCCCCACGACCCATACCTTAGTCCAGATTATCTCTGTACGACACGACGATCATGGCCGTGGATACTACAGCAGAAAAGACCCCTTCCCCCAAGCTAACACCGCACGGGCAGGCTGTCCCACCTGAGCCTGCGGGTCAGCTCGATGCAGATGACAATATCACCGACGATGATTCGGCGATTGGCCAGACTGACGATGAAAGCTCAACTGCTTCATTGACTTCTACTATTTACAAATACAGAGAGGAAAATGGCCGAACCTATCACGCTCACAAAGACGGCGCATACATTGGTCCGAATGATTCTCAGGAACAGGAGCGACTGGACTTTCAGCATGGACTTTGTCTGTTGGCTTTTGACAACCAGCTTGTTCTTGCCCCCATCTACAAAGAGGGCAGCATCCCTGTACGTCGCGTTCTTGATGTCGGTACTGGAACAGGCATCTGGGCCATTGATTTCGCCGACGAACACCCTGAAGCTGTCGTTACCGGAGTGGACCTAAGCCCAATCCAACCATCTGTTGTACCGCCGAATGTTCAGTTTCAAGTCGATGATATGGAAGACGAATGGAATTTTTCTGAGCCCTTTGACTATATCTACTGTCGATTTATGACCGTCTCATTTGCCAATTGGCCGCGATTCTTTGAACAGAGTTTCGAAAATCTGTCACCTGGTGGCTGGATGGAGGTCGTGGATATTCTTCCTCCCACATCTGATGACGGTACTATGTCACCCGATACAGCACTTTACAAATGGTCACACCTTTTGCTTGAGGCCACGGAGAAGATCGGTCGTCCGTTTGGCGGCACAGCATTTTATAAATCCCAGATGGAGGATGCTGGTTTTAAGGATGTTAGCCTCCGAGTTTATAAGTGGCCTCAAAACCGCTGGCCCAAGGATAAAAAGTACAAAGAGCTAGGTAAGCACTTTTCCATGCGTGAAGGAAGGTCAATACTGATTGAAAACTCCTAGGCTCATGGACACTTGAGAATATTTCAAGTGGCCTCGAAGCAATTAGCAGCGCCCTATTCACTCGAGTCCTGGGCTGGTCCAAATCTGAGTTAGATGGGTTCCTTACCGATGTCCGAAAAGACATCAAGAACACGTCTATTCATGCTTATTGGCCTGTGTAAGTTATCACAGTAGATGTATTTCCTTTGAAGAACTGATCTAACAACAATGTAGTTATGTAATCTGCGGACAGAAACCATCTTGATGATCGATGTTTGTCCCAGAAAAGAGTCAAATATAATGTATTTAGTGCATGATGTGTAACGAAACATATTTGTCTATATTTCTGTAAAGCATTTGATGCAGTACAAGAATATCGATTTCGCCCAATGCTTACCAGGAACGGCTTATTCTACTGCCGACTCCCCGGTCTGATTACCAATGTCATCTGATTTGTAATATGTGTGCATACCAGACCTCGAAAAGGAACAATCGTGCGCAAGATCGGACCATCCCTATTGGTCGTCTTATCTTGTCCCTATTTCATCTCAAACTGTTGGAGAAAAGCAATGCAAGTAACTTTGGAACAGGATGAACATGGACGTCACGCTTTTGATAGCCACGTTTGTACGGCACTATCGGAGTTCGGGACATTTTGTTTTCCGATCAATAAGAGCTGATCTGCAGTGTTGAATCCTGGAGGATCGAATGAGTTCGGGTAGCCGCAAGTACTCCGCCCACTCAGCCGGCTAGGTCACCAGGTTTAGACATAAAAGAGCAATCTTACAACGTCAGTATTCTGGGAACAACACATTTCAAGCTTGTTCAATTCTGAGCAAACCATTCATTCTCTATTTAGCAAGTCTAACAAGATGAATCCCATCGCCTTTGTCTCCAGCGCGACTGGTCGACAAGGCTCTGCCGTTGCCCGCCAGCTTCTCGACATTGGCTGGACCGTCCGAGCGACAACTCGCAACGTGGACTCAACCACCGCCAGAGATCTGAAAGACAAGGGTGCTGAAATGAGGCTCGGCGACTGGGAGAATGGAGATGGACTCAAGGACGCCATGGACGGATGCACTCACCTCTTTCTGAACGTAATCCCCAACCATGCTACTGCCACCTCCGAAGTTCCACTCGCCAAGCGTATGCTTGACATAGCCAAAATTACAGACGTCAAACACGTCGTATACTCTAGTGGCATGGCTATCAAAGATTTCGATAAAGGAAGATATTACAACCCGAACCACCCAATCTGTCGAGGTCACGGCTGGAAGCGCGACATAGAAAACCTTGTCCAAGAGGCCGGCTTTGACACGTGGACAATCCTCCGCCCAGGGTTCTTCATGTGTAATTTTCTCGAACCAAAAGTCAAAATGATGTATCCCGATCTCGTGCCCAACGGCGTTTTAAAAACAGCTTTTACGCCCGAGACTCGTCTACCGCAGGTAGATGTCGAGGATATTGGGAAGTTTGCAGTAGCTGCATTCCGCGATCCAGAACGGTTCAACAAGCAGTTTGTCCCAATTGCAAGCGAGAAACTGTCACTCGATGAGATCATGCAGCAGTTGGAAGACGCGACTGGCCGGTCCTTTAGCAGTGCGTTTCTGACCGATGGGGAAATCGAGGAGAAGATGGCTACAGACATGTTTGTTGCTATGCAGCTCATGGCTAGAGATCTGGAGGACAAGGTTGACATCGAGAATGTCAAGAGCTGGGGAATTCCTCTGACTTCGTTTAGAGACTTTCTTGAGAGGGAGAAATCCTGGGTGAACAGCACGTACGTGGAATGAAGAGAAACAGTTACATCGCAAGACATTCTACTGCTGCTGGAGCATGAATAGGCTGCTGTAGGCATAAGGGACGAAATATTCTAGTGATCTTATGCTGACTTAGACTGGCACTTAGGCAAATTTAGTTCAACGTCCTAAGGTTTAGGAGAATTCTTCTGTTATTAATATTCGTTGTTCTGTACTAAGCTCGCTGATTTACTGATTCCCTCTGATAAGCCCTTCAATTCTTATCCTCCGATCAATCTTGCGACGCTCCTTCGAACCCTTCCTCGAAATCTCCCCCTGAAGCCCGCTCTGTCTCGTCCATGTGGTGCAGGGCGATGGCGCAATCGTAAGTCTTCAACAACATGCCTGAGCCCCTCCGCCAATCTCATCAGCTCTTCTTCCCGGCCCTCTAGGAACGGACCATAGATATACTAAACATCAGGACCACGGCCTTGGGCATCCGGTATAAATCCCGAGTAACGGATCAGACTCGCTTCCGTCATCCCAAGTAATTCTTCCAACGCTGTTAGGTTACACATGCTAACGGCAGCGGCGATACAAAGAGGACACGTGAGGTGTCTCTCATGATGCTCGTATGGTGGTGGTGGTGGTGGCGGTTGTTGAACCTGTTCTGATTCCCTGGGGCGTTCTTCGTCTCGCACTACGGGCGGAGTCATTGATGCATGTGGGTGACGTAGACCAGAACCGCCAGGTAGGGATCGCCGACCTTGCCGACGTGGTTGAGAGGAGTCGCGGTCAGATTGTGAGGAGGCGGAAGTGTTTGGTGTGTTTTCGTCTGCCATTTTCGCTATGACTGCGATGTAATGATGGAAACAAGGCTATGTTGGTCGTTTCAATGTTGATTGTTTCTAACAGTGATGATGGTGTTGATGAAGTGAAAAGCAGTCGAGGTGGGTAGGCCTCAGGGTGTCATAAGAATTGGCCCCTGACAGCATAAGAGACGAGATAATCCGATCACCTTATGCTAGCTTAGGCTAGTATTTAGGCTACTTTATTTCTGTAGCCTAAGTCTTGGAGGACATTTCTTCTGACACCCACCTAGTAGGTTATATGATTCACCATGAAAGGTCTGCACCTGCTTCATTTGATACTAAAAAACCAGGCAGGTGGGCAACAGAAGGAACGTCCCCTAAGGTTCAGGCTGCCAATTAAGATAGTCTATCTGCTACTCTAAGCCATTATAAGGTGACTACATTACTCCGTCTCTTATTCTTTCGCCGGTCAATCTCTACGGCCCCCTGACGACAAGAAAGAGGTGCCAGCTACGGGCGTGAACTGTTGGAAACTGGAGGCAAATAGTTCTGCTTTCCTTGTACCAGAAACAATGGAGCATAAGCGATTACTTATTCAGCCACCGTTTGACCATCACCAGAGAGTCTTCCCACAGTCTCGCTTCATCCAGAGGGCTGTAAGTATGAGATACATAAGTCTCCGACGTCGAAATCCCATCGCTCTCGCCACGTTCTGCAACCGAACAATTACTCAGATAAATGCCACCCCTTCCTTCCCAATCCTTCCCAACTCCAGCCAGGACAGTAGTAGCTGCTGCCTGCTCAAGACTCTGTATGTGGTTCATTTTGTCAGAAATGACACTCATCATTACCTCCTGTGGAATATGCCGACCAATATTAGAAGCAACCAGACCCGGGCTTGCGCTGGTCGCATGGATGCCGTTGCCACCATAGCGACGTTCAATCTCATTGGCCATGTAGATGTTGGCGGTTTTGGAGCGAGCGTAGGCTTCCCAAGGTGTATAGCCTGAAGCACCGGTGACCTCAAAGCTGTGGTCGTTCGAGGCACCAATGCCATGGATTCGGTGAGCAGTCGCGGCGACGGTAACTACCCGAGACCGGAACTCTGGGGTGGAGCCTTTCAAGAGAGCTGGTTTGAGAAGCTCAAACAGGAGGAAGTGTGACAGATGGTTTGTAGCGAATTGTTCTTCAAAACCGTCAGAAGTCATGGTGAGCTCCGGAATAGCCATGACACCGGCGTTGGCGATATAAATACTGATTCTGTCGGTCTTGGATAGAATGACTTCTGCTGCTGCTCGAACACTGTCCATGAAGCCCAACTCCAGTTGCACAAGCTCCATCTGATCCGGGTTCCAGAAATTAGCAAGGGCCTCTTTGGCCTTCTCGAAGTTCCGAGCCGTGAGGAACAGTTTGATGCCGGTGGCAGCAAGAGCTCGGGCAGTTTCGACACCAATACCCGATGAGACACCGGTGATGACGGCGGTCTTTCCCACGAGCTTGTGTTCCATGCCTTCATCTTGGACAATCTGAAGAGCTGTTGGACGATCATCGCCAGGTCCTTTGGGATTGACGTAGAGATGAGCGTATGGAGACATGGTGGATTGTGTAGTGGGGAGTAGAGATTCTGTATGAGACTTGGGGTGTTAAAACTCAAGAGTAAGTGATTTCGTCTTTTCTGTGTTTAGCGGTCAATCGGTGTGATGTTCTGATGATTGTGTGGTAAGGATAACAATGAGAAAGAGGGTCTCCTTCTTCATGAACCTCATTGCTATATTTATAGCCTTTATGGTCTTGGTTATACAAGGAGATATCGGCATTAAGGCCAAGGGCCATCAGACCCATGATCTTTAGAATGTTATGACTATGTTTGGTCCCTCATGGCCCCATCGCTTGTTAGAAGTTGATGACATTGTAACTCAAAGAAGGTAAATACGATGTCCAGCGAATTCGGGTATTTGCTAACGGCATTTAACCGCACGCGACGTTGTAGATCATCTTGATGACATTTTGTCTTGATTTGTCTTAGCGTGCCATCCACGACATGTCAGCTTCTCGGGATATTTATGCGCCTCAAGCCCCGACACAGAAGCTTACCTTTTGACTTCTCTTAGACTAGTCACCATGGAAAACACTGAACCAGCGTCGCTTACGAGTCGGGTGGGGGTGGATGATGCAGAGAAGAAACAGCGGCGCAAACTTCAGAACAGACTCAACCAACGAGCGCGCAGTGGGTTCCTCCATTCACATGCTTGATAACTATTTTGCCGTTCAAGGCAACGCTCTGACGTCGGCAGGAAGTCGTATGTGTAATGATGATCAATCAAAGGCTCGTACCAAACACCAGGATCCGGGCTCCGGAGTCAAGCTGTGGAGGTTAGACGAATTCGACTTGGAAAAAAAGCCTGCGTCGCCAAGGCATGCTAAGACAAGCAAAAGTCACACAGTCATCCTCGAACCAGACCGCCGGTTCTTTTTGACAAGTATATACAGTGGCACGCTTAGTGCCACTGACGTGGAGCTGTACAGCCAACAGCTAGACATCCAAAAACGTCTCGCTTCAGCTTCGCAGCTAGCATGCCCTCTTTCAGACCACTTGCTCTATCTTATCAACTACAATGCGTTCAGAGGACTGTTTTTCAACAAGGTCACTCTCAGCAAACTGGTACACCATCTTGCTGTGGGACCGGACCGAACTGAAAAGTTGGATATTATGCTGGGTCTTAAGAAGGATGCTATCTGCGTCGCATTGGGCCAGGACGTGCCACCCCATCTTCAGCCAACGCGATTGCAGTCAGAAATAGTTCATCCGAACTGGATCGATCTTGTACCAATTCCGAAAATGAGAAACAACCTCATCATGAGCCAAGATCATTTCAACCATCGTCTATTCGTCAACGACGTGATAGGGAATTTGTTGGAGGACGTCATGATTAACAAGTACGGAGAAGGTACTGGACCCAGAAGCCGTTTGAAGTTGAAAGGCAAGTCTAGTGACTTTGCTTCAGATAGGAGTGGTATGATTGTTTGGGGAGAACCACATCGGATGGAGAATTGGGAGGTCACGGCTGAGTTTCTACAGAGATGGGGCTGGGCTATGGAAGGGTGTCATGAGCTGATGAGGGCGACTAATCAGTGGAGAGCGGTAAGAGGTGAAGCGCCCTTGATGCTTGAGACAACAAAAACCGGGCATCTGGGATTCTGATTGAGCATTTTGGTAGTCACTCCATACAAGCACCATTTCTTTCCAAGCCGCAGACCTCAGTGGATCCCTCGCTTCCAAAGGCTGATGCTATCCTGCCCAACCAGAGAGGCTTCCAAGACAGATAACACCGTAATAGTGATCGCAATTCAAGAAATGTTTCGTTTCTCTGGATATTTTCCAGATATTCGGAATTTTATTAGGCCGAAAATGCAGAGTCGCAGTCGATGGGCCTGGTGTATCGTATCAATGACATCAACCATCATCATGACGACGGTATTTTGGCTGGTATAATGTCGTCATTATACCAGCCTCTCCATAGCCGAACTCACGACTACATCAATTCTTTTTTCACTTTTGAATCTCAATTCGCACCACATAACTCACGAATCGAAACCTCGAGCCTTACTCAGTTTCTCTACGTCCAACATTCGCATTTACAAGTAAAAATGACCATCGCACGCCAATCTCTCTCCTCTCTCCGACGTCTCCCAACTGTCACATCCGCTCTACGAGCCAAGCCAACATATGGCCCATATACCTCAATTCGCATGGAGTCAGGCAAGGTCAAAAACCCTGTCTCGGAAAGCCCCAATGACGCCAAGGACGGCGCCGACCATACCGACGGTGCTATGGCTTCGCTCAAGGGCGCGCCAGGCAAGGGCGATGCATCGTCTTTTGAGAATCAGAACTTGACCGAGAAAGAGAAGAAGACCAATAGCCAGAATGCGCAGGCGAACGATAGTAAGGAGGGAATCAAGGGCGAGGCTGGAGAGTTCAAGAAGTCGGGAAGAAAGCCCAAGCCTTAGAAATGAGGCTATTCGCATAGAATGCAATTGAAGTGGAATATTTGTGAAGGATTAATAAAGAAATTATTCAATTTGCAATTGTCCTTTTAGTCGTGACGTTTTACCAAAAACACCAATGCGACGGCCTGCTTGTTCCTGACACGTGATCTCTGCACAGATTCATCTCACTTTGCTGGCTTCACCGACGACTCAATCCTCAAATAATTTACCAAAACACATCTTTCATTGCACCAAAATGTGTGGAATTCCGGGGTTTGTAAAGAGTCTCTATGAAGATCTCATGGAAGCCATAGATGATCTTTTCCCCGACCGCACTCCCGACAAAACTCCGCTGGTGAACAACCGCCAATCCTTTCCACTTCAACAACCATATACCCAAGGATACACCACCGCTGCCCGCCCAGTCGCAGAAAACCACCGTCGAGTTACTGAGAAATTGGACGCCAGGACGGCTGCCGCTCGAATGCCTGATGCTCCCAAAGGCCCGCTGACGAGATGAGCCGAGTTGAAATTTTCATGTCAGTACTTTTCTCTGGATGCGGTACATAGCTAACGTGAGATTAGACGCATCTTTTTTGGAAAGGGTTTATCAGCATTTGCAAGAATTGATTTTGAGGAATAAATATGGCATTAGTGAATGCGTGGTCGGATTAAATAGATTTGAGGGTATTATCAACAAAAGCCATTGAAATTCTCCGGTTCGTCGACTCCCAGCTCTCTCAACCCTGTGAGATACAATCACAGCTTCAAATCGCAATCCATTCTAACCTTGCTGAATCCAGCCGCAAACTCTTTGGCACCTTTCTCATCCATAGGGTCGTATTCGCCCTTCAGAGGCTTTTCCCAGACGACCTCCGTAATCACTCCGCCTTCTCTTTCAATAGCCTTCTCATTTCTGTGTGCCTCGGGTGAAACTTTTCCGATCAGAGCTATCCTCTCCATGCTAGTCCAGCTTCTACAGAAGCTGACTCTAATGTTGCCCTCCCGGTCGGGGCCGTCGGTGCTGCACATCCACTTATCGTCCATGTCTTCAGGCCGATGTCCGTAGATGAGTTTGATCATTTCGGGGCCGGGAACATGAAGATCCCATTTTGCACTGAGAGGAGCTTGAATCGCCTTGATGTTTCTGAAGCTAGCGCGTTGCTTTTTGGTGTTTGAAGGCATTGTGCGGAAGTGACGATGTTAATGTAGAAGAGTATGGAGATTGATGATTTGATTGGAATTGATACGGTTTTGAGGAGTCAGTAGTTTGTATGAACAGCAGATGAGTCTGCCCGGTCTATTTATCTCTGTCTGAGCATAGAGTAGAATATAGCCCTGGCCGTAAGCTGAGCTGTCTGCCTAGTTGCTCCGCCCCAATGAATCCATTATCTTGACATCCAAGCCTCCACGCCTGTAACGCTAAATAGAGCCAAAATCTGACAGTGATCCATAAATTGGGCTGATGCGCAGGATATCAAAATTGACACAAGTGGCTTGACCTTGTGCGCTTTACCGTCAGGGTGTCAGAAGAATTGGCTGTTAAGAGCGTAGAAGACAAAATGACTTGGTTAACTTGCGCCGCCTTAGCGACGAGCTTAGGCTGCTTTATTTTGGCAACCCAGAACTGACCCAGTGACTAAGCAACTATGGCCGATGTTTTGTCGCAGCATGCAGATAATCTTTCCCCGATCATTTCCAACATCACAACAAGAAAGGTTGAGACGCACATCGACACACATCTCATTGTCCAGATGAGACAGTACGAAAACCATGGACAACCTTCCGTCAGAAATCATTCGCAATATTGTCCTCAGCCTCATTGTCAAGACACGCTGGTTCCCCCAAATAAATGAACATTGCCCTGTAACATCGCTCGCGCGCTACGCAGCGATTTCTCGACAATGGCAACCGATTGTAGAATCCATCACATTCCGACATCTAATCTTGAACTCGACTCGGCTCGATGTCGCTCACCGCGAAAACTACCTCAGTCCTCTTCGCCTCAGTTATATTCGGTACATCTGGTACGATTTCGAGTTCCCCGCACACAATCTAATTATATCGACAAATCCGGAAGAAGATTATGATGATCAACTGGTCTTCAACAAAAGCGCGAAACAACTTTTCAGTGTTTTGTTGCAGATTCCGCCTCGACCAGAGCCGGTAGTAGGCTTGGAGATATTCATAACGCCGCCGAAAAAGTTCGCTCTGCGACTTCTGAGGAACGAAACGAAAAGATCAGTCGAAAGGTTTCAAGTCCTTTGTGGGACTGTGACGCCTATGTTTGTCGAGCTGTTCAAGGACTGGGAGGCGGATATTGGCGATATACCAGCTATCCATTATTTCAGAGTGGAACCTGGCTCGGCAAGCATACTTTTCTCTCCATCTTCGATAAATCGCTTTGCGTCGAAGATGACACAACTATCGAAGCTAGAATGGTGGCTCACAGATGAAGAGTTCATCGAACCGTCTAACGAGTCGAGTCAAAGAACAAGTGAGTTTTCGCGGAGAGAGATGAATGAGGTACGTCTAACGTATTCGGTGTAGTGTTCGCGCAGACACTTGGGATGATTCCATTATCCGTGAGATCTTTCATCCTAAGCTATACACGACTGCCGCCACGAGGATCAACCGACCGCCCCAACAGTTTAGTCCCGCCTTCTATCCAAGAAGATCCTCTTGGTCTGTCATTTTATTCTTTCACGCAAAGACAAGCCCTTGAAGACTTCTATCTTATAGCCAGGATAGACACCACGATACTTTTACCTGCACAACCAAACCCCGATGCTCTGTGGCCCAGCCTACGTTCCTATAACCTCGAACTCAAGGAACATCTTCCATCAGGCGAGTGTATCGCCCAATTCACACTTGGCGGCAGTGGGACATACATCTACGACCAGAACATCATGAACAGGTTCGCCATCGCGGCTGGCACTTGCGCTGCTCGAATGCCAAAGATCGAGGAGCTCAATATCATCAACCACGGTCGTTCGCAATCAGGTATATGCTTCAACACCAAGTCGGAAGATTTACCCTGTCTTGAATTTGCAGGCAAACCGGGTATGCCTGAGCTAAGTGAGGAGACACTGGAGGTTTGGAAAAGAGCAATCAAGACGCATGGACTGGATTGGAACGTCCATATCACAGACGATCTAGATAAAGTGTACCACTTCTATTGATAGATCAAAGAGAGGCATTATCTGAAGCATTCATTGCATGCAGACTTAACATGGATCTATGCATTCACTGCCCAATTTATAAAGTCTGATATCTCATACCATAGCACCTTTCGCATAATGCAAAACTATCTCGGTTGTTTGCGAATGACTTGGCTGTTTTATTTCGAAGGGAAAGCTCCATTTTTACAGTATTACAGACGTTTCTGTCGTATCTGAAATCCCTTCCGTGGAGGGGATTATAAATCAAGGGTCCAATGGCTGATTCCTGCATATACTCTTTTGCGTCATCATGAGCGGGGTATGACATTATAACAACCACATACTCCCCAACTTGATATCAACCTGTTAATTATTTACTACCATACTTGCAAGCTATTCATGCAAAAAGTATCTCTTGTCAAAACTCGTTGGTTTTCTCCGTTCACACGATTCAAAATGGGCAGCAGACAAGGTCTCGCAGAGCTTGCACAGAACCTCATCGAGCACGGCCCTCGCAAGGCTCTTCCAACATCTCGCAGAATTCGAGCTATCCACAATCATATTACTGTCGTTGATACCACCAAAGCTGTCTATGTCTGGGAACATGACAGTTTTCCAACCATCTACGTGCCTTTGGTGGATATCAGGAACGGCAAGTTAGCTGATCAGCAGAACATCTCTGTGGAGCTCAAGGAACGCGCGGCGATTTCGCAACTCATTGTTCCTGGTCATGATGTTCTCGAGGAGAAGAAGGTAGATGGAGTTCTACGATTCTTCCAAGATGTGACTCTTGGGCCGCTTTCTGATACGGTGAGAATCGAATTTCGCAGTATAGGTATGTGTTCATTCATACAAAATAGCATTACGAAGCTAATAATTGTTTAGACCAATGGCTGGAGGAAGATGAACCCATTTTTGTTCACGCAAAAGACCCTTACAAGCGCGTAGACATCCTCCGTTCTGAGCGCCCAGTAGAGGTCAAGGTCGCTGGCAAAACAGTTGCCAAGACCGAATCTTCCATGCATCTACTCGAAACCAGCCTACCAACGCGTTACTACCTCCCGCTTACTGCAGTTGATCAAACTTTCCTGCGAAAGAGCAATCTCAAGACAAAATGTCCTTACAAGGGAGAGGCCGAGTATTATCATGTGGTTGTGGATGGAAAGACATATGAGAATCTGGTTTGGTATTATAATCACCCGACTCATGAGAGTGGCGCTATCGCGAAGATGGTTTGCTTTTATAATGAGAAGGTTGATATCATCTTGGATGGGGAGTTGCTTGAGCGGCCTAAGACGAAGTTTGCTTGATTTTGTGGTTGATGGTTTTGTATTTCGTGTTTAACAGCAGTTGCTTCCTCATTCCTGAAATCACTCCATGACATGAATCAATTTGCTCAGCTGCCGCTCTTATTCATAGAATGTGACTGTCAATACTATCGATGACAGTGGTTTTGAGCAAACCTTGTTATCTATAATCGACATTTGCAAAATCACCATACCGTCCAAAGTCACGCGAGCAATTATGTTATGCAAGGGTGATGCAGAATATTGTTAACAAAATGATATCTGAAGACATAGAAACCTTCGATTAGTATCGATCCATGATAGTTTAATGAATCACCGAGGCGACGTGCATAATATGAGACAGGTACGCGGCTCAAGAAAGAAGAAATTACAAATGGAACACAGCGGCATGGGTCAATACAAACCAAGACTTTTTGTCTCACCCGTTTCAGTTTCTATGACGCTGAGACTTGGTTACCAGCGGGACGTTCCTGGACTACAATGCTTATTTCCCCGTGCGTAGGGACCGGTAGAAATTACATGCAGGGATCACACCGATACGAAGCTTTGTGCTACCCACCTAGAATTCCTCCTTGTTGTGTACCGGTAACACAATGCTGTGCACAAAATTTTATATCATGATTCAACGAAAGCCCGGTTTCTGAAATGATCTGTCGCACATCACAGACAAAAGCAATTTGTCTGGGTGAGCACGTTGTTCAGCCACATACCAGTTTTGATCGATGATTGTTGCAAAATGGAAGTCGTCGCGATGTGCGTTCGCCGGGATTAACGTTCTGTAGGTCTGGGAGATGGCTCCTTGAATGGACCACACCGCCGGAACAATGGATCAAGATCTAGACTCTGGAGACATCAGCTGTCAAAAGCCATGTGCTAAATATATGATATCTAGCAATGGTCTCTAGAATCGGATTTTTTTAGTGTCTGGTCCAATTTCCCATGCGATGGCGAGTTGGAGTTGGAGGACCCATATAATCGGATTTCTCACCTGCGCGATCGGGGAGGAAGGCCAGGTTACCAGGTTACTTATCAGGCGACGACGATAGTGCGCAATTTAAGTCGCGCATGATCAAGGGTGTATCCATGGATACCCGCTCCATCGTCAATTGTCAGACGAAGAATTGGTTGATGAACTTGTTTTCGTGGTGGTACAAGACTGAACGGTCAGTCCCCAGCCCGAATCTGACTCTGCCAGCCACCAGGACAGAATTAGTACGAGAAGAAAGCCGGTGAGCGAGCGGGGAGGGGGACCATCAGCTCACCTCACGAGCGCGGCAGTTTAATGCACTAGTAATTAAGAAATGCACCATCAGCCTCTTCCATTGTTAATTATTGGTCCGGGTGTATTACTGTGCATATAACCGTCAATGTCTGGGGTTCCAGCGCCTTATCGTGCTTATCTTCCGACATGATACGATACGATATTGGGCCAAGGATGGATTGCTAAGGGTCCGTGCATATTGGATGGATGGATGGATGAATGCTTCCATCAGAAGAGGGGAGAGAAAAGAAGAAGCACCCATCCATATGCAGAGCACACACGACAGAATGGAATAGGCCCTGTTGATTGATGCCCGCTTGCTGCAGATCAGCAAGCAGGGACCTCAATACGGAAGCTAAGCAAAAAGTGAGAGATCCAAATCCGATCTGTCACCTCGCCTACCCGATACCACATCATCACATCGCACATCCTGTCACCGTTCTTTTGTGTGAAACCGTGAATGAATGAGAGAATGACCTTTACCGTTTTCAGCCTCATCGTCACTTGCTAAGCACCACCATCAATTGGCTTGTTTCTCTCCGCGCTAGCGTTAGCCAGTTGAACGATTTCCGTTTCGCCACACCTGACAATGCCTTAGTGTCATTACTTGGCGGAAAAACGGTGTGCGATGGGGAACAAGATCTGGGATCGTTGATGATAGCTGAGACAGGGTTTTGGATTGGTTTATGGAGTGTTAATCCAAGATGTGCAAATGTCCAAGCTTTGTTTAAACAGTGACAAAGTCTGTTGTCGCTTGTTGTTACAGTTTTGTGCTGTCTTTTTTATGTTAAAGTTCGTTTGACAGATTGACAGCTCCAGTATGTTTTGCATGCACATTGACGACATCCGACGAAGCGAAAGTGTATTTTGCCACGGAAGGCAAAAAGATGCAAGCAAACATCAAAGAAAACAGCTTGCCACTGATCATCCAGTCTACTGTACGGCATTGTCATCCCAAGCACGAGAAACAAGGTCAGCCGACATAAATTCGTGAAGTAGCCGAAGTTTAGTCGGCATCTTTTTGTTCAAGATGGTCAAAGCGAAGGACGAAGACGAAGAAAAAAAAAGCAAAAGTTCTTCTCGTGGTGGTGATTCATGTTAGTGCTGGAGAATCGGTATCTTGAGTAATGAGCAAGGGTTAACCCGGGAATGCGAGGTATTGAACCTCGGCCAACGCCCATTCCATCATTGAGATCTCACAATGGATGATGCCTTAGAATCCTACGGATGATGAAGGGATAATCCACTTCAAGGTTTTACCCCATCCTTTGTCCTGAATCCTAATGCAGGATCGTGGACAGGCTTGACAGGCAGCTGAAGGTTGCCCGCCCGGGATTGTTATTTTTTTGTAGGCGCTGTAACCCCCCTCTCGCCAAGTGATAACCACTGAGGGGGCAGTTTACTGGGGTTGGTGGCAACCTGGAACTCACTGTACGTGGGGGTTTGTAGCGTAGCACCGAAATCCAGTCGGTTTACGGGCCGGACTACCTACCATAAGCACGCGCCTGATTCAGTGCGCCCGAGGTGTGAAATTCTGTTAGCCTACTCGTACCTACTTGAGA
Source organism: Fusarium coffeatum (assembly GCF_003316985.1). Classification (NCBI taxonomy): domain Eukaryota; kingdom Fungi; phylum Ascomycota; class Sordariomycetes; order Hypocreales; family Nectriaceae; genus Fusarium; species Fusarium coffeatum. The sequence continues at coordinate 69,577 of NW_022157903.1, read as the reverse complement.
GTCATATGGCCCGCCAAAAGATTTTTTTCTTTCCCTCTTCCTTCTCCCGACCGTTTCTCTTTTTTCCCTTTTCATCTTTCCCCTTCCCATCCCCCGTCCTCACCGTCGACAGTGGTTTCATCCATTCAATTGGTGATCAGAAGGAAAAAGAAGTCGCGCCATGAATCTAAGGAAAGCAAAAGTCGACACAGATCCGAACGCCTTCCCGACGAGGCAGCTAACGATTCTCGGTACGTCATTGCCCAGCGCAACGTAGCTCAGGCAGTCCAGCCCACTGTCACTGCCACTGACACTGCGTCTTCACCGCCATCAATTTCGCCCCCATCGCTTCGCGTGCCCCTCACCCAGGATAAACAGTTTCGCTAACAATGACGACCAGCAATATGTCGATTCTCTGAGCCCATCGCATTCAATTCCATCCTGGCCTACACATTTTTGATGGTCAAGGATTTGGGAATTGATGAGAAAGATGCTTCATTTTACGCGGGATTGCTCGTCTCGGCATATGCGCTCGCCGAGGCGCTGACTTCTATGGGATGGGGTATTTTGTCGGATCGCATTGGGCGAAAGCCTGTAGTCTTGTTCGGACTCGTCGGTGTCGCTATCTCCAGTCTTATCTTCGGTCTGGCAAAGTCTTACTGGGTTGCTCTTTTGGCACGATTTGTGGGCGGCGCCCTCAATGGCAACGTCTCTGTCATGCAGACCATGGTCGCCGAGATGGTGAAATTGCCTGAGCATGAGCGTAAGCTTGCGCCTTTTTTCTTCGGATGAAAATTCAGCAGAAGCTAATTATGTCACAGCCAAGGCGTATGCTGTACAGCCTTTCATCTGGACTCTTGGCGGCATCATCGGCTCCGCCATGGGAGGATTCCTTGCCCAACCCGCCTACTGGTACCCTCGATTCTTCTCCGAAGACGGACTTTTTGGACGATACCCTTTCTTGCTTCCTAACCTCGTTTCGGTGATTGTCGTCGTTATCGCCGTTATCCAGGGTATTTTCTTCCTCGAGGAGACCCTCGTCAGACCTGGCGAGGAGGCCGAGAATGCCGCCCTCAACTACCAGGATATTCCCGTTGTCGACGACCTGGAGTCCATCGACGAGAGAACTCCTCTCCACGGACGCGTCCGAAACCAGTACCGAAGCTCTGTTTCTCGCAGCCGTATGCGACACATGTCTCCCTCGACCAGCCGATCGCGCCCCCGCTTCGCAGAGTCCAGTTTGGGTATGGCTGTTGAACACGACTTCATCGATCTGCGTCGATCTTCCTTTGGAACCGTGCATTCTGTCCTACTGCCCCAGGATCTCCTGACACCGCCCAACGAGGAGCAGGAGAATGAGTCCCAGTCGGGCGAGAAGACGTTCAACTATACCGTCATGATGCTCATCGTCTCACTGCTTATCTTCTCGTACCACCAGATGGCTGCAAGCAGCCTTCTTGCCACGTATCTACTCGACGAGCCCTCGGAGACACGCGGAACACTTGACTTGGTCGGTGGTCTCGGTTACACCGTGCACGACGTCGGATTGTACTTGGCTGTCAATGGTGGCTTGGGTCTCCTTATCCAGGGCGTCGTCTTCCCCATGTACGTCAGCCGCATGGGCGTGTGGCACTCTTTCCTCAGCATGATTATTCTCTACCCTGTGTCCTACATGCTCATGCCCTTCCTTTCCGCCTTTGCCGAGCCTTGGACCTCTGCAGGCATCTACCTATCGCTTTTGATGCAGAGCTTCTGTGGTTTGATCGTGGCCCCTGTTTGCTTGATTCTCATCAAGGATGCTACCCCTACCCCTGCTGTGCTGGGACGAGTTAACGGTTTGGCCATGTCTGGTGCTTGCTTGGCGCGTACCATTGCTCCTCCTCTTGTTGGAGTCTTCTACGCCCTCGCAGGTTCAGTTTTCGCGTGGGTAAGTTGTGTTTTGGTTGCCATCATCGGTGCGATCCAGCTGTTCTGGATCCCGCGAAGACAGCTCACCAAGGACGATGTCGTGGTGGATAACGCCCTTACCACGACCGTTACCAACGAATCCCGCCGTGGTCGTCGTGGCAGAAATTCACTGTCATGAGAATGACATCTCACAATATTGGCAACCTGCCTGGTGGAATTATCCGGAGGTTCCTCTTTCCTTTTGGCATTACTAGCGTTGAGATACGCTATCAGTAAAACAACAGCAGCTTGCACGGACGACCGCAGAAGCCTGAAAAATCGACTTGCACATATCGGACGTCGACCACCTTCACATATTACTTCCGGCGCGACCCATCGTCCGTCGCAAGGTTCGCAATTTGGCTTTCATACTAAAAAGAAGACGCTTTTGGAAAATCATTGGCGCAATAATCTCTCGATCCGATCTCCTTTGCATCACATACTGCAGCATTCTGAGCCTGTTTCTCGCTTGCTCTTTTCCCCACGACACAGACGTTACGACTATATCCGTCACTTTCTTTTTACCATCATCACCTGGAACTTCAGGTCAGATTTCATCTTAGGCATGCGCGTCTATCAACATTTTGATTTTCGAGGCACGGCGTAACGTATGGGTCCAATGATTTCAGAGGTAAATGATGCTCATCGAGATTGTCTTGTGTATTCGTGCGGTCAAACTACTCAAAACAAAAACCTTTGCTAGATTCCATTTTATATGTTTTATCATCTGTCTAGGATGCTTCGAAGCGTGTAGCTGAGCTTCAATTGCTGGTATAGCTGACAGAATACAATTCTTGATTACCTGACTTCCGCTCTACCGATTACCATATATGTGATGACCATTGAACGGTAAGCTCTATCTTCAACTATGCATGTGATTGTGGCAAGAAATCCTGTACGTATCGGAACATGCTCACGTTTTGCTGCCCAATGTCGCACCAGACAGCCACATAAGCTTTTTACAGGAACCCCAGGGCTTGGGTCGCTGCACCAAGCTTTCGATCACATGCACGACATCAGGAACACAACGTTTCTCGTTCATTTGCTGCATCGACACGTCATGAAACCTAAATTGATGCCCAGTATCATACAGGGACACAGAGCCAAGCAAGCCTCTTAGTGGCGTGCTTTGTCTTTCATCGCTACTGCGCAAGAACACTGACGTATGAGATAGTGAAATCTGTACTTTGGTGTTGTCGTTACTTGTTATTCTGTCCGTTCTGGCCCGGTATGGTCTGATGTAGCCGTGGACGAGGAAGACGTGGGCAGACAACGGAGTGGCACCCAGTCAAAGTCAAACTTGGAGATACCCGAATATCGGAGAAGGTTCCATTGATAAGCAAGTCACTATCTTATCTTGTCTCCTCTTGCAACTACCGACATCCAATTCCAGAACAAATATCAGCCCACTTTGGGGTAGAGGCACGGAGATGCGGGGAACAAGTTGGTGTGGGGGATTTCCTATTCCAGCCGGATTCCCTTCATCCGAACCCTCAGCCGAAGCGCCCTCAGCCCGGGAACAAACCGAGAGGTGTATAAGTAAACTCCGGTTTCCCTAGATTGCACTTTAACAAACTCAATAATAATAATTCTTATCTTCTCTTCACTTCGCAACAACCTTGTACCGAACTCTATCAACATGAGCTCCTCCATTCAGACTCTCTGCCGTGGCGCTCGCGCTGCTCCCCAAACCCTCCGTCTCGGTCTTACCCAGACTCGACGACTGAGCACCACAGATCCCAGCCGCAGCCTTTCAAACGGCCGCGACACTGCTGTCCACGACCCAATCATGGACAAGTTCTGGGGAAACACTCGCGTCAACACCATTTCCGAGTCTTCCGCTGTCGTTACCGAGACTCCCAGCATGTCTTCCTCGTCCAGCCGAGACCCTCCTCTGGGCACAAACGTCTTTGAGCCTTCATCCGCTCCTCGCTGGTCCGGCATCAATATCCCCGCTGGACGTCAATAGATGTGTTTACTATTCATCAGACAAATGCACCACCAGCAATGGCTTCGCCGCAAATCTGACGGCGGCTGGCCAACATCGCTTGGGGATTTATCCCACCAATAACGACATGAAATGACCAACCACGCCTCAGCAATACATACCACGCCACAAATTCCTACACTGCACAGCACGTTCGAGAAAGCTTTTGCCAGAGTTTGACCTTGAAATTTGGAGCAATTACACGGAGATGGTGGAGAAGGGGACCCGCTACCAGAGCGCGGTGACTTGATGCCGATGTCGGGATTCAGAAGTAGCTCCGAGCTGCCGACTCCGATGACGGCCAAGGGAAGATGCGTTCCCATATTGTAAATAAGCATCCTTTACAGCTGCTATTCGTTTAAGCAAGCACCATGTACATATTTTTGATCAAGTTCAATTAACACTATTTGATCTTTCAACTCATTCTCGTGCTTTCCGGTGTTCTCAAGATTGCACCTGATATCTAACTAGACGTAAACCGTAACCGTCTTCGCATCTAGCTGTACCAACATGAATGGAACCTCTAGGTAGTAGGGCAAGCTTCGTCGGCATTAGCTGCCAGGGAATAGGATTAAGGCCGCCTGTCCGTTGACGGACACTAGACGTCGATTGGCTTGGATGCCCGGATCTACAACTGGGAAAACTTCAATCCCTTATCCCGGGCCAAAGTTTCGAGGAGAACGCCTATTCCAGTACCCAAACATGAAGGTATCAGAATAAATTAGTTGCTACGATGATGAGAGATGAAACAATTTAGTTGCCTTATGCAAGCTTGGGCTTGCAACTAGGCCATTTTATTTCTGTAGCCTAAGCTTTAGAGAATAATCCTTCTGACACAATTACCTGCCGAAGATAGGTTTCAGACGTATTATCATATCACATGTGCGTAACTTGGATACTTCATAAATCTTAATGCGAATTTATTGTACATAAAGCCTGAGTTCTAGAGAAGCCACTGGGAAGCCGCAACTAGCAATGAAAGGGCCAAGGCGCTACCAGAGCCAGCAAGGCTTTTGGCAGAGCTATCTTCAGGGACTGTCGCCTCAGCAGCAGCGCTAGTGCTGGTGGCTGAGCCAGTAGCCGAATCGGTAGCTGAGCTGGTGGCATCTGAAGAGTCCTCTTCAGTCTTGGTCTTGGCATCCTTCTGCTTCATGGGAGCAGTGCCATCCGCAATCAACAAGTTGGAAACGACGGCAAAGTTTGCAAGCTTCTGCTCCAGCGCATCCTTGCCATTACCCTCTGCCTGCAAGCTCTTGGCTGACTTTCGGAGAACGGGCATGATCTTGCCGGACAGGAAGGGAGCAAGCTGGGCAGTCACAGCGAGCCATCTGTGAGTGAGAGCCTTGTATGTGAGGATATCTGGAGGGCATGTGTCCTTTGAGCACGCAACTTCCTTGAATTTGCCCTCCTTGGTGAAGAAGGTCTTGAGGGTCATGGTGGCAATCTCCTCCACGGCGTCCTTCCACATGCTGGGTTCGCCGGAATTGCCAGTCTTAGGACATGTTTTAGTGCTGGTTATGTGCATACATGAGTTTGTAGACTTACCTTGTTGTAAACGTAGGCGAGACCCATGGACAACGATGCGGCGTTGGCAGACCATTGAACTTTGTTTATGGTGGTGCAGTTGTCGGTTGTATGTGTACCGTCATAAACAGCGCTAGTTTTGTCGTCGATCAACTCTCGCATTTCGAGCCATGAGTAAGCCATGGTCACATAGTCGGCGACGGCAGCGCTCTCAGCGAACCTGTCGATACGCGCTCCAAGGTTTAGGAACAGCGTGTTAGAGAGAGCTGTGTAGAACATGTTAGTGATGTACTAAACTTTAGCATTGGAGTCATCTTACTTGACTTGTAGTCATACCCAGTATTGAACTGGAAGATCTGCCATCGCAGACCACCATAGCAGACACCATTGTCTTCGATATCCCATCGCTCACGCATCATGTCCCAAGCATTCTTGGCAACATCATACCACTGGGTCTTCTTATCAGTAGGAGCGGGGAAGCCATATTCAGCAGCTGACATGGCGGCCATCGCCCAGATAGCCTGATCATCATTTCCCATGGATGTACTTTGGTTGGTCGGCATGAAATCTTTGTCCTTTCCCACTTGCCATTCGAGACCCTCTCTAACCAGATCGTTGTACGTGTCATCGCCGGTCAATTGCCAATAATCGACGTAGGCGCTCATGAAGGCTCCTGACTGGTACCAATAGTAACCATCACCCAGCTTACTCCCAGGATCCAGGAGACCAGGAGTCTCGCCGGTCTTGTTACCCTTATAAAACTCAATAAGGTCTCCAGCAAGGGCCTTGGAAGCGTCGAGGATACCCTCTCTGCTGTCGAGGTCCATGGACTGGACAGTCGCAGACTGTGCCAGCAGCAGCGCGAGGCCGGCGATGTTCTTCAATACAACCATAATGAATGAATGAAACGAATGTGGGGAACGGAGAAAAGATCGCCTTGCGACAATGGAGCAGGGTCGCGCTTTTTATCACGGCTGAGAAAATTACAACGCGCTAGGCAGCATAAGCTAAAAAAGCAAGCGCATCATTTTTTAGTGAAATAAAATGAAGGGACGATCCTTCGAGAGTGTTGGCCCAATCACCTCATGGTCAATGCCTAAGAAACGGAGATTTCCTCATTCGGCTGACTTGGCACCCTCATCAGCATCATCAGACGATCAATGCGATGGCATGTCACATATTAAACTTCTTCTATCTGTCTTGAAAAGAGAATACAAGATCTTCTAAAGCTTATAAAATAAAATAGTAAGTCAACGCCTATGGGGCCAAGACAACACGGAACCGCAATAACTGATGGCTAAGAAAGTGATGGTGCACTAGAAAGGGGCCAGGGGCCTACTGTAACGAATGTGCTGAAGTCAGCACAGTAAGATTTCAATGGGGCGCAATAATCTGCCCTGCAAGTTTCACTAAACGTTGGAAAAAGATCCGCAATTTCAACAGAGTATTCGGCTCAGCCCTATTCCATCCTATACAATGACTTAATTAACAGATTGCGTCGGTTAGGTACAGGGACATTGGCAGAGAATATGATAGACATCGACTGTGCTCAAAAATGTGTCTTAATCTTGTTAACAATAAAGTTACATACAAGAAATCCAGGTTTCGCAACGACAGCAGGTTATTACTGTCTAACCATTTCATCCATTGTTGGCTAAGCAGTTACGCAGACACCGCTTAGAAGCCACCGAATCCGGAGGAACCACCGAACTGAGGAGGAGCACCAAACTGAGGCTGAGGAGGCTGCTGACCGTTGAAGCCGCCTTGGTTCTGATCGCCGGCAGGCTGCTCCTGGTTGTTGTTGTTGTCGCCAGAATCCTGCTCCTCGTCTTCATCCTTCTTGTCATCATCCTTCTCATCGTCGCCGTTGTTATTATCATTGTTCTCGTTGTCACCAGACTGGTTATCGCCGTCAGAGCCACCATCAACAGAGGTCTGAGCGGGATCAGCGACTTGAGACTCAACAGGGGACTCGGAGTCATCGGCAGGGGCAGTAGGAGTAGCAGGGGCCTCAGTAGAATCACCAGATCCAGATTCAGCACCGCCAGCACCATCACAGGTGCCAACCTCCTTGGGCTCGCTGCCATCAGTGACACCCTCAAAAGTAATACACTCCTTAGGCACATCGGTGACCTTGATACCAGAGATCTTGGCAGTGTCGCCCATGTTGGGGTTGATGCCAACAAGCATCTTTCCGCTAGTGGCAGAGCCACCAGAGATCTCAACGTGACGAGCGGGCATGGAATCACAGTTACCGCAGCTTCGGTAGAGCTTGCCGAAGTCTGAGACCTCAAAGTCCTTGATGATAACGGTACCGCCACCGTTGTGCTGGATGACCTTGTCCTCGGCGCCCTTGGCACCACCACCGTTGATGGTGGTGGTTTCGCCATCTTCCTGCTTCTTGATGCTGAAGGCGTCTTCACAGACGGCATCCCAGACGACGTTGTTCAGGGTGCAGCCACCGTTGCAGTGGACACCCTCGATCTGGTTAGGACCTGTGATAGCAGCTGTTAGATAGTGCGCCATCACGGACGAGAGTTGTTCGACTTACCGATTCGGACGTTGGAAAGGGTAGCACCCTTCTCAAGGATGAAGACAGCGTCGGAGTCACCACCCTCTTCCTGGCCAGTGCAAGAAACACCACGGTCAAAGACAGCGTTACCACCGTCAAATGACTCGCCAGCAGCGATGGTCATGGGTTCCTTGAGAACGCTGCTACCACCACCTGCGCCGCCATCATCTTGTCGTCGAGACAGAGAGGGAGCGCCAGTGATCATAGGAGCGGGAGCAGCGTAAACGCTAAGGGCCAAAGTGGCCATGATCATACGGTACTGCATATTGATGGTTGTTGAAGGTTGATCGAAGGATACAAAGTGAGAGAAAGTGGTATCAAACCTGTTGAACGACTGGATATTGTTAAGACAAAAAGAATGAACAAGCACAGCTTGTAAAAGAGTGAAATGAAGAGTAAAGAAAGTGATGCTGAGGACAAGAATGCCAATTGATCGGGGCATTTGACAACCTTATAAGCCTGTCATTATGCAAGAGCCATTCGTCAATCGAGTGACATCTATGGATACCGTTTGCAGATCGCCCCAGAAGCCAAGTTTTCTCTCTTTTTGGGTATGAAACTGTCCGTGATAACATCCTTAAATGATACAGCCTACGAAGCTTGTTTCAGTTGTCAAAAAGACCACCTATCATTAGCGAGCTGACCCTTGCAGCTGTAATGACACAAGGCGACGATCACTGACTAATCTTAGTACATTAAGAAAAAAACCCGATGCTGAAACGGCCCCTTACTGGGGTCGAAGCGTTAAGCAGCTTAAGCTTAACAGCGTAATCTGTCGCAGCACGCTGCATTTCTTTTGTGCTTGGACAGTTTTGCTCATACGCGTATTATTTCGCTATTTTTAACTGCCGGTCGAATTGTTGAGACCTTTTGGCGTTGGCTGTCTTCTGCGCTAAGTTAACGTAGCAGTTTGATGAACCCACATTGTTTCATCAATCAGCCTTGAAGTCTCCATCATATCTCGGCCAAGACAATTCAAGGAACAATTCCACAATCAAGCTTTTGTCAAATCGTCGGCTAAGTTAATTAGTGAACAAGACCACAGCGCTACATCACTTCAGCCGTCATCTTTCGTGGTCCTCGTTTATCCCATGAGGCTGTCAGCAAATTGTTGAAGGCCTGACTACATGTTTCAGCCAGGCCGGGGGTTACCATCTTTTGTGTTTTTCTGTACTTTCACCCTGTAATTTTAGGGATAAATTTTGATTGATAAACCATTCATAGATATGCACATATGCGCTTTTCAAACCTGTGCATAAGTTGCAAACTTACGGCAAGTCATAGTTAACTATTAACTCGGCATGACTGCGTTTATAAATCTGGACCTGAACCTTCTAGCAATAGGTTTATATCTGTGGTTGTTTAGTTGTGTTGATTTGAACTGTACGACTTGATAACTGACCTTCAAAAACCTTAAATAGAAACTTACTGCAGAGTAATTCATTCAGCAAAAGAACTAGTCAGACAACTGATTGGCCCCGTCTCGGCCACCACTAAGCTATTCAGCAAGCTTTACTATATGTGATAGTTGAACTGTCTTGGAATAAAATCGGAAAATACCAATAAAGACAGTCTTCTGCAGTAGACGAAGCAAATAGACGACGTGAGAGTTGCTGCAGGGTAGATATCGTGGTTCGTCTCAATTTCATCCCAGTGTTAGGCGAATGTGACATCGTACTCCAACGAATAGAACGGTCGATCGTGGGGAATACCCCTGAACCTTCAGCAAACTGCCACCAGAGGTCCGGAGGGTCCGGAAAACGGTAGTACCCTGTTACATAGTAACACGCAGTCGAGGCAGACCTTCCTGCAACAGCACGACACTGACTGCGCTCGTTGGTTCTAAAGCTATCGTGCGACCCAGTATGTTAGCATGATACCCTGATGGAATGTAGATGCGTCGTTGTATGACCTGTATCTGAGACTTCTAGTAATTCCTCAAGTGGAAAGTTTTCGGAATGCTCCCATTCTGGTACAACTTTCCGACGACAAGCGGCAAATGCCGCTGTAGTTTGTTTCAACCATCGTTCGCATTCGTTTCTAAGCAAATGGAAACATTTTCCGGCTTTACTCGTATTTGACTTCGAGTTATCTCCGGCAGCTTGGCAGATTCATGGTAAATTGGACCAAGCGCTGTGTTATCTGATTTTGCTAATGATTTCAGTGGAGCAGAGTGAACTTCCACTAATCAAATGTCTTGTTTGAAATGAAATAGGAGGTGATGATGAATTTTATATAGATCGATACCATCTATGTTTCTGATTTATTGGTTCGATCTACATTCCTTTATTCTTTGTTACTATTCCCTATCTTTGTTTGTCATTCGTTATCAAATATCCCCACTTTCGTTAACTACCTTCTTACCAAGATGAAATCTGTACCAACTTTTCTTGTTGCCCTAGCCGGTCTGGCGCAACTAGCGACTGCGCAGAGCGTTGTCGGCAAAGCTGAGGGTTTCGCCGCTGGGGTTACTGGTGGAGGCAACGCGACACCCGACCATCCTGAAACGATCGAGGAATTGACCGATCTTCTGACTGATGACAAGCCTCGAGTCATTGTTTTGTCCAAGGAGTTCGATTACACCGACTCCGAGGGTGACGAGACCGGCACTGTTTGCCACAACTGGGGTGATGAAGAAGGCAAGCAGAAGATCATTGCGGACAATGGAGACTGTGGCGACACTTCTAGCTCCCAGGCTACTTGGCCCAAGGCACCCAGGACTCCTATCGACCTTGGTTCGGATAAGACTGTTCTTGGTGTTGGTGACAAGGCCGCCATCAAGGGCAAGGGTCTGAGAATTCGTGGCGGTGCTAGGAATGTCATCATTCAGAACATCGCCATTACGGATCTTAACCCCGAGTACGTTTGGGGAGGAGACATCCTTTCTTTCGATGAGGCTGAGCTGGTTTGGGTCGACCACGTCACTGTAAGTCGCCTCTGACTATTGATGTGGATATCAATGCTAACCTTGATAGACTGCTCGACCTGGCCGACAGCACTACGTCTTCGGCCACAGCCCCAGCAAGAAGATTACCCTCTCGAACAACTTCATTAACGGCGAATCTCCCTTCTCCACTGGCGGCGATGGTTACCACTACTGGACCTTCGAGATGGTCGGCGAAGATGATCAGATCACCATGAAGAACAACTATATCTACCGCACCGCCGGCCGCAGCCCCGCTTTGAGTGAAAACACTCTTCTTCACGCTGTCAACAATGTCTGGGAGGACAACAATGGCCACGCCATTGAGGGAGGCTCGGACAAAGCCCGTGGCATCTTCGAAGGCAACGCCTTCATCAATGTCAAGCAGCTCGTTGCGGACTATTCTGGAAGACTCTTCACCACTCCGAACAGCGGCTCCGCCGCGGAATGTGAGCTTGCCTTTGGCCGGGCTTGCGAAATCAACCTGTTTGAAGAGTCCAAGGGCGACTGGGAGTTTACTGATACTTCTTTCTTCTCTGAGTACTCCGAGTATGAGATTGCTTCCGCTGTTTCGGCTGAGGAGGCTAAGAAGTCTGTCCCTGCGAATGCTGGCGCTGGTAAGATTGATACATCTGGAAGTTCCAACGGTGCCAGCCAGAGTCAGACTGCAGAGTCTTCTGATGAGAGTGAGGCTGCCGACTCAGAGGAGAAGCCTAAGTCCCGAAAGTCAGCTTGCAAAGGATAGAGGTATACGGTCTAGGTTCTGGCGGAACCTGGTCACTCCTAACACTCGGGCTAGTAGATACGTTCTACCTGTTGTGCGGAGGCGACATCTGCTAGAGCATAATCCTGTAAAATTTCGATAGCCTAAAAGTTACACATAAAGTCTACCAAGGATCCAGCTAGGACCTTTTTCTTTGCAACAACTCTGCAAGTCGGAAGTGTGGTTGATGTGATGATAGTTCGATGCACTTGACAGGTCAAGTGACCAATGGACGTAATAAATCCTTTGCTGACTGATCCTACCAATAAGCAAGATAACTTGTATGCACAGTAAGCAGAGATCTTTAGAGGGGTCACAGTACATATGAGCACGTATGATGTGAAAGTATTTAAGCCCTTCGCTGCCCCGCCCAGGCAACGACATTCCTAAGACCTTTTCACTTCCTTCAAGAGCGAGTCGTTATGCCGCTTTTTCTCAACCCAGTCGACAATGGCTTTGACCCAGCCAGAGACATTCCTGATCTCACTGGGAAAAGCATTCTTGTCACTGGAGGTTAGTACAGTTATTGATTGAGAAATGAGGACCTGGAACTAAAGGTATACAGGAAATACTGGACTGGGTGCTGCGACTATCAGATTAATTGCTCCCCACAATCCATCCGTCATCTACCTCTCCGCCCGTCCGGCCACCATCGCTCAAGCTGAAGAGCTCGTTTCGTCGATCAAGGAGACCAAACCAGATGTCAGTATCGTGATCTTACCATTGGATCTGGCCTCTTTCGCAAGCATCAAGAATTTTGCATCTGAATTCCTCAAAGAAGCAACACAGCTGGACTTGCTCTTTCTCAACGCCGGGATCTCATCAACTGCCCCATCACTGACCCAGGATGGCTACGAGAGTCAGTTCGGCGTCAACTACTTGGGCCATGCGCTGCTCACTCAACTACTGATGCCCAAACTGCTTGAGACGGCCAGAAGCGGTAGAGAAGTCCGCATAATGTCAACATCCTCCATGGCTGCAACTTTGGATCCGCCGCCAACTGGGCTTGCCCTTGATGAGATGAAGAAGTCAGATCCGCTTGCATCTCCGTATCAACGATATGCCCACTCCAAGATCGCTAACATACTGTTCGCTCGGAAGCTTTCACAAGTCTATCCATCAATCCAATCCGTCTCTTTCGACCCCGGCCAGGTCTGGACTGATCTCTTCAGAAAGTCAACTTCCATGAGTCCCTGGATGATCAAATTCCTTGTAACACCGTTCATGTATATAACGTCCGTTGACGTAGAGAGAGGAGCACTGAACGGGCTGTGGGTTGCTTTCGCTGAAGGTGTTAAGAACGGGGCCTACTATGACCCAGTTGGTGTTCTGGAGGAAAAGAAGACGTTCTTTACCGACCAAAAGCTCACTGATGAGCTTTGGAAGTGGACGGAAAAGGAGCTAGCGGCTCATGGAGCACCAGGGTGGCCTGCCGCCTGAGAGGAATATTTCTATTGAGCATATAAATACATAGTCATTATGTGAGGACCCTTGTAGGCGCCAGCTTTATTTTCTCTTAGGTCCCGGTTCCATCTGACTTAGAATGAACGTTGCCAAAGCCCGCAAATTTGCGGTATTGGCGATCTTGGAAGGAGGCAGTTCGACAGAAGTCTCTCGTCGGATCCAGTTCCGCAGCTCAACTGACACAAGCGAGTCTAGACTGTAGTTAGATAGTGGTGCATCGGCCTCAATCTCATCTCTTTCAATCATGGTGATGGAGGAGACCTTGTCCATCAACACCGCGAGAAGGCCAGTAAGTGGGTCGCCACCATCCGTGACCTTGAATCCCTTACTCTTAGAGTTGCTGGTATTTCCTTCTTCAGCAATACCATCAGCTCTTGTCTCTGCTCTGATGTAGTCGACAAGGGCTCGTGGATGGAAAGCTTGCCATGGAAGCGTACTACTGTCATCTCCCCGGGCGTAGCTGAAAGAAATAGCTTTGCCATCCCGATATAGGCCAGAGCTTGGACCCATGATACCGCCTTTGATGACCGTTCGCAAGTGTTTCAGGGATAAGACTGCACCCAGCGAGCTCGTGAGTTTGCCTTCCATATCACGATCTGCGACATAGCCGACGTCGAGAACTACGGGAAGAGCGACCGATACCGTTGGCTGGCCCAGGGATGTGCGGTACTCCGCGAAAGAGTCATAGAAGGACTAGAAGGAGTCAGTAAAGTTGTGATTATTTTGAGAGGTGTGTATGACTTACAGCAGTGCCTGAGTATACAGACTGGCCAATGTTTCCGCTTCCCGAGATGAAAGATGAGAGGGCGATAAAGAATTCCAAGTTGTCGGGTAGCAGCTCATGGAGATTCCAAGCTCCCCTGATTCGCGGCAGAACAATGTTCAGCCAGTCCTGGTATGAAGTGTTGCTGAGTAGCTTGTCCTGAGCACCTAGTTAGCAAGATCTAGTACATACTTGACAATATTACACTTACCTTTAAGAACAAAGCACCATGAATGACTCCACCAACAGGAGGAAGGTCCTTGATCGATTCGACAACGCTGATGACATCTTCTCGACAACCAACATCGCAAGCCAATGCTCTGATAGTCACATCAGAGTCACTGTACTGCTGCAGCACCTTTTGAACATCAGGACGACTAGAACCACTTCGGCCGAGCAAGATAACATTCCTCGCTCCATGTTCAACCATCCATGGCCCAAGGGAAAGACCAATACCACCCGTGCCTCCAGTGATGATGTATGTCTTGTCGGAGCGAAGTAGGCTCTTTGAAGACGAACCGATCAAGGGCTTAGCCACTTCAGCTTTAACACGCTCGCCATGGTTCATGGTTATAACAATTTTGCCGATATTCTGTCCGGACTGGAGCTTACGCATAGCCGTTCCGATCTGTGAGACGGGGATGGATGTTACTGGTCGGATAGGTACGACAACCTTGCGCTCAATCAGGTCAGCCATGTCTGCCAAACACCGCTTGTGTTCTTGAGGTCTGTTCAGGAACATCTTGCGAAGATCGACGCCAGTGAATGTGATATTGTTGTCAAATGGTCTCATGGGCAGGAAGCTGTTTTGTAAAAAGTCTCGCTTGCCGATCTCAACAAAGCGTCCAAAGTCTGCAACAACCGCCCATGTCTGCTGAAGAAGGTTACCGCTGAGTGAGTTGATGACAAGGTCGATACCTCTTCCCTCCGTGACGGACAGTATTCCGTCGCGGAACTCGGGGGTCCGACTCGAGTAAATGTGGTCCTCGGCGATGTTGAACTCGTCGCGCAGAAATTTCCTCTTGGCTGTAGAGCCAGCAGTAACAAACACTTCTGCGCCGATATGGCGAGCAAGGACAATGCATGCTTGACCGACAGCACCCGAAGCGGCGTGAATCAGCACATTTTCACCCTGCTGCAGTCGACCGATACGCAGAACTGACATGATAGCCGTCGAATAGGCAACAGAGATACTAGCAGACTCGGCTACGCTGAGACCTTCGGGTATCTTGGTCGCGTGCCATGATGGCATCTTCATGTGAGTGGTGAAGCTGCCTCCATGGAGAGCGCCAAAGAAGACCTTGTCGCCAGCTTGAAAGTCGCTTACAGCAGAGCCAGTCTGGAGTACAGTGCCAGCACCCTCGAAACCCGGTGTTGTCCATGGAATGGAGCCAAGCACCAAAAGGACATCACGGAAGTTAACACCTGAGGCTTCGACCTGAACAAGAATATCGTCGTCGGCTAATGGATTTTCAAGAGTGTTTGTTCGCTTGAAGGAGATCGAGTCAGGACTTCCGGCAGCATCGACAGTCATCTCGAATGACACATCTTCCTGCCAAATGTCCTGCTCCTTGCGAATAACAACACCCGCCTCTGAAGCGAAAGTGTCTTTTGCTTCATGCAGCGGACGATACCGCGGTAGCCTCAGAAAACCGTCACCCCAAATGAAGTCGTGGTCAGGCGACTTGATATACTCCGGATCGTAAAGCTTTTTCACAAGTTTCATGATAGCTGACAGTCCGTGCTCGTTGCAGGGAAGATCCTCAAGCATGAGGATGTTTCTGGAACCCTGCTCAAGCCGTACCGTGCGTAGCATTCCCTTTACCGTATCACAGTCAGGTGTATGGCTCTCGGGGATGACCCAAAGCAGACCCTTGACCTGTAGGAAGGTATCTCGTAACAAGGTGAATGTTGCGTCCGAGACATCTTTGAAGATGCTGTTCTCGGCCGAATCGATGACCAAGAGGTATTGCTCTTCTGTCGGCTCGACCTCCGCAAAAGGCTTGACCTCAGTCTCGTAGCCCGCCTCGGCTAAGACACCCGAGATCAATTGGGCGTATTCTACTTCATCGTCGTCTTCCATGGGTCCACAAATGGTGATCGGTGTAGAATTGTCTCCAGCATCAGCGAAACTGACTCGTGTGGTCGTCAGGATACTCAGAATGTTTTCAGGATCGCCCGGATAGCCCTCCACTACCCCATCTAAGCCCGAGAACCCACGATCGGAGAACAGCTGGCTCCACTTGTCTCGGGAAAGTAGTGGTCCTTGTTCAAGCGAGCGGTACTCATCCTCAGCGAGCCACCAACCTGGCAGCAGCGCAAACGGGAGAACAAGCGGCGCGTGGAGACCCGCTTCTAGAACTACGAGTCTTCCGTTTGGCTTGAGGAGGGATCGCACATGATCGATAGTTTTGGTCATGTTAGGTGTTGCATGAAGGACATTGGAGGCGATCACCAGATCGTAGTCTTCCAAAGAAAAGCCCTGTTGAGTTGGGTCTTGGCTGATGTCGAGCTTCTTGTATGTGATGAACTTGGACCACTTATCAAGCTTCTCGCGGGCTGCTTGAAAGAAACCGGACGAAATATCGGTATAGGTATAACTGAAGTTATCGAGAAGCCTATCGATGCCACGAGAGATGGCGTTGAATACCGGAAGTGTGGCACTTCCTGTACCTGCGCCGATTTCAAGAACACGTAAATTGGACTTGACATCGCATTCGTGGCGCACCCATCTGGCTAGAATATGACTCAACCGTACATTGGTGAAATCATCATCATAGTAGCGTGAGAGACGGTTGTTGTGAAGCATAATCTCGAGAGCCTGGACATTCCCACGCAGGATATCGGTAAGGCGGCTTCCAACAGCGCAAACCATCTCTCCTTGACCACCTGAAGTTGAGACGTTTTCAACGAGAGTGGCTATATCTTGATTCTCCCCATTGCCTTTCTCTTCAGCCTCCTTGATACAGGCTGCAGCCCAAACCTTGAAGCGAGCCAGATGTGGAGGGAGCTCGTTCGTATCTTCCGCCGTCTCTTGCAAGGCTTTTCCCATGAAGTACAGGCCAGCCTTGTTCAATAAGCGAACTCGTTCCCGCTCACTCTCAGCGACTGTATCAACTTCCAAGAAGTCCGCCAGCATCTGATTATTGGCCAAGGTGTTTAGGCTGGGGATCAGGTCCCAGTAGTAACTGGAAGGTAGGCTAGAGGTCGGGTTACTAGAAGAGACTGATGCGACAACTCGGAGCGAGACCGATTCAAATTCAACAACAGGAGACAGGGTCTTAGTGTCAAAGACACCGACGCTGATGCGCATAAGTCCGGCCTTGAGATCATAGTCGAGACGGCGAGTGACAGTAGTCAAACGCAAGTTTGCTTCAGTAGGAATATTGTTCAAGATCCGAAGCCGACTGACGTAGTTGGGCATCATGGCCGGCTTCTCACCATACTCTTCTAGCAGAGGACCTAGGCCTTGGAGGAAGCTGTCCAGGGTTGGAGTGTCAACTGAGATCGGGGAACCATATGGGGAGGGGAATTCCGAGCCTAGATCGCGAACCTCTGATTCCATGACCGTGAATCCAGGTGCTGACCAGAACCTCTTCATCCTTTTGAAGGTTGGGCCATACGTAGTGCCCTCTTTGTGGTCAGAGGTATACTCAAGTTCCGGGTCGCGCTCCTTCAGCTCTCTACTGCCAATGAGCGACAATGACGATTTGAAAGTTGGTGTGTTAATAGTGGGCTCGTTGGCTTCTGCCTCAACGCGTCCGTGAGCATGAGCTGTCCACCCATGATCTTGATTCCAGCTGAGAATCTCAAACACCCACAGGCTGGAAGAGAACATCTCTGTTCCCGTGGCTGCTGGTCTAATCTTGGTGGTGATGTCGACACGTTCATCCTCCTGGATCTCCAGGCTGCGCTTGGCGTGGAACTCGTGTACTACAAGACTGGAAACAGTGCCTGTAGCAACTCGTCTCAGCCCTTCCAAAGCTAAAGATAAGTACCCCGTCATGGGAAAGACAACTATTCCACCAACAGCATGCTCACGGATCCAAGGCATCTCGTCCAGAGTGAATACCTGTCGAAAGACCATTTCTGGTCCTTCTGCATAAGGGCTTTTCCATCCCAGCATAGGATGGTATGGCTGGCCGGGGTGCAGCTTGGCTCCCGTGATGCGCGACGACAGCATATATCGTACTGACCTATCCCACGCATATGCGGGGAGGTCTGAAATAATGTGCGAGTTTTGTCGATTAGTCTGGTTGATAGCCTCAAGGCTAAGCGGTACACCCAGGCAAAAGAGGTACTGGGCAAGGCCGAATAGCGCATCTTCACTTCCCGTTCCTCGCTCCAAAGAGGCCAAGTAGGTGAATTGGCCAGCGTGGCGACGTCCCTGGTCACCAGACTGCTGTTCTCGAATTAGATCAACAATTTGCTTGACTGGATTCTTCAAAGCTGGATGCGGGCCAATCTCGACAATGACATTGGGCGTCTTGACTACATCGGGTTGTTTTGAGACGATCTTCGTAACAGCGTCAGCAAAGCGGACCGGTTTGACAAGGTTTTGAACCCAATAATCAGCAGATAAGGTATCAGTTGTTTTGAATGTGCTGGTAGATGACGATACAAATTCCGGGCTGCTAGTATTGCGAGTTACTGTCTCATTTGAGCAGTACGGATCGATAGACGTTCTGTAGAATCCGGCCACTTGTTCCATATGTCTTGAATGATAGGCCATTTCAACCTTGAGCTTACGCGCGAAGATGCCTTCCGAAGTGGCTACTTCGAGAACTTCGTCAATTGCTGAAACGTCACCAGATACAGTGACACTTGAAGGGCTGTTGATTGCAGCTACGGTCGCGTAGCCCTTAGTGATCTTCTCCAAGAGCTCAGAAGCCATTTCAACGCCAACACCAAGCGCTAACATGGCGCCTCTCTGTCCTTTGCGGGCCAGCCCGACTGTTGCTAGTCCACGGAAGTAAGCAAGGGCAATGGCTTGCTCAAAAGAGATGAGACCTGCTGCAAAAGCAGCCCCGATCTCGCCACTAGAGTGTCCTGTAACCATGGCTGGCTCAATTCCCCAAGACTTGAGTAAGAGTGTGAGCGCAACCTGTACCGCAGTACATGCTGGTTGACTGATTTCCGCCTCATTTACTCGAGTCACGGGCGCTGGTCGAGAAAGCTCCTCTGTTTGTCCTGTTAGCAAGCCAAAACTCGGAAATGCGAGTTGTCTTTCTCACCTTTCAGTGACCAATTGGCCCCTAGCTTCTCCAAGATCGATTCAGCCTCGTTGATAGCATCGGCGAATACCTTGAAATGTTCCAGACCCGTGGCCATTTGAGCGTGCCTGGGATTGTTAGTGAACAGCCATCCATTAGCTCAAGTGGACCTACTGTGCGCCTTGTCCAGTGAACACGAATGCCACTGCACGATCTTTGACCTTCTTCGGCCTCGCTGTCTCAAGTTGACTCTTGAGATCAGGGATCGAATTTGCAGCGATAGCGACCCGGTATGAGTGATGTGAGCGCCGTTGCCCAAGCGTGTAGGCAAGGTCCTTCATGAACATGACATCAGAGTCTCTCTGGGCTTCCTCTTTGTCGAGAAATTCTTTGAAGCTTGATAGGTAGGTGGTGAGGCTACTCTCAGACTTGGCCGAGAGGACAAATATTCTCTTGGTGAGAGCCTGGCAATGACCATTCTGCACACCGTTTCCATTGGTGGCTGAACCGTTGACGTGACCGACGCCATTAGTGCTAGGATTGGCGGTAGGCCATCGCTCGAGGATGATGGCCGAGTTACTTCCACCGAAGCCTGTACATGCATGTGAGTCGAAAGATAGAGGTAAACACGGACAATGAGACTTACCAAAGTTGGTCACGCAGACACGTCTTGGCTCATTTGGTGGCCATGGTATCTTGTTAGGAGGAACCTGTTGACCCCATGTTTAGCTCATATCCTTACGTCGGTGCATGAAGGCTTACCCGAAGAAGCTCCCTCTTCTCAATGCTCTCATTGAGCTTCTCGAAATTCGCGTTGGGCAAGACGTAGCCATTTTGAAGCATCAGGATGGCCTTGACCATTCCTAGAATACCACTGGCGCCTTCAAGATGGCTATAGATATGTCAGAGAATGTACCCCTCATTTGGGAGAAGTAAAAGTTATACCCGAAGTTTGACTTAAGAGATCCGATGTGTAAAGGGTTTTCCGAGGTCCTCTCGGCAGCAAGTACTGTAGTGAATGATCCTGCCTCGATCGGATCGCTACATGGTCAGCCTGACCAACGTCATCATGTTGAGACAAGACTTACCCGACTTTCGTGCCGGTTCCGTGGCCCTGAGATATGTGAGTTTGGATGCTAATAAGCAACCGCTCGTAGAAGACTTGCCTCGACCACCGGGGTCTCGTTGGGGTTTAACCCAACTTCTCGGTGAACTCGTCTGAGTAGCGTTTCCTGTGCGGACCTTCTCGGCATGGTAATGCCATCCGAGCGGCCACCATGATTGCAAGCTGAGTTTCGAATGATAGCGTGGATCGGGTCACCTGCTTCAATGGCATCGTCGAGACGTTTCAACAGAACGCATGCTCCTCCCTCTCCGCGACCGAAACCGGAGCCTTTGACATCATATGAGAAGGACTTGCCTTCTGGCGACAGCGCCCTATTCTGGGAATAAGTATGATGAGAGACACGATTGAGAATGGCGCCACCTACCCCATCGTATCAAGAAAGCTCCATTGACCAGGGCCGAGCAGCAAAGCAGCGCCTCCAGCAAAGGCGGAGTCACATTCTCCTGCTTGTAGACTCTGGCATGCCATGTGCACAGCATAGGTACTGCTTGCACAAGCCGCATCAAGAGCAATACTCGGTCCAGACAGGTCAAAGAAGTATGACAGTCGATTAGCGAACATACAAGGAGCTCCTCCCGCGCAAGTCCATGTCGAAGAAGCTGGCATATCCTCACCTAGCATATGACCATGTTCCGGCGAGCCAATAGCCGAGAATACGCCGGTGTTGGATCCCGCAAGATCGGTCAAGCTGACACCTGCGCTCTCAGCTGCCTCCAGGGCGCATTCGAGCAGCATACGATGGTGGGGATCGACAGCTCGAGCCTCTTCGGGTCTGAGGTTGAAGAACGGAGCATCATAACTGTAGACGTCTTCAGGCAAGAAGTGGCCTCCGGCCGCTGCGATACAGCCAGCTTTGTTGCTGTCTGGGTGATAAAATGCATCGTAGTCAAATCGATCGGCTGGTACTTTTGACCAAGCTGATCTGGCTTCTGAGAGATATTCCCATAGGCCCTTCCTTCCGACCCCAGGGGCTCGATAGGAGAGGCCTACAACAGCAATTGGTGAGTGATCGGGCATGTTCTATGTGACTACAAATCCGCAAATGGTAACACTGGTATGGAAGTACCTCATGGTCAACAAAGACTTCTCATGAACTTATACTCTCGCCCGAGATACCCTCGGCCTTTTGCCCGCCCGCCGGTCCTGTCTTTCGCGGCAGAGCTCTACTCCTCCAAAATACCTGGGACACTATCCGCTTAGCCTCGAACTGCAGTCAGCTTGATCTGATCCCGCTTCCCCGCAAGGTCCGACAGATCCTACTAAGGTACTGCTACATCTCCAGACATGTTACCGGATTACTAGATTCGTCATTACCCCACAAAGGATGGTTAAACTTTATCCCCTCAACGTATAATGCTGAAGGATCATTACCCTGTCAAGTTACATCAGGCATCAGCTTAACAAAAGATCCTCGGTCCAAACCTTTGCATCCAGTCAACCACTGGATAGATCGCGCAGAGCCAAGGCAGCAGCATTATAAAGGTACTTTGTAGCTCCGTCGTACCGCTCTGATAGAGTGTTTAGATAATGCGGGGAGAATCCTTCTAAGCTTGAGCTATGATGCCATCGACGCAACCAAGCTAGACAAAGCATGCCATCACAACAAGTAACAAATCCTAATCATCAGATAATTTGCGCCATTTTCCAGCGAGACAAGAAGGTCATTGCGTTGTGCTACCCAAAGACCCAAGACGTTGCGAATCCCGACCAATAGGACTACGTGGAGCTTGATAGTGTCGGCGATTACCAGCGTCAATAAGCTGACTTACCCCGCGAGAGTACAGGGACGGCATACAGCGGGACTACTGACAAGCTAAGAACCGGTGGGTGATATCCCACATAATCCTTGCATAGCCAAGCTCGTCAAGTTATGAAGGAAGCGATGGAGGGTAAGCGTCGTATCAGGACTGACTGTACCTATTGTCGTGTCCAAGATCTCTCATCATACGGAGTCTAACTATCAACAACTTCGTTCTTTCTTCCAAATTGAGAAGGGCAGTGCATAACTTGGCAGCATTTGCAACACAAGATTCCACCTCATGATCATGATTGTTAATGATATTTATGGCAATGCTTATGTAGATCACGCAGCCATATCCGGTCCAATTGACTACTCGATATTCTGAGAGGAAACAATTAAGTGATACTTCCGTCGGGCAGGGCGTCTATCAATCGATATCTGCTGTCTGTACGGCTTACTCCTGTTTCAAACGTCAGAAAAGACAGCACCGCGAATAGCACGGGTTTAATACATTCCGACCTTCCTACCAGACACGAACGAAGAGATGTCGTGGATCTCAAGACTTCCCTTCCTTCGACGCCAAAGCCTGAATATCCTGCCCAAGGTGCCGACGGATGAAGTCGTTCCCGTGCATCTGTTCGATAGCATCAGCGGGCTTCAAAGATGCATCCTAGTCTGGATGTTTCGGTTTGATGAGATACTGGATCCGGAGAAGCTGCATTCTTCCTTATCTCGTGTCTTCCAGAGAGATGGGTGGCATAAACTTGGTGGCCGATACCGCCGTCGCGTAAGTAATCCACATACTTGGCCATTTATCTTGGTTGACAGAAATCGCAGGACGACGGCAAGTTGGAAATCCACATCCCAAGGCCTTTTACAAGTGAAAGACCTCCTGTCCACTTTACACAGGAGATTTTTGACGTGCGTTTCGAAGACCATCCTCTGGCCTCCAAGTTACCACGAGGAAATGGGAAGGTCGAGACTTTCACGGGTCCTCGAGCCTTCAACTCTCTTGCCATGGGTCCAGGATCACCTGCGTCCTTTGACGACTTAATTCAAGGCGATAGACCTCAGTTCTCACTCCATGTCAACACCTTCACCAATGGCACTCTTGTCGGCCTCACTCACTCTCATATGACAGCCGATCTTCTTGGACTCACTGCTATCATTAATGCTTGGTGTCACGAGCTTGCCGGACAACCAGAGAAAGTGGCTCCATTTGGTGGGGTACAAGAAGACGGCATGAAGGGCCTTTATGATCCTCCTACGGAATTCAAACACGTTCTTGCTGGTACAGAACTCACAGGCTGGAGAGTCGCTTATTGGTTGGCTTGGGCGTTTTACGAGTCAAAGCGTGCGCCACTAGAGTCACGCATTCTCTGCATTCCAAAAGAGAAGATTGACAAGCTTACCACTCAAGCACGGGATAGTATGACAATTTCATCTGACGGATCAGCTTTTATCTCTCAGGGTGATGTTTTAGCAGCCTTGGCCTGTCGTCTAAATGCACAGGAGCAACCGGTCGGATCAAAGCGTAACATCATGACGATGATGGCTCTTGACCCTCGCAGCCGGGCACCGTCCGCATTCCAAGACGGCGTAGCCTATGCTGGTAACTCACCTACCGCAGTCTTCCTCCAATGTCCAGCAGACGAGGCGCTCAAGATGTCCATTGGGGATCTTGCACTTCTATCTCGTAAATCGATTAGCGAGCAAGCAACCGAAGAACAAATGAAAGCCTACTCAGTGCTATCTGCAGAGTCTGTTCGCAAGACTCACATGAACACTATGTTTGGCGACAAGGACATGTCTTTCCAACTCATGTCCAACTGGCTCAAAGCAAGTCTTTTTGACAAAATTGACTTTAGTCCGGCGATTGTGGAAGAGGCCTCGGCCGAAATTGGCTCTGGACGGAAGCGAGGCCATCCTATCTACTATCACTCTGCGGACCCAGGGAGTGTTGAGGGTCCGTATATCATGCACTTGGTAGTGGTTATGGGAGCTGATAGGGACGGTAACGTTTGGATGTCATGTGTTTTGCCAGAGAAGACATGGTCCAATCTGGTACAGTATCTTGAAGCACTTGAGTAAAGACAGTTTAGAATTTGCAATAAGTAAGGAATATGTATTCGGTGTATCCCATGCCAGCACTCTGTTTCTCTTCATGACCCGATCCCCGAATCCCTCCTAGCTATTTGGTCAAAGTGATTCTCTGACTTTTTGTCGTCGACCATGAACTCATCGGTAACCAGGTCCATCGTGCTACCCTTATAGTACTTCCTATCAATCAAGATGGCTTGAGACTTTTTGCTTGGGATCCTGACAATATCAACTGGACTGGCGGCAGATCCAGAAGAGCGATACTGCTCTGAGAGCAACAGAGTTGTCACAACGTCAGCATCTTGATCCCACATTGAATTGAAGGGATCCTCTTCTGAACTATCAGGCAACAGTCCGATTGTTTCCCATGCATGGTCGACTATCGACATAGCCTTGTCCGATACGTGAGCGGTCGCATCTCTGTTGCTCTCCTGTAAGGGCTCCTGTTCCTGTAAGGGCTCCTGTTCCTTGGGATGTTGAGGCAGCTCTTTGAATTCACATGATAGTTCAGAATTCTCATTGACTTCTTGCTTGACGTCCTTTAGGTTCTTTTCCATGGCTGAAGGCAGCATGTTCAGTATCTGGCTCAATCGTTGAGATAGCCATTTGACCTGATCAGCTGTGAATACCAGATCTGAATAGCGTAGCGAGATCTCCAGCTCGCCCTTTCCTGGGCGGGGGATTGCAATGATGTGTATATCTGTTGAATCACCCAATTCACCATTGGTCGATAAAGAGCAATTATACCCTCCGACTGTCACAATATCGCCAACTGATGTGTGGTTCTGATACACCAAGGCAGTGCTGAATCGGGTCCAGCTAGGCCAAGAGCTGCACTTCCGAATTATTGACCGTGTCTCGAGGTGATGATGCGGCATGCTTGATATGTGCAGATCTTGTGTCTGGTGTACTAGAGATGCCACTGTCGTTGAAGAGTCAAGGCGTACGCGAACAGGTACTTGGTTCACACAAGGCCCTCTCACAGTCTCAATACCAGCAAGGGGTAAAGAACGATTGGCCACGACTTCTCCAAACACGACATCGTCTGTGCCCAAGGCCTGTGATAATACCAATGCCCAAGCGGTCTTGACTAGCGTTGATGGAGTGACAGATGATATAGTCATCGAGCTGAGTGGAACATGCAAATCGACTTGTTTGTCGAGGACATGTCCACGAATCGCGCCCTTGGGGGTAGGAACAAGAGATGACATGCTAGAGCCCTGCAACATTCCCTTCCAATACTTTTCTGAGGGTTCCAAGTCAAGGGACTCGACATGGGAAACCCAATCATGGAAATGAACACCTTCGGACAACGCGTTACCACTGTACGCGGCATCGAGATCTTGAAAGACAAGACCCAAGGAAATTGCATCGTATAACGCATGATGTATCTCAAGACGCAGATCTCGGCAGCCAAGATTATCATGCAAGTCGAGATGGAAACATGCTAAAGGAGCCCCTTGCCTGAACGCAAGTTTGGGTTTCTCTGCAACTCCGTCGTCCATCATGTTTGGTGGTACATCTTTCAGAACCACCTGGAAGATGCTTGAACCTTGAAAAGTAAAAGCTGTTCGTAATATCGCATGGTGCTCAATAACCTTTTTACAAGCATCACGTAGCCTTGCAGCGTCGAGAGGCTCACTGAACTGTAGTTCAAACTCAATGTAGTATCCTCTTTGCTCTCCAATCTCTCCAAGTGCAAGCATGGTCGCCTGACCATCGGTGGCTGACACGATGGCCTCGACATTCTGGCGTGGAATCCCGAGAGAGTCAAGGTGCTGCAACATAGCTTGAGAAGTCTTTGCTAGACTCTGTTTCGAACCGTTGGGTTGAATGAGACTCTTTCCAACTGTTTCCTCTGAGCGTCTAGACTCTACAACCTTTTGTAGGGAAGTGTTCTTCAGAAGCTCTGTGGTTGTAATAAATAGCCCCTGTCTTAGAGATTGGCTAGCCACTTGCATAGCCATGATAGAATCACCACCGAGGGAAACGAAGCAGCTTTCTCGTCCAATCTTTTCTTGTGGGATGCGGAGAACCTTCGCCCAGATCGACTGAAGTAGAAGCTCTTCGTCCATGCTAGGCGCGGTTACCGGGTCTATTGCTGTTACATCCATGATCTTTTTGGCTGTTGATAATCGACCCTTGTCTTTGAGCCATTGGGATATCGCGGATCGATCCAGTTTGGCCGACTCAGTACGAGGCATTCGTTGTACCACCAACCAGATTGTTGGCACCATATACGATGGCATCTTTGACCTTGCGTAATCGCCAATTGCTTGGAGATGCTTTCTAACCGTACCATCCTGTTGGTGGTGCACTGGCATCAGCACTTCTTCACTGAGCAGGTCAGGGTTGTCCAAAGTAAGCACTGCAACCAGTTGAGTACGACCCTCAACGATCTTAGTAGCGACAAGTATCTCTCGGATGGCTGCGCATCCACTAAGATGGTTCTCAACTTCTCCAAGTTCTAGTCTCTGGCCGCGAATTTTGACTTGGCTGTCTTTTCGCCCCAAGAAACAGAGACTTCCGTCTGGGTTGTATTTTGCCAGGTCACCAGTTCTATAGAGTCGCCTCGTAGTATTGTCGTTAGCTTTCAACGCCCATGGCGGTGGTTTGATGAAAGACGTCTTGGTCTTGCTCTCATCATTTAGGTACCCCCTCGAGACGCCTGGCCCATCAATCACGATTTCGCCGACCGTGCCAATAGGGACAAGTTCGTCGACTTTTCTCGGATTGACGATCCACAATGTTCCATTAAAGGCGTAGCCAATACTCTCAGGATAAGGCGAGTCTGGCGTCACCTCTGCGACGGCGCTGGCCACAGAAGATTCGCATGGGCCCCAGCCATTATACAGCTTGAGCTTACGTCCCCAGACCGTAGCAGCATCTGGCGAGATCGGTTCCCCAGCCGAGATCATAGTTTTGGCTTCTTTGATATCTTCTGGTATGAGTGTACGTATCACTGTTGGGGTGAGCCAGATGTGTTCGACATGATTGCAAGTGATGAATGGCGTGAGACTTGATTTCCGTTGCTCCTCGGATGGTACGCAAAGAGTCCCTCCCGATAGGAGACAAGAAAATGTTTCTCCAAGATGCATGTCCCATACATGAGCTGAGAATTGAAGTGTTCGATCCCCCGGTTTGTAACCCATTCGGTCTATGAACAACTTGAAGACTGATGCCAGATTCCGATGCTCGAGCATGACTCCCTTTGGCAAACCGGTGCTACCGCTGGTATAGATAACAAAAGCAAGATCGCTGGGTTCTCGTCCTGGATCCTTATTATAATCGACAGGCGATAATTCTTTCACGGCAACTTCGCTGACTTCTGTAACATTCGAGGCAAGTCCAGCGCACTCCGCATACGCCATTGCGGAGGCTAGGATCATATTTATACCTGCACTCGAGATGACTTGTTGCTTTCGAGCTGTAGGGTCATCAGCTGAGATCGGGACACTGACTGCCCCAACTTTAAGGATACCAAGGATTGAGACAATTGTCCAGACTGACTTCTCAAAGACGAAAGCGACCAGAGTCCCATTCGCAACACCTTTCATGCCTAGTTGAGTGGCAACTCGGTCAGACAGATCGTCCAGCTCGGCATAAGTCAAACTACCATCCCAGGCTTCCACTGCTAGTGATTCTGCATGCTTTTGAGCTTGTTCCCGGAAGACATGATCGATAAGTCTCTCTTCAGATTCAGCTGGGCTACTGTTCCACTCCATGATCGCAGCCAGATTGCCAGAACTTAGACACGGTATTATATCAAGTTTGGTGTCGAGAGTGGCCTCGGTGAGTGAGAGCAGCATATGCTCAAATTGGTCGAGAATCCGCACTAGTTGCTGGTCTGGTACAACCTTCGGGTCCGCTGATGCATGGATAGCAATGCCATCATCTTCCAAATCACAGCTCAACGATAAAGCAAACGGTTCAGCTGGCTCCTTCATCTCTTGGAACGATATTTCAGACGACTCCTTCGGATCGTACCATCGTGGGCGAATGTTCAATAGAGTCTGAAAACCGCACGCAACTCGAGCGGCTTCACTGACTTGCCGGATCTTGGGGATGCCATATTGTAGACCCGAGTGCTGTTGTAGTTGTCGTCGAGCCGACGTTCGCTCTTTCAGAATACCTTCCAAAGTTGGGGCCTTCGATATGGTCACTTGCACAGGTACGATAGCAATAGTCGGGCCCAGCGTGGTCTCGGCGGCTGGAAATGTCGAGTTGCGTCCCGAAAAGATGAGTCCAAAGGCCACGCTATCGCTTCCACTGTAGTTTGCTGCAGTCATAGCCCAAGCTGTCTCGATATACGAGGGAACATGAGCAGCAGAAACCCCCTTGCCGATCTGCTCCATAATGACTTTCCGCTTGATTGTACTCGCGCCAAACGGCAAATAACCCGGTTTGACTTTGGGGAAGATGGATGGTGATCCATTAAAGCGTGAGGACCAAAATGATTTTGCTTCGTCCTCATCGACACATGAACATTGGCTGACAAATTCTTTGAAGTCCGCTCTCTTGTTGGCTTCACCTCCGTGATAAATGGTAAGAACATCTTCGAATAGTGGCGTAAGTGAAGCATGATCCATAATACCATGGTGGATCGTAAGCAACAACTGCGATCTGATAATGGCAGTCCTGATCAGCGTCGTTGCGTGGCCCATGGGTCTCTTCTCATCCTCGATCATGTACTTTCTGATATCTGTATCGTCTTGTAGACGTCGTGTTTCGTGTTTCTCGTTGGTCACGACTTGCACAAGTCCTTCGCTGCATTCCACCAACCGAGTCCGCAAGATAGCGTTGAGAGAGACGACTTGATTCAGCGAAGCGCAAAAGTGATCCAGGTCAAGTTCCGATGATAATTTGAGAACAAACTGAAACACACTTGCACCAGCATGGATTGTCGACTCGGCCATAATCGCCGTTTGAAGAGGCGTGCAAGAATAAACATCTTCGATCTGATCAACCGAGATGCCACATGCGCTGGCGATCTCCTTCACTGATTTCTCATCGATATCCTCTTGAGACATGATCTTTTTTGGCGCCATAGTGAGGCTTTCGCGATGCATGAGTTGATGCTGGTTGCTCTCTCATTGTTTTGACACTACACGACGTCAATTAACCCATATTTCTTGGCGACTCACTCTGTCTTCCGTAAGCGGGTAGCCAAGGCGAAGGGGGTGTGTTCCCGATCAGCAAGATGGGCTTATGCAAGAGGTGTGGTGGGGAAATCGTTTGGGGATTCAAAGTACCGGTACATCCATCTCGGCACGGCCCCAGACTGCACACCAACTCTTCTTGCAGGATCCAGGCAACAGAATTAAAAGGCGTCAGCGGATATGCAGTTCGATGACGATAAACAGGTTTAGGAGCTCTAAGCCACCATCTACAACACAACAATTGCCTCTTCTGGAGAACCGAGCGCGGGGTAATAGCAGGATTATCATCCTTGGTCAAGGTTAAACCTGTCGCCGTTGATGCAAAGGGGTTATACCGAGCCTCAGGGAGTGGATATAGGGAAGACTTTTCTTAGTCTTCGTGGGAATCTACCATTATCCGGCATTTCCGTTATGCGAATGCCTTCGCAGCCAGTATCAGTCGTCATTGTCAACTGACTGAACTACTCAGTTACTTATGTTTCCCCACTTCCCTCAACATAGGTACCTGTGATCGCGATGTTTCCAGTCATAGGATATGTCAGGAGGTCTGTACTAACATGCCAGATAGGCATACTGCATCGGTCAATTCCCCGCAAGCTTCGTTTAAGATGGTCTGATATTATTGGCTCATCCAATACCTATCTATGTCGATATCGGTAAACACATACATAGCTACGGCGTAGCAGACCGTGCTAGTAAAGAAGGGCATGCCGAGTGCAAATCCACCAAGCTCGAGGCCATAGACCCAGAGTGCAGCCATCAGTGAAGCACCAATGAGGGACCCTACAGTCTTGACCAGCATAACAATTGAGAAGATGTGACTCTCAATATCGGTCGATTCTGCATTGTTTGATGGTTGTCTTGGTGAAATAGCTGGTGACTTGAGAAGCGAGAGGGTGAAGATCGGCAACGCGGACCCTAGAGCGTAGATAAACATTGCTGGAATAAGCATCCAGATCTCTACCGCGATCGCAATTCCCAGGGCTCCAAGCACAGAAACTGACAGGCAGTACATGGCATGACGAATGTTGGACTTGTCTGCAGCTTCTAGGCATGTCTCGTTTGGAACAGAGCGTGCGGCTCGCAAGAGTCTGGGAATGACGAACGTGAGCAGTGTGAAGTTCACGACTGCCTTTCCCGATATGAGATAGCCAGCTGATACAAACGTCCACTTGTATCTTGCGGAAATATACTGCACGAGAAGCTTTGTGTCAGAGCTGGCAAGCGATGTGAGTACAAAGCTGAAGAGTAATAGTGTGAAGTTCTTTGGGTGACTTGTGACGGTGTCTTTGATAGTCCGTAGACGCTCTGCCACAGAGCGTAAGATTGACTGTTCGTCTTCTTGAGCCTTCAATAGTGGGGATGATAGAAGGGGGGCCTGCTGTTCTTCATCGAGATCTTCAGCTTTGCTATCTGTGGGCGAAGGCAGCCTCTGTATAGTCGGCACAGCCAATAATAGCAATGATATACCGAGCCAGAACGGAAGTGAGAGTGATAGTGACATGGTTGCCGAAGCTAGAGCCGGGCCGAGTAATGCCACGACATAGGAAACAGAGCTCATGTAGCCAAAGTAGATGGCTCGCTGAACATGATCATCCGTCAAATTCGATACAAGCGAATATGTCAGCGAATTAAACACACAGTCTCCGCCGAGTACTGATAGGACTGGCCCGGCAAGTATAGCTCGAGTTGGGAGTATCATGTCGAAATTACCGATCATGATAGCCCAGAGTAGCAGAAACGAGCGAGAAACGAGATTCAGTCTGAGAATGACTCGGCGACCCCATTTTTCGGCAAGAAAGCTGAGTGGGATGGTCATGACGAAGTCTGAAGTATATTAGCCAAGCGAGCATGTCTTGGGACAACAACTGGGGTTACCTCCTGCAACCCATAACGTCTCCATCACACCTTGAATTCGGCCAAGATCCTTCTCAATATCACGAATCTTACACAGTCTCTCATCCACACCACCGTGCAAGATTTTTGAAGGGTCGTTCCGCCGATAGTAGTCTATGCATAAACGCCTTTCTATCAACCGGTTGGAAGGTAGTTGATAGAGACTCATCGAGAGATTGACGAGTAGAAACAAGGCTAGTACTGGCACAACGGGCGCGACGCGGTTACGCCTTCGCGATGGAGCGTCCCGATCCGACATGGATTGATCCATGGGACAATTATCAGTGCTACCACCACGAGAGATGTTACCTATGCCGACAATGCAATTAAATCTACCATATGACACGTTGAGTGAGGTACTTAACAATTGACAGTTACGGAAGGTGTCGCGCTGTCTTATCTTATCGTAGATACAGTGTTAGCGGAGTGCCGAGCTTGTATGCACTGTAATTTGTCTTATCTTATCGTCTATCTTATCTCGCATACGGTGCCATATACAGTATCGAGGAAGTCCGTACTGTGATTTTTCTTATCTTATCGCTTCATCTTATCACTCGATGTGTTCCTACCAGACACCAAATAGTTATTTACATAACTACAAGAAGCGCTTTCTGTAAAGTATAAGTTAGATACTAATGTTGCAGGTAAAGTGTTCAAGCTCTTGGTGGTTACTAGAGTAACCAGTTGCTTCCGTGTTGTGTGGAATTTAAAGACCCATTACGGTTGGTTGTGATGAACTTCTGTGCTCCCAACGCTTACACCAACGCTCGATCAACGAACAATTGTCAAGACAGTTTTAGAACTCCCTGCGAAACAGTGCATTAGACACTTACCATATCTGAAGCAAGGAATCTCATGGCAGAGTTCTAAAAGGATTTTTAGTCTCGACAGAAACTTAATGACTGTTGCGAAATGTCCTCAATGATCTTATTGAAGTTACCCTGCAGTTCGTATCTTCCAGATTTAATCATAGGAAGTGACGTAGCCAAACGTACGATCAGCGTTGCAACGTTCAGCCCCCCGAGAACCCGAGAGACTAGAGTCAAATATCTCTACCTTGGCGTCACTTGTCTCACTGAGACATCATCGCCAGAGCATTCATCCAAATCCTCAGTATCAATGGAGAAATCAAATAGGCTCACCGACGAGGAAATCCTCGAACGATGGTACCCAGAGCACAACTTCAAGGGAGGCAGAAAGTTCTGCACCGCCGCACGCGAATTCCTCGAATTAGCGGGTCAATGGCCCTGGGAATGGTGCGTCCATGACCTGAACCCCCGACGATGGCGCCCTGCCTTGGTCCAAGACCTTAGGAGGCTTGCAGAAACCTACAAGAGGAGTGGAAAGAATCTCGACGAAGCCAAATGGCCCCTAATACGGGCAATGAAGAGGAGGAAGACTACAGACAAGAAAAACCAGTTTCTGGATCAACGCGACGTCAACAAAGTCATCAACGAGTTCAAGCCTCAACACTCCTCTCCCTCAAATGGTACGACGGAAGGAGAGCACAGACAATCGAATCCTGTCAACAAGACAAGACGTGAGCCTACAGCAGTAGCAAAGCCAACAAAATCAAAATCAACTTCACAACCAGGATCATCAAGAGGATCACGAGTGACAACAGGGTTACCAGACCGGTCAGCGTCAAGAGCACGAATGGCTACTTCGACACATCCAGTGGAAACTGAACTGGGCCCATTCGTGTCATCTCCGATGTCAGAAGAGGAACCAGAACCGGAGCCTGTGCCAGAGACAACAGATAGGCTAGAGACCACCCGTATCTCAGAACCGGAACCTGTGCCACAGACAATGGGCATGCCAGAGACTACGGATCTGCCAGAGATAATCGGCATGTTTGACACAATGGATATGCCAGGGTCCATGAATATGTCAGATTCGATGGATATGCCAGACACAATGTATCTGCCGGATATAACGGGTCTGGCAGAGACAATGTATCTGCCAGAGATAACAGGTCTACCACCAACAACGGATATGTCAGAGACGACCCATCCGGCCGACACAATGCCAGAGTCAATGGACACGCCACAAACAACAGCTATACCAGAGATGACCCATATGGCAAATACAACGCCAGAGTCAGCAGATATGCCACAGATAACAGCTACGCCGGAGACGACCCATCCGGCAGAAACAATGCCAGAGTCAACGAATATGCCAGAACCGGAATCTTTGCCGGGGACAATGGTGATGCCGGAAGCCGATATCACAGCAGAAGAGGTACCTGTCGTTGAGGACACATTCCCAATGGAACCCAGAGCTGGCGACAGCAAACGTGGAATCATTTGGGAGCATGTTTCCGAATCAAAAAGTGTCGTAACTAAAAACAAGAAGCGCCCAAGCAGCTCTCCGACTCTTCCACCAAAGAAACGAGCTCGAAGCTCTCTGTGGGACTTGAAAGATCAACTTCAACATAAACCAGATGGTCATACTCCTGATGGAATCTCTGCTACCCTTTTTGAGATGAGATACCACGAAATAACGCTACAGAAGCGGCTTGCCCTACGACTTGAAGAGAAAGCCGCTTTTCAAGATCCAACAAGATCCTATATTGAACAACAAGCGCTTTCTTCTCTAGAGAGCAGGATTCAGTGCCTACGTAGCAGCATTCAGACGCTCGAGAGGGACCGCGTGCCAATCAAAGAGCGGATAAAGGAGTGGGAGAAGCTTAGGAGTGTGATGCGTTACCCTGACACCGCGAAGATGCGTGGATTGGATGAGGTCAATAGGCAATTGCAGAAAAACACCACTGCGATTTCAAATGCGAAGAAGACGCTGCAGCAAACCATCGAGGCTCTTGATCGGCAAAAGGCCGCTGGTGAAAAGCTCGCTGCCGCTGTGGAGGACAATCTCAACGAAATTGGTGAGCAGGTTATGGCTTGGGACGCGTTGATGAGGCTCGTACACGGCTTCCCTGCGAGCGTGCGTAGGGTGAACGAGGTGCTCAAGCTGCAGGACAGATGTTTGGAAGAAATAGCATCTTTTTATGGCGAACCAGAAGACGATGAGGATGATGATTCAGGGATCGACGAACCACTTATCAAGACACCGGAGCTACCTGATTTACCAGGTTGGGACCCGTTGGATGGAAGTACAAGCCTGGCAAAGGCACCACTACATAATGACATATAGCGCTAATCTAGACATTATTTCGATGTTGACCATAAATATTCACCCCCATATTCCCCATGGTGCTTTCATGTCCCCGGATCAAGACTCTGCCGACCACCATGGGGTACTCTGGGGTTGACTGGTCAAGCTGACGTAGATGGACCACGTCGATACCATGCTATGTTGATCAGCAAAGCATGAGGACGTGCCGTTACCCGTTCTCCTTTGACCGTCTGATGTGGCCCATGCGAGCTTTTATCCCTCCGCAGTGGAAAGACTCATAGTTTGCGGGGTTAAACGTTTTCCCGGATGGACGATAGTCGCAACTCCGCGCTGATCTCCGGACTATCCGGTGTCGGGCATTAGACGGAAACAACGTAGAATACGCCAAGTTGTCTCCTGGTTCTAGAGCTTTCAGAGAGGCGTTTAATGGCTTTTTCGGTGAGAAGAAGGCGCTTGGCGGGAAATGCCAATGTTTGAGGCTCAAAATGAGGCTCAAGTAAGTCGGAGGTCAAGGGATGGCCCCTCATCAATTACATGGTCAACCGTTCCCCGTTCTCTCCCATTGTTGAAAGTTAATTCTCTTGCCGTAATACCTTTGCCGAATCTTCCAATCATCTAATCTTAATTGACTCAATTGCTGCAACCCGTTTAGGCGTATCACTTGACCGACGGCGATATCGCTGCCCCATACTGGGAAAACGCTCGTCCGGGCCGACTCAGATGCCCCATAGTATCCATAATATCCTCAGAAAAACTCAGATTTCATGGAGGTGGAAAATCTTGTAACGTAGCGGAGCGTATGGAGAAGGGAATCTTTATCAGCACGGGGAAAAGAGAAATAGTTACTCCAGCTGGGGCCCCGGATTTTGCTCCAATCTTATCTGTTATAAAGTGCTGCGTCCTGTGTTGTCTGCTTGTCTCGACAGATCTCTTCTCTGCTCAACATTCACAATGGGTATCCTAACTCTTGCTGAGGACAGGCCTACGCCGCCTTCGGTGTACAACTGGAGGGTGTATGTCTTAGCTATCGTGGCCTCCTGTGGATCCAATATGATTGGATACACCAGCGCTTTCATCGGAACGACCATCACCCTCGACTCATTTAAGAAAGAATTCGGCATCGATCAAAAGAGTGCCGAGGAGCGAAACTTGATCAGTGAGAATATTGTATCGCTATTCATCGCTGGCGCCTTTTTCGGTGCGCTTCTTACCTATCTTCTCAGCCATTGGGTCGGCCGCAAGTGGTGTCTTGCCATCGCATCTGCTACTTTCACGCTTGGGGCTGGTCTTCAGTGTGGAGCCGACTCGGGCACTGGGTTAGGTATTCTTTACGCTGGTCGTGTTCTCTCGGGATTAGGAACAGGTGTCGCATCCAATATCATTCCCATCTACCTTTCAGAACTTGCGCCACCCGCTATCCGTGGACGGCTCGTTGGTCTGTATGAGCTTGGTTGGCAAATTGGTGGTTTGGTCGGGTTTTGGATCAACGTGAGTAGAACACACTTTTTCCATTTGCACTCAAATACTGACGCACGTAGTATGGTGTTGAGAAGCACATGCCCGAAAGCCACCAACAATGGATCGTCCCCTTCGCCGTTCAGATCATCCCATCCGGCCTCCTCTTCCTCGGCACCTTGTGGCTTCGTGAGTCACCGCGATGGCTGTTCCTGAAGGACCGCAGAACACAAGCCATGAAGAATCTTTGCTGGATTCGACAGTTAACTCCAACCGATATATACATTACAGAAGAAGTTGCAGCTATTGACCATGCTCACGAGATTCAAAAGCATACTGTCGGTCTCGGCTTGTTCAAGCCTTTCCAAGCTCTCGCTCAACGACCAAACATGATGTACCGACTTTTCCTGGGATGCATGCTGTTCTTCTGGCAGAATGGATCGGGAATCAATGCTATCAACTACTACTCCCCAACTGTGTTCTCGGTAAGTGTGCAATCTAGGCTAGGTGGTTTTACAAGACTGACTTTTGGCAGAGCATTGGTGTTCAGCGCGATACAGTCAACGTCATGACCGGAATCTTTGGCATCGTCAAGGCTGTCATGACCTTCGTGTGGCTTCTGTTCCTGGTTGATCAGCTTGGTCGACGCAAGCTGCTGCTCATCGGTGGTATCACTGGCTCGATCTGTATGTGGGTATTGGGCGCATACATCTACGTTGTCGACCCTACCAAGAACCCGCAGGATCATCTCACTGGTAGCGGAATTGCCGCTATCGTATTCTTCTACCTATGGACGGCCGTCTATACACCCACATGGAACGGTACACCATGGGTCATCAACTCTGTAAGTTTATCCACAGTCTCTGTTTTTATCAGTTTTAACAAGAGACCAGGAATTCTTCGACCCAAGTTTCCGTTCTCTTGCCCAAGCCTGCACGACCGCTAGTAATTGGCTCTTCAACTTCCTCGTGTCGCGGTTCACTGAGCAAATGTTTGCGACAATGGGTTACGGTGTATACATGTTCTTCGCTACGCTATCATTCTTCGCGTTCATCTTTGCCTTCTTCTTGATCCCTGAAACGAGTGGTATTCCTCTGGAGCAGGTTCACCGCTTATTCAAGATCAAGCCAATTTGGAAGGCCGAAAAGATTCTCAAGGAGGAGCTGAAACAGGAGGAGCAGCAGTTCCGTCACGACGTTAAGGGAGATGTCAGTCAGTCTGAGAATCTGGAGGATGTAGAAAGGGTTTGAGGCTACAATAAACCATAGAAGGGTAGACATATAGACAGTTCCAAAATATGAGATAGGACATGAATATAGGCGGTTAGCTGATAGACAATCACAAACTTAGTCACCAAGATCACTGATGAGTCAATGACCATAAAAGATGAGAACGGTTTATCAGATTGGACACACTTGTCCCTTGCCTGCTCATCACCTGTGCGTGGTACTTAATACATACGAAGTCATTATCTATTGCTCATCGCTCTAATATCTATCATGAATTAAGCGGCCGCATATGCCTCGCCAAAGGGCTCCAGCTTAGTGCCCTCAACGTCAATATATCCATACTTGGACTGGTCCTCATTATTGGCCATAGCCTCACCCCACTTCTGCATCGATTCCTCGAAAACCTTCTTATGGTCCTCACGACTCAAGTCAAGAGGCTGCTTGTCCTTTCCCACCAATCGGATTCTAGAAATATTAGCATAACTGTGTATTTTAAGACGAAGTATGGTGTGACTTACTGTGTACCGGCGGCAACGTTTGTGATGCCAAAGTTTTGCTCATCAAGGAGAGTATAGATGGCAGCGTTGGCCTCGCCCTTGATGAGCTTGGCAGGCAGATCGAACTCATTCGTGACAGGACGGGCCAGACCAATACCATGAACAGTTTGGAGGGCCTCGACCATGGCATGGACCGTCCTTAGACCGCCGGTGACATAA
This sequence comes from Fusarium coffeatum, assembly GCF_003316985.1. Taxonomy (NCBI): domain Eukaryota; kingdom Fungi; phylum Ascomycota; class Sordariomycetes; order Hypocreales; family Nectriaceae; genus Fusarium; species Fusarium coffeatum. The sequence continues at coordinate 31,885 of NW_022157903.1, read as the reverse complement.
GCCTTGGTCTGCTTAAGCTCAGGAATAATCATCTCGGCAAAGTCGAGGAAGAAAGCCTCTCGCTTCTTGGTGCTTTCGCGTTTGTGAGAAAAGGCAAGGCTCTGGTACGTTCCTCCGGATAGCTCGACAAAGTCAAAGCCATGCTCCTCGAGTTGGCGGCACAGAGCCTTGCAGTCTTCTGTGGAGAATCCGCCTTCTTGGAACTCAACGCTGTTGACCTTGATAGATAGTCCGAATGCCTTGTCAGGCACACGAGCGCGGATGGCGTCTGCGATCTCGAAGATGATGCGAGCACGGTTTTCGATTGAGCCACCGTACTTGTCTGTTCGCTTGTTTGTTGTTGGAGAGAGGAATTGTGCTAGGAGATAACCACTGAGAGTATATTAGTATTTTATTGGATTGGACAATGGATATACTTACTGTGCTCCGTGTAATTGGACGCCGTTATAGCCCGCCTTGTAGAGGAACTCAGCAGCATGAGCAAATCCCTCGATAACATTCTTGAAATCCTGCTCATCCATGGGCTTGGGCTTAGCAAAGTGCATACCCATAACCTCACCCTCAAGCTGCACATCACTAGCAGAAATGGGGTTCTTCTGAATGTTATCAGCAACCTGGCGTCCAGGATGGCTGACCTGCGCAACCATCAAGCTTCCGTTCTTCTTGCCAACAGTAGCCATCTCCTTGAACGCCTCGAACCGCTCGCCAGACATGGGGGCATCACGAGGAACGATGGGGTTTCCGGCAGCCTCGAGATGGTCATATTCCACCATGACGTTTCCTGTCAGGATAACACCAAAATCTCCTTCTCCCCATCGTCGGTAAACGTTGATGAGCTCTGGTGTAGGAACGCCTCGATTCTCTAGAACCTTGGGATCCCATGTTGACAGACGTTCAGTCATGGCAGCCTTCATCAGCCTGTTCTTAGCGGTCTGGCCGCTAAACTCAAACTTGAGCGGCTGAGCCAAAGGGCTCGCATCGGTCTGTTCGGCTTGGAATCTTCGTGGTGCCATTATAATAGTATTTGATAATAATTCGTTGGATACTTTCTAACTGCCATTCACGGACTTTGGGATCTTCAAGACTCTTATAAACTGGCTCAATAATTAGAAATCATAATCCGTGATGTCATGACTTTTAGTGTTTCCTTTCTACCGTCGCCACCATATTATTGATAACCCCGATCAAGATGCGTCATGTCCCACTTTATGGTCACAATTCTGGCATAGTCGACGGCGATGATGCCTGAAGCAGCGCACAACTACCGAGGCATGGCTTCGGCATAACGTTAGAAACACTTCATCGAACAACGCTAGAATCTTCCCAGATTCGATTGCAGTTGTGGAATGAGATTTCAGTGGACTGAAAGCGACCTACGTAAACGCGGCACGATTGTGATACGGAAATGCTCGAAACGACCCGCTAGTGGCCAGATTACTCAGCATGAATAATCTAGAATGTCCTCAAGTCCATGACGTTGTTTTGTAGCATCGTCAACCTTCCATCCCTGTACGCGGAATTAGTCCGGGGACAATTCCGCCTTATTATCGATAACAAACCCAAATCAGCTCGATCAACCAATCAGGTCAGTGCGGTTTGAGTGAGGTAAGATATGTCTTCCCACTGAAGCTGTTCCTGCATTAGTCGAATCATCTCATCTCACGACCGCCACAAACCGTCAGCCTTTTCTATCCTTAAGCTTGATCAAAGAACATGGCACTGCATCCTTCTGAAGTCGCAAGGCATAATAGCTCAAAGTCATGTTGGCTCATAATTCATGTAAAATCGCTCACTCATCGTCCGCGACTTCACTGACCGTAATGTAGAACAAAGTTTATGATCTTACTGAGTTTCTCCCAAGTATGTCATAAGCTAAGAAACTATTCTAAACATTGCTAAAACGTGACTTCAGACCATCCGGGAGGTAGAAAGGTCATCCTGAAAAATGCAGTAGGTGCTTTGATGCATAAAATCACGCTTCAAGCTCTGATGACTACCTACAGGGAAAAGACTCTACGGGAGACTTTGATCTTATCCATTCAACCGATGTGCTTGATAAATGGCTGGAGCCGTCCAAGCACCTCGGTGATATCGACACAAGTGTGATCACAAGCGAAGGCCCGAAGCCAGAAGCCAAACAGTCCAGTCTATATCGCAAGCCCAAGCTGTCGCATTGTATCAACATGTCAGACTTCGAGACTGTAGCTAGAAACATGATGAAGGAAGCATCATGGAATTACTACTCGACCGGATCAGATGACGAGTTGGTAAGTACTAAGGCTCCAGCCTCGGGATCGTACGAGAGGGCTTCTAACAGTATTAGACCCTTCGAGAAAACAACACAGCCTTCCAACAAATACGCTTCAGGCCCAAAGTCATGGTCAATGTGGAACAAGTGGATATTTCAACAACCTTGCTGGGTTCACGCACATCCGCTCCAATTTACATCTCAGCCACTGCGCACGCGAAGCTTGGTGACCCCGACGGCGAAGTAACACTAGCACGGGCGAGCAATAAGCATGATGTCATCCAAATGATACCACTATACTCTTCATTCCCACTGGAAGAAATTACAAGCGCGAGAGAACCCGATAGGACTCAGTGGTTCCAGGTGTATGTCAAGAAAAATAGGAATGTGACTAGAAGAGCTATCGAGAATGCTGAGAAAAACGGCTGCAGAGGGCTGTGCATCACGGTCGATAACCCCCACCTTGGAAGCCGAGAAAGGGTCTTGCGTCTGCAGCAAAGTGAGTCAGATGAAGACGACGAGTTCGAAGACGCTCCGGCAACTGAGCTGGATCCTTCCTTGATCATGAACTCGACTTTGAGTTGGGATGACGTCCCGTGGTTTCGAAGCATAACCAAGATGCCCATCGTTTTAAAGGGAGTGCAGAGGGTAGAGGATGTTATCAAAGCGGCCGAATGTGGCGTGGAGGCTGTGATTTTGTCAAACCACGGTGGCCGTCAGATGGAGTATTCTGAACCTCCAATTGAAGTCCTGGCTGAGGTCATGCCTGCACTAAGAGAACGTGGGCTGCAGAACAAGATCGAGGTCTACATCGATGGCGGAATTCGTAGGGGATCTGATATACTCAAAGCGTTGTGCTTGGGGGCTCGAGGCGTTGGAATTGGCCGTCCGTTCTTGTATGCTATGGCTGGTTATGGACAGAAGGGAGTCGAGAAAGCTTTACGGATCTACAAGGATGAGCTGGAGCGCAACATGCGCTTGCTTGGTTGTACATCTGTGGACCAACTGCATCCGGGACTAGTCAAAGTTCTGGGTCAAGTGCGGGAAAGGCTGTAGACGATAGATATTAGGTCTTATCGTGGAGTGGAGTTTACTGATGTATTCGATGCTAACACATGTATATCATCACGAATAGATCATATTGGAAACCTTATTAGTAGCTATGTAATTGCCCTGAGGCTGTTTATTATAATATGAACATTACGAAGTATTATACAGTGGTACGTTTCCGCATGCTAACCTGCAGAGCACTAGCTACAGGAATTGACAGTTTACCAACCGCCTCCAGCCTTCTTGAAGCCAGGGTATGTCTCTTTGTTGAAGTCGAACCAGTTAGTACCGTTGACACTGAGGTCGTCGTAGACAGCACAGTCCATAGCACCCATGATAGGCTCGAGAGCAGCGAAGACGACATCAGTAACGGAAGTCAGGGTGGCGAAGAGAGAAGAGGCAGCGTTGGGGGTGACAGTCTTGATGGCGTTAAGAGCGAAGCAGACCAGGTTGTTGCCTTGGAGGAGGTTCTTGCCGTTGAGGATACCACCAGCAAGGTCATCAATGTTGATACCGACGAAGGTGTTGACACCGTTGGTGTTGCCACCGATACTGAGCACCTCGGGGTGGCTGTGGGTAACAATGTCGAGAGCGTTGGCGGCGATACCATAGTCAGTGTAGCGGCGACGATAGAAGTTCTCGGGAATGCGCTCATGGCCAACGACGTAGGTCATGTTGTCCTCGGGTCCGTAAACAGAGAAGAAGGCCTTGAGGGTTTCCTTGTCGAGACGACCCTCATCAGGGTGCTCAGCGGAACGGTTGGCAGCGAGACGAGCAGTGAAGGAGTAAGGGCTAGCACGAACGAGCCAGCCACTGGCAGGACCAAACCAGGCGAAGGGGTTGGTGGCAATGGTCTGGTGCCAGCGGTTCTTGTTGTGCTCATACAGAACTTCGATGCTGTAGTTGGGGTCCTCGGCATCCTTCTGGAGGTTGTAGAGGTCCATGAAGTACGACATGTTCATGTTGTTGTTGTCGCCAATGGGGTCGTAAAGGTCACCTCGGGTAGGGCTGCCATCAACCTCGAAGAAAGGGTGAGAGCCGCTGAGACCACGGGGAGTACCAAGGAGGCCAAGCAGGTTGTTGTTCATGTGCTTGGACCAACCGCCCTGGGAGACAGCGAACAGGTTGCCACCGAGAACAACACCAAGAGTGGTCAGGAGGGCAGACATGTCAGGAGCCATACCCCAAACCCGGCCAACTGCAGTGACATATTGGGTGAACTGGAGTTGGAGTCAGTATATTGGAGCTCAGAGTATATGAGAGTTACTTACAGTGGCAACACCGTTACGGGGAAGGTAGTTGTGGTTGGCGAGAGTGTTCAAGCCAGGGCAAAGTCCTCTAACCTCACCAGCGTCCCAGTCAGGAGCCTTGAACTCATGGTCGCCATGGACATCAACAAGTTGCTTCTTGGGGTCGAAGTCGATGACTCGCTTTCCAAGGTTGGGAGGAGCCTGAGAAGCAAACTTGCGAATGAGCTCAGGGTCGATGCCAAGATGAGGGTCCTGTCCATCGCGAGGGTTGAACTTGAAGGCGTTCAGAGGAATGGGAGTGTCGGGGTCAAGAGTAGGTAGCGCAGCAGCCTGGTTGGAAAGCAGGGCCGTGGCCACTGTGGCAAGAGTAAAGGGCTTCATATTATTGACAACTTGACAATTAAGGTAGTAAAGAGCGAATGGTTTCAAAAAGAACGAACAGACAATAAGTCAATTAAGGAATGAATGCGAATGAGAAGATGCTCATTTGTCAGTGGACTTTAACATAGATAGATGTTCTGTTTAAATAACAATAGGTAAAAGGAGAGTCATGATTATCGCAATAACGCTCAACGCCGAGGACCCGGGAACTGAGTCCCATCATACGCAAGCGCTACCAAAGGCTCGGGCCCGGACGAGTCTCCTGAATTTGATCAGCCAATAGAGCGAGATGAGTTAGAATGCAGTGAGTCGTGTCTGGCGGACTCTAGAAACAGGGATATCATGGCATTCGAAGATGGCGGATCCGTTCTAGTCAGGGAAACATTAGCCCTTCGTAGTAGTGACCGACATGAACCTAGGAAACGGGTCTTGGTTCCGGCGTTTCCTACTAGATTCCTGCTAATATGAGACACCCAGTCAAAGTACGGATACTACATATGTCGACAGACCGTTAAGCTTTGACTGGTGCCTCCTCTTCGTGACAGCCCTGTCCAAGAACCAAAATGTCCCGAGACAGCAATTGATCGTCGCCAATCTCTCAAAGTTGACAGGTCATGGGTAAACTCAACCCCTTTCGAGGTTGGGCGTCACTCTACGTACATTAGCTTCATGACCCGACAGGGCTTTCCTTCTGCAAAATTCGTATGAAGAGCCCTGTCTTTGTGGGATCATGTCGTATCGTCTACTGACTCCTTCATTGCAGCATGAATCCACTTCCAATGCTCATGTAGAGGCGGGGGGGGGGACAACGCTTGAGCCAACCCAAGTGCCGGCAGTTAATCAAGAGCGTGGGTCACCTCAACAACTAGCAGGGCACTCCACGTTGTATTCCTGAACCGTTACTCCTTAGTGTGGTAGCGGGAGCGGGTAGTGGCAGGGGTGTGATCCCTGGTCCACCAAGGAACTTTCAACACCAACACTTGATGATCCCAGGGTTAGCGGTGCTTGTCCAAGGAGAGATACTGATCTTCGCCCGTTGGTGCTAGAATGCTACCCTGTCATTGTAGCCGGGTCGTTGGAACACTAGGCCGGCCGTTTCAAACGTCTGTTAGCTTGGGCGCTCTTGTTCTAGTAGCTTTCTGTGGCAAGGACCGTATTGATATCCCTTCACAAAGCGTCGTCATTGGCGTGGTTAGTTACGGATAATGTTGTTGTGCTTCCTCTGGGATGGATAGTACTCTCCGTGCAATGCAACATGTAATAGCTGTAGAAGCAATGTCAATTACTGTGGTCCACATTCACCTCGGTCCCAACAGCCTGGACACAGGCACCTTATCGGTAGTTATTATCCTCAGGGGCTTAGTGCTAAAGTTGCTGGAAGAGATGATAGTTATAAAGACTGGTGGCACTTTCGTTTACTGGTATTGCGTGGTGATACTTTAGCTGGTCTCGACTTGTCATACTTGCATCCTTAGACTCAGTCATCCTCAATCATGCGTTTACTTTCCCTTTCCCTCCTGGTGGCCACGGCTCTATCGGCCTTTGCCAATGCTGCCAGCTTTGCAGATCTGGCGGCACAGATACCCGCCTGCGATGTCAGTCAGCCTTCACCCTCATGCAATGCATGCCCCTTGCTAACATGCTTGGCAGCTGAAATGTGTGCAACAAGCTCTGCCAGAGTCACCATGCTCCATGACAAACACGACATGTCTCTGCACTGACCCAATATTCGCTAGCTTGACGCAAGCTTGTGTTCTGGAAAAATGCACAGTCAAGGACTCATTGAGTAAGTTGATATTTTCGATGAAGGCTTGGATACCTACTAACAATCTCAGCTTTGATGAGAGTCCAAAATATGGCTTGTGGCGTTCCAGTCCAGAGCAAGCAGATGGAGTTCAGGATCAATGCTATTATAGCATGTATCATTGCTGAGATCGCTGTGATACTCAGGATCTACTCCAAGGTTACTATCCTCGGCAAGCTGGGCATTGATGACTATTTCATCATGATAGCAGCTGTGAGTTTGGCAGGGCGCCTTTGTGAGACCATTCACTGACATACCTGTAGTGTGCTACAGTACCGTACATATGGCTTGCTTGTAGACGTAAGTTTCTTGTGGCAGCCGTTGCAGATTGTCACTAACATCCCCTAGTCGCTGATCTTGGGTTCGGTCTGAACATTTGGGATATCACTCCCTTTGATCGCTTGTACGAATTACTGAAATTGTTCTGGATCGATCAGATCATGTACAGTGTTCATCTGTACAGTACCAAGCTCTCCATTCTCTTCTTCCTACGTGGCATCTTTACAACACCAGAGTTCAAGAAATTGACATTGATGATTGGAATTTTCGTGGCTCTCTGTGGTGCCGCGACCATGATCACCACAGCTCTACAGTGCTTGCCCGCGAGCTACAACTGGACGAGTTGGGATGCGGAGCACAAGGGCCATTGCAATGATCTCAATTCGCAGACTTACGCCTTTGGTGGTATCAACATGATCTGCGACATTGTCATCCTGCTTTTGCCTTTGCCTCACTTGATGAAGCTGCAAGTCAAGCATCGTCAAAAGGCTCAGCTTTTCGTCATGTTCTCTCTTGGTATCGTGTAAGTCTCCCCTGTTGGTATATGGGTCCTCGGCTTGAGCTAACTCCATTCGTCAGTGTCACCGTGTTCAGTATCATCCGCCTACCCTTCCTCATCACCCTTGGTAAAACCACCAATCCAACATGTAAGTCATCATATCTCACATTTTCACGTCTCGTACTAATATCAATAACAGGGGAATACGTTGAAGTCACCATCTGGTCCATCTGGGAAACAGAGCTTGGCATGGTCTGCGCAAGCCTCCCAGCTATCCGTCACCTCTGCAAGCATTTCTGGCCGAACGCGATGGCTACGATAGCTTCAAAAATGAGCTTCACGGGCTCCAACAAGGACTCTAATCTTGATAAGAGCGCTGGCAGCTGGCCTGGAAGCCGTGCCACGCGCTCCAAGACAGATAACAAGTCTTACTATGAGCTCGATGAGCGGAGTTTAATCGGCAAGGGTCCAGATCCTGCCACCAACGTAAGCACCACCAACGTGCATGCTACGCAGTAGACCAGGCGTTGGACTTGCAGGGCTAGTTAGGTAGTGTTTTCTTTTGCTTTTGCCTTTTCCAAAGAATGGTTGTATTAGTATTCAGACAAAGATCTTTATTACCGCTCGCTGCGGGCTTAAAATGGAATTAAAAAGTAGTCAATGCGTTGAACATCTACAGTCCCAACGTGAATGAAACAAGTGGTCAATATTTGCATCCTTCCTCTATTGAACGCCTGTTAAGCTATTGCTTGGGTTTAGGGTAATTACAGCACGATTCTCAGTTGTCGGAGAGAGAATTGTGAGCCCAATGTTATCCTCAACTGTGTCTGTACGTAGTAAGACTTTTTAGTTGCTACCTCGATCGTAATCATCTTATCGTATATCATTTATCAATACACAGAACTCTCTCAATGAGTCAAGCCGTGATTGACTCCATCGTATAATTTTGCTCTATACCACACTATTTTCCCTTTTGCTCCTTCAAATTCAGTCTCCTTTCATCCGCAACCCTTGTCTGTCAACCACGGTCCCTTGTCCCTGTTGCCAAAAAGTCTCTTTACCACACGTTCCTCTGACAAGACTTCACTACCCACAGGGCTCGGGATATTAAGACCTGCAATTGTGCACTGACGCCGCAAGCGCTATTGAGCGGGCCGTTTGGAACCCTATCTTGACCTTGTATCTTGAACAAGGATCCTGTGGTATTATACACCAAGAGCGGCTAGAAGGATCCATCGACAGCCCCAATGTTGATCCACTGACAAGGAGTGTAAAAGTAAAAGTCAGACCACCTCTGCATATTGAGCATACAGGGCTGAGAGATTGATTGAGGGTCCTTAAAACGTTTCAATATTACCAGAAACTCGGGTTCGCCGTTTGTTGAGATGATGACATCCATGCAAAGGGGATCTTAAGAAGAACTACCTTTCTTTCTGAACTACAAGGAACGTAAATTTGCAAATGCTGTGCTGATCCTGCCCTTTTCTCCAGCGTTCAATGTAACCTTCTAGTCGCCTAACCTTCCCCGCGAGCAATACTACCCTCTCAACGTCGCAAGCCAACACAGTGAGGTGGCATCAACATGTTGGCTCATTTCCCATCTGCATGAGGCTATGTAACTCTGAATTCTGAGATCTGGGAGAAAATATTTCTAGTCACGTTAGCACACATATCCGTGAGTCACAATAACTTTACGATTTAGATAGAAATGATAAACCTTCAGGATGAACAATATCATGCAACGAACCTTAACCACGAACATTGGCCTACCCAGAAAAGCCAAATGGCAAGCAACAAAGGGAAACAAATTCTGGAGAGTGATCTGCAGCTGTCATCCCAAGCTTGCTCCACAAACGTCACCAACTGTAGTCCGCCTTACTGATTCCCACGAACCAGTACAGGGTTCTCCTAGACTGCCTGTCAAATCAAGCAATCACTGACTGGGGCATGTTTCGCCTGCGGAACCTTTCAAGCCTGTTGCGGAACCCTGGCTCAGTGAGATTCCCATGTATCAGCGTCACTTTGAGACCCACTGACAGTGAAATCCTCAGGACTGATGCCCAACACCCCAGCCATACTCTGGTAGGATTCCTTCACTGTAACTCTTCAGTTCAAGGTCGATCCAAATTATCTTGCCTCCAAGTTTGATGTAGCTGGCCTCGGGGAGCTTCCATAATAGTCCGATGGCACTGTTGGAAAAGATTTCAAAATTCAATGTAGTTATCATATCATGCATCTCGAAGAACATTTCTTGTCATTGGAACCATTCTCCAAGCTTTATGTTGACAATCTTTAAATGTACATGCAAATCTTTTGGGTGAAGCCAATTCACGCTATAAAAACGAATCGTGATCGAAGTAGGGAGGCAGGATGCAAAGCTGACTCCTCAGAAAGCGCTTTTTGTTCAAAGGGGAGTATAAAATGGGTCCTCCATGTTACAATGACCGGGACGAAGTTGAATTCCGTTGCCAAAACACATGATTCCAATACCGTGGAACAGACTGTACGTACAAGGATTAGGGCCCCTTTCTCAGAAGCACCGTTGTGTAATTATCAGTAAGTTTCTTCTCAACATAGTGGATTGATCTGCATGGCTCAGCTATACGGGCTGATACGCATAGCGCCGCCCCGGGGACCGCCAAGGGTTAACAGTTCCGCAGGAGTTGCCGTTCCCCAGCAGTCTATTACGCATGGTGAGCTGATAAGCCATCACCACTCGTTCGGTAACCTTGGATAATCATCCGATGCTCCCGATTAGCAGTTGGTATATGACATTGATAACGCTGCTCTGAACGCCTGTATCTGGACCGCCGTTATCTTCCCCAGTCCGAGGTCCATCCGTCATTTTTCAACCGCTCTTTCTCGCTTATACCTACTTTCATTCAAATCCCACCCTATCAAATGACCATGGCTTCTGCTGAGAAGCAGCCTTCCAGCAGGCCTGGATGTCTTTCGCTTACTCGTTTCCTGAGATTCATTTCTTCCGAATACCGCATTCTCTTTACATTAGTTTTCTGTTCAAATCTCATAGGCGCCATCGGCTTTCTTTGGCTGTGGTGGCTCAATGGGAAGCCCGATTCATCAACTTGTGGTCTGGCAACATCGATCAATCTTGTTGTATCCATCGCCATTCGAGAAGAGCACATCGTCAACGGCCTCTACTACATCTTCACTTCTATTCCTACAACATGGCCGCTATGGATGAGAGAGCGAGCAGGCAAGATCTATCACCTTGGTGGTCTTCACAGCGGCTGTGGTGTGGCTGCGGCATTCTGGTTCATCTTGTACTCGATCCAAAAGAGCAGTAGTTTCCATGAGGCTGAAACTCGTGATCCTGTCATGTGGGCTCATATTGTCATGGTCTATCTACTGGACTTACTTCTTACGGCGATGCTGGTTATGGCATATCCATCAATCCGTGCCAAAATACACAACGCTTTCGAGGCTGTTCACCGATTCGCTGGTTGGTCTACTCTTATCCTGTTATGGGCTATGACGATTCTTGAGGCAAAGCTCGGTACACCGCCAGGTGCCTCACTTGCTGCTTCCGTCTTTTGCAGTGCTAATATCTGGCTGCTTTTTATTGCGACATTCTGCGTCGTTTCAACTTGGCTCAACTGTCGCAAGATTGAAGTTGAATCTGAACGACTCTCAACACACGCTCTCCGAATGTACTTCAACTATGCCAACCCTCAGCCTGGCACAACCATTCGTCTCTCTTCCCGCCCTTTGATGGAGTGGCACGCATTTGCAACTGTCAACAACCCTAAGGAGAACGGGTTTTCAGTTGTGGTTTCCAACGCTGGCGATTGGACCAACAAGCTCGTCACCGACCCTCCTCGCTATATCTGGGCTCGGCGCACACCCACATGTGGTGTTCTGCGCATTGCTCCCATGTTCAAGAGTATTGTTTTGGTGGCTACTGGCTCAGGTATTGCTCCATGTCTCCCAGTGATTCTGGCAAAGCAGACCAAAGTCACCCTTTTCTGGTCAACTCGAGACCCCTTCAAGACTTACGGACCAAATATTGCCTCCATCATCGAGGAGATGGGAGATGACGCACATATTCACAACACTTCAACAATGGGAAGGCCAAACACTCTACCTACAGTTCTTGACTTGTATAAAAAGACGGAGAGTGAGGCCGTGATAGTTATTTCAAATCCCAAGCTTACCATAGATCTGGTCTTGGATCTACAAGCTTTGGGTGTTCCAGCATTTGGCCCGATCTGGGACTCTTAAATATCTGTTTCTACCATACATTACCAGCGCTTAGACATAATAGAATTAATAGAATGACGTTGTGCTCACTCTTTCATATAATCGAAAGTGTACCTCCAACCATTGAGACAATTCAAGTTGAACTTTTCCTTAACAAAGAAAGTCATCCAAAGTATCATTTTGATATTTGCATAAGAGCCCTTTTCTACTCACCATACCCAACTATCAGACTTCTTATTAAGCTTAAGTACTCTTCTTTCCAAATAGAGTTTGAATCGATGTCTAGATCTCTCTGTGCTTTCGGGACAACTTTACCTTATCTTCAATACAACCATAAAGAAAAGCTTGATTTAGGTGATCTTGACCCATCGCGTTCGGCGAAGCTTTGAGCAGAGATCCTGAGCTAGTCATTTCATCTTATGGCAAGCTTCTCAGATCCTTCTACCAGATATTCCATGACTCAATATACGAGATCATGCAACCTTGACTTACGGTTCCGTAACCTCGGATGACACTATGCCCTCAAGGATGATACCGGCAGTTTGTAAAAACATTGCCACCCGTTCTTGTTAGACTAAGGAATACTGCTAGGATCTACCATTCTTCATGGAAAGTCCCTTACCATCGCTCATCTTCACTTGCCTTGGCCAAGATACTACATCACTCTCACCGCTCAATTCTTCGTTCCAAACCCAATAGTCTGGGATACGTTTTTCCGTCGTTTATCCAATATGTAGATCCTCCTTACCGTTGTAACCTCGACCCAGCTGGCTGGACCCTGGGGCCTGTGGGTTGCAATACCGATGGGGTCGGGCAAGGTTACATCTGCCGGGTCGTCCTCACCACGAACCCTTGCAAAGCCCAGCAATTCGTCAAAGACTCCTAGACCTCGTACCAAAATTCACGTTGACGATCGCTATTACTAGTCTCTGTCCTGAAACTCCATAGCCTCGGTGAACTCGAAATTTTCATGGCTCCTACGCGTTCCTTTACGGGACTTGGGGGCTCTGGCGGGGGCAGTGATGACGATATTGGCTTTGGCAGGACGAATAAATAGTGACATCTTCTCACCCAGATCTGACTCTTCAGTTCATCCTGGTTCTTAAGACAGCTTCTTAGTTTCCCGCTGCACATCTTCCTCGTCTATCACCGTCACAATGGCTAGCAAGTCGGTCACAATCACTAGGCGACATAACACCCCCATTTCGTTGCATACTTCAACACAATGGATAGAAAATAAGCAAACGGACCATGATTCCGGTAAGCACCCCTGAACCAACAGCATCCACTTCCACGTGTGGCTAACACTGAGGTAGTATACAATGCACAAGAGGACAAGTCGAGCTTCATGCAGAGGCTCGCTTACCACTGTGTCACATTATGGATGTTCACAAAGAGTGATATGCCCACCTCCACTGGCATCAACACCACGTTTGCTATCGCAGGGATTCTGGCCGGCCCAGGAACCATCTGCAACGCAGATATCCACTGGTCAGATATGGGCAAAGGGATCCTTGTGGCTCTCTACTTTACCTGGCATTTGACCTTGTGTTTCAATCTCGGAAACCAACGTCAGCCTCAATCTGTCATCGAGGATGGCGCAAACAAGCCTTGGCGACCCATTCCAGCTGGTCGAATCTCACCTGAGTTGACCCATCTGTGGCAGCTGACGGCGATTGCAACACTCCTGGTGTTGTGCTACACTGTCATGGGGGGCTGGCAAGAGACTTGCTTCTACCTCTTTTGCACATGGCTCTACAACGAGCGTGCTTGGGGTGACAAGAGCTGGTGGCAGCGCGCCCTGATGAATGGTTGTGGAATCACCACCAACCGCGTGGCAACTCTCCGTGTAGCTGTCATGGCCATCCAGGCCAACACGGATGTTGACTTCGAGTTCACCAACAAGGGTCTAGGCTGGTTTCTAATGTCTGCCGCCCTGGTCGTCACCACCATCCAGGTTCAAGACCTGCGCGACCAGGAAGGCGACAAACTGATCGACCGCCAGACCTTTCCACTAATTCTTGGCGACGCCCCGACACGCTGGATCACGGCTACGGCTGTTTGTATTTGGTCCGCGGTCTGCCCCCTTTACTGGGGTCTCGGCGTCGTGGGCTGCATGCTGCCCATGGTTACTGGGGCTCTTGTAGCAGCACATATGCTCATCTGCCGCACTCGTAAGAGTGATCAGACAAGCTTCCGACTCGTGGCAGCTTGGTGGGTCTCACTCTATTTCCTCCCCATGATGAGTGCGCGAGGATTGTAATGAGGGGTTAGGGAAGAGTCATAGTTTGTTATCGAGTTCAAGCATTTGTAAAGGGTTCCCAACGGGAGGATAACCTCACCATACGGATTAGGTCATGGATACGAGTTTTTGGGGGATTTATGGAAGAGATATTGAGATTGTATTGATGGTGGTTCGTTAAATAGAATAGGAAGCTCAATGAAGAAAAAAGTGAAAAAGTACCAGTTTTGCAGCCGCTCTGATCAACTGTAAATCATGTTACATGTTGAGTGATGCTGTAAATGATAACGACTTCGTAGAGATTGATGGATGAAAGCTTGGAAGATCATAGGTGGATCGTAGACAAAAAGCGGGGTATGCGACAGGAGGAAAATAAAAACAAAAAAACAGCTCCCCGAAACCTGGATCGAACAAGTGACCTTTCGATGACATATAACAATTACAGTCGAACGCTCTTCCAGCTGAGCTATTCGGGGATGATCTCCAAATCTGGAGGAATAGCTATTGTTGCAAGCTCGTCAACAATTATTGCCTATATAGATTTTACACTCCAGCCGCTCAGTGTATCGCCATAGGGTAGCCCCATCGCACTTTCTCGTCGCATTTCTACAAGCCAAGCCAGAGAATACTCGTCGAACACTTTCAAATCTCTTTTGGATCAGCTAGTTGAGGGTATTCTAGCATTTTTTTTTTATCTCCAATCGGGCACCTCAACGCCAGTGAAAACGTGTCAATTCCGTGACGTAAAGATTTGAAAAGACGGCACCGACGATAGTCCAAACTCATTTTTTTGGCCGCGCCAAAAAAAAAACCCATATTGCCATTTTCCGATACAGCAAAAACGTCTTGATACCAACGAACTTCTACCTGAACGTGAACTTTGACTGTAATTTTGGAACTCGAAAGAATCTCGTCATGTGCTGATAGGTGCCCGCTCATGAGGAGGGCCTCAGATGAATTGATTGGGGGAGTGCCAATAAGCTGCTTCAACGCATCATGTATCCAGACGTGGGAGGGTCACCGGTAATTGCGGCGCATTTCCCATTTTCCAGTTTCTGTCCTTTTTGTCAAGAAACACTTTTTCACGCACTTGACCCTGCCTCTTGCTACGACACATTCGCCATCTTCTAAAATGTCTCCGACACAAAACATGCCGAGCCCAGTGACTCCAGCATGGTGGAAGGAGGCATCGGTCTACCAAATCTACCCTTCTTCCTTCAAAGATACCAACGGAGATGGTATTGGCGATATTCCCGGCGTGATTGAGAAACTGGACTACTTCAAGCAATTGGGTGTCGATATTGTCTGGCTATGTCCTGTTTACCCATCGCCCCAGATCGACATGGGATACGATGTGTCTGACTACCGCGACATTGATCCTCAATATGGAACCATGGCTGATGTTGAACGGCTAATTGAGGGTTTGCACGCTCGAGGGCTGAAGTTTCTGATGGATCTTGTCGTCAATCATACCTCTGACCAGGTAAGCATCTTTACGTTTTATCTACTGGCATCGCTCACAATTGTACAGCATGAGTGGTTTCAACAATCAAGATCATCCCGCGACAATCCCTATAGGAACTGGTACATCTGGCGTAAGCCTCGCTACGATGAGAACGGCGAGCGACAACCTCCCAACAACTGGCTCTCTTGCTTTAGTGGTTAGTTTTGAACCTGATTCTCTCTTCTCGTTAGTTTTTAACGTCTTGTAGGTAGCGCATGGGAGTACGACGCAGCGTCTGATGAGTATTACCTCCACATATTCGCCAAAGAACAGCCTGACCTCAACTGGGAACATCCTCCTGTGCGTGAAGCCGTGCATGACATCATTCGATTTTGGCTGGACAAAGGCGTTGATGGATTTCGGTATGTACCAGCCCTGCCCTTGTCTGAAGTTTTCTAACTTCTCAGGATGGACGTGATCAACTTCATCAGCAAATCTGATGGATTGCCGGATGCGCGAATCCGAAACCCTGGAGCCAAGTACCAATGGGGTCATGACCATTACGCTTGCGGTCCTCGACTCCACGAGTATCTCCGTAACATCGGCACGATTCTTAAAGAGTACAATGCTTTCTCTGTCGGCGAGATGCCTGCGGTGGAGGACCCTGAAGAAATCATCAAGAGTGTTGGGGAAAGCCGCGGCGAGCTGAACATGATCTTCAACTTTGGGATGTAAGGCGACACCGGGTTCATCATTTCGATACAGACTAAGCTAACCGGCTCTTGATAGCGTTGACATGGATCACGGCGACCAAGGAAAATTCTCGCCTCGAAAATGGGAGATGAAGGTTCTGAAGGCAATTGTCAATAAGTGGCAAACGTTCATGTACAAGAACAGGGGCTGGAATGCTTTGTATCTTGAGAATCACGACCAATCTCGCACTGTCAGCCGATGGGCATCCGACAAGCCTATATACCGTGCGCTATCAGCGAAAATGCTAGCCACTTTTCTCTGCTTCCAAAGCGGAACAGTTTTTGTCTATCAGGGAGAAGAATTGGGTATGGCCAATATGCCGAAAGACTGGGAGATGAGCGAGCATCGTGATCTGGAAACGTTGAATCATTGGGAAGAGTAAGACCATACTATCGTTTCACTTGTGTAATCGCTGATATAAGTCAAGGCTGAAGCAGATGACGGGTTCGAAGGCGGCAGTTCTCGAGATTGCTCGACAGGAGTATCAGCTCAAGGCGCGAGATAATGCACGAACACCAGTGCAGGTAAGTAGTGAAGACTTACGGAAGGGAATTTACTGACAGCGATTTAGTGGGATGGCACGCCCAATGCAGGATTCACAACGGGTACGCCCTGGATCAGAGTCAACGACGACTACAAGACATGGAACGCAGCAGCACAAGTCGCGACACCAGGTAGCGTTTTTGAGTACTGGCGATCTGCGCTCACGCTGCGAAAGGAACTGAAGGATATGATCATCTATGGTGATTTTGAGATGCTCGATGCAGAGAATGACGATATCTTCGCATATGCACGATCAAATGGCAAGCAAAAGGTGGTGGTTGTTTGTAGCTTCCGGGACCGAGATATTGAGTGGCCGATACCTGCTTCTACAGACTTGCAGTTGAGCAAAGTTTTGTTGTCCAACTACCCCGATGTTGATATATCGCAGGATGCGATCACCGTCCGCCCATTCGAGGCTTTTGTTTGTCTTGTTGGCTGAGCGTCAGGGTGTCTGAAGACATGGCGGCAGAGAGCAAGAGACGAAATAACTTGGTCACCTCATGTCAGCTTGGAACTGCACTTAGGCTACTTTATTTTGACGCCCTAAACCTTGGAAGACAATTCTCCTGTCATGCGGCTGCTGAGAGGAAGCAAGTCCGTAGGATCCATTTTCCCTTGATCCTGAAAGAAATAAATCTCTGAATTGAGTTTGAGCGACATCGACAAGATCCGTAATTGTCGCGACAAGTGTGTTCTATGCTCGCTGTTGATTGAGATGCATTGAACATTGGAAAATAATTGTTAGTGCATATCTCCACTATCTTTCACACGCAGCCAATTGTTGGTGGGTTACTGATAAGCTTATCAGCTGCCGAGTGCTGGGGAATGTCCACCGTCTCGAATTGAAGGCGCCAGCTACCATCATTCTGGCTGCAACGCTCTGTTGCACCTGGCTCTATTCGGACACAATTGAACGACTGTCACTGGGAACTCAGGCTCAAGAAACCGCGGGCACTGTGAAGATGGGCATTGACAGTCTCGTCTGCTTGTGGTGTTTTGCTACGGACCTGACGTCATGTACAACGACGCGTCTGTCATTGCTTCACCATTGCTAACTCCCCAGAGCCGCCATGTGATGCCCATTTGTCGCTAATTACTCTAGGTGATTGTCAGGTTACTTTCTTCCATGAGTTTGATGGTAATACATGCTTTCAATGCTTCTGCCGATATAATGCTATCAGTCACTCCGCCGAGCAGCTGACGGCCACCTGTTTGGCACTGCTACACCATTGCCGAACAAACACCAAGCGCGGCTGGCTGCTGTTTACCTGAAATCCTATCACCAGCGCGTTTGTTTTCACCGTTGCTGCCCTCCATCATGGAAGCGCTGCTCGCAACGAGACTTCTGCATGGTCTAGAGTCATGCTCTGGAGTTGCTCACAAACACAGATCGATCGCTATCCATCGCAGGAAACCCGCAACACCACGACACTCGCCGTCCCCCGATACTTACATTGCGTAGCACTTGGTCGCTGGCTTTGCGCTCGCTCGCCGTTATGCTGGAGCCTCGAGACTTGACCCAGGCCAAAAGGTCCAAGATCTATTGGGAAAAAATATGCCTACCTCCAACCCACACGATACCGGAGCTGGCCTTCAAGAAACCCAGCTCGAATAGTCCAGTCATAACGCTGACTGAAGCCGATCTCGATCGAGTGAAGAAACTGATCAGCCCTCCAGATACGCCTTCCGAAAGACTGGAGATTCCGGAAGAGCTCGCGGATTTGAAAGCCGAGGACCTGTGGAGGTACGACCCGATGACCTGGACGCTCAGGTACTGCACAGATCTGATGGAAGCACCAGAAGATCCTGGTAAGGTCATTTCCTATTTTCTTCGCCGTCGACTGACACAGCTGTTCAGCGCCTGAAGTACTCCCACCCGCACTCCGACTCGTCCACGTCCGAAGCGACGCCCCGTACAGTATAAGAAACCCCGCGGCACTTCCCCCGATTCCCGAAGAGAAGGCTTTAGACGCTCCCGAAGAGTTGTCGCATGAGAAACAGATCCGCGCCAATCGTGCAAACTCCATCGAAGGCGACGAACCACTCAATCATCACTACGAATCGGATGCCGCGCTGCGAGAGTCGAGAAACCAGATCGCGCGGGTAGACCAAACGAACGATAAGATCAAGGAGTATATTGCAGACTTGAGTCTAAAGTTCGAAGCTTTCAGGGCTGAGCAGAAGTGGCCTTGAAGTATTGACATTTGCGTGGAAGATGGGTTTCCAAGTTGTGAATGGGCTTGGGCGCAAGCTCTACGGCTAGAAGACGATACCCCGATAGATCACTTTACAGTGTCTTGTGACGATGGATACTCGTATCATAGGGATAATTTATTCGCCTACTGAACGTGCCAAGTTGCCATATTGTGCCTCAGTAGCTATAAGTGACCAGCGCCAATGACATTGCTGTCGCGCCTCCGAGACAAGTCGCCGAACCGAGACGTCGGAGTCGAGCGTGAACAATCGTGGCAGTTCATGCATGTGAATATGTGATCTTGGAAGCTCTGTAGACCAACCAGCTCTAGTATGGCTATGGGGTTGGACAACGCGACGGTTGACTTGAGTACAAAACAATTAACAATATCCCGAAGCCACCGGTATCCCGTACGCTAGATTCCACTTCTTAAAATCGCTCTCTAGTCGTCGTCTTTAGGACAGGGTAGGTGGTAATGTTTAATGCTGCGCTTTTGTGACTGCCCAGCCTTGGAGAGTCTTGGCCAGCGACCAACACAATGATCGAGGTGCCAGGTACCAACAGCTTTCATGTTGGATCGTCGTTGCATTCGGTAATCTTATTTGATAACTCAAACATACTTCTGCAGCTTCAGCCACCTCATCATCAGAACAAATGGTCATTGCCCCCAGCCATATCACAGCAACACGCCACATTAGGGCCTCCCTATTAGTGTGGAAGGCTAGGCGTCACTTGCACGCATGTAAAAGCAACAGAGGATGACTAACACCTGCCTCGGTAGTCACTGCGCTACACAATATATCACAAAAGCCTCCCAACCTTTGAAGAAGAGGGACTTTGTGCGATGCTGGGAATTTGACCAATATCTACCCTGTATCATCACAGCAACCTTCTGTGATGTGTCGAGATCCCACTGGCAAACGCGGTTGATCATGAGTTGCACTACAATTCTGCAAGTCTGCTGGCAGAAAGATCCCTGCTCGAAGCTATGCATGTCTCGGATAAAGATGCAGGACTTATGGGACAGTGCTGCATCATTGTTGATTGTACTGATGGTGTTGATGATTGGCACATCTACCAATGCGCGTACCGCATCTCTTCATGGCGACAGAACGAGCCCCTAGTTTCGAAGCGTACCATAACATTGATTCTTAGTGTTAGAAATGGTAATCGCAAGTAATGGATGCTCCGCAGACACATGTTGCACGACTACAAAAGTGTGCCAATTCTGATGGAAGCCGAGGTGAAATGGCCTGACCATCTCAGCCCAATCTAAGCGGGCGGGGACAAAATTATCAGAGGCGGGGCACTGTAGCTAAGCCCTGGGGATCTAAGATTACCTTCCGGCCCCGCGACGGCCGCTAAATCTTTACCGCGGACATCAATCAATCAATGCTTATCACCTCAATACCACGAAAAATCATTGTCAAGAATCGCGAATGAGGGTCTAAATTTGGTGAAAGCGCCTCCAAATCATTACCATCGTCAATCATGATTTGATCCGTTTGCCCGATCGTTGGGCCTTCAAGTTCGCCAGATGATCTACGGCGGATTTGAGGCCTTGTCGCGCCCGACCCTTAAGATCAACAAACAGCGCCGCGCATTATCTCAGGGCATGCTCCTTGTGATCCAATAACTCTTCGGGCAAAAACAACAACAGAGCAGACCAACAGCGATGTCTGATGCGACAAGAAGGGTGCAGATCTTTATCATTGAAGATCATCTCGTCGTAAGGCTGTAAGACCCCCAGTCCCAATTGCACACTCGTCTGCGGCAGTCTCCAATTTGCGCTTCGTTGCGACCCCCGAGCGACTGCGTGGACCATGGCGCAACCGCCAAATCCGAGTTCGCGTAAGCAGCTGTATTCGACAATTGAAGGTCAGTCTGATGCTGAGGCTCGTCGGAACCCGAGACACGACTCTCCTGTGGATATCGTCGATGGATAACTGACCAGCGCCATCGGTTAGAGCGTGGTAAGTAACTCCCCCAATCTGATCTCTCTTCTTACGACGATCACCATTTGATTGTAATGTGCTGACTGTAGGCCAAGTTTTCATCCGTGACCGCATTGTCTCCGACTCTGATAGGGCTTGCAACGCCGCCAGAGACACCCACGCCGCGAGACCGAGGCCCGCACCCGGCGCGAACGGATTGCTGGTATGCCGTTAATGATACGTACATGACCATGTGCGAGACGTATTGACAGGCTTTTCTACAGATTCACCACATAAACCCTGGATGCCCGCAAGCGTCGCTTCCGTTCCCCCGCCTATGGGAAGAATACGCCAAAGCCGCCCGAGCGGAAGTCGAACGGACGCGAGCCCTCCAAATACCCAGCGACCGCATCGAACCACCGATACCCTGTTTATAAGGCTTCAGAATGGAGGCTCTTCGACTGGGACTGCATTGATCTCCTAAACCAATAGGACTCTCCTAATCCAATGGGACAACAGGAGCGACGATACCTGGACGTGCACCAAGACATGGCGCCATTGTTCATATAGTTCTGGAGGAAACAGGGAGGCCACGAGAAGGTAACGTAAATGCACAAGCATCGCGTCCTTAAAATCCTGGGGTCGCGTGTAACAGACCTCAGTCCCAGTGCCAATGGATTGGATACGCGACGGCAGAGTCAACGTGGGAGGACTAGGATAAAGTTACATCCATCGCGCTGTTGCAGTTTGTACGGTAGCATTCCATTACCGGACCGACGATGTCGTCGCCTAAATAGAGTTTACAAGAAACTGGAACTCTTTCGGCCACCGTTTCAGCGGCTCCATGTTTATGCTTGTTCTGTCTCCACGGTCGGCTTCGTACGGAATACGGTGGAGTCTATGCTCGCGCCCTGTTAAGTGTTGGTTCAATTGTCTTGTTTAGAACAGTTTAATTTAGCATAGAAGCGTATCAATTGGTAACTCATTGGCTCTCCATTAAAGGGATTATTCGAGGGAACCCTGTTTGGCTCGAAGGATCTACCACAATACTGTAACAGCGGGTAAAGCAACCTCCGAGCCTGAGGTGATCGACAACTGCCGACACAAGGACGAACGACCCTTGTAGAAACCCCTGTTTTCGCTAAAGAAAGTGATGGAGACACCATGACTCGCCCACTGACTTGACCAACCTGGGCTGTAGTCGCTGCTGTCTTAACGTTCGACGGTTGATGCTAAGCTTGTCACTACGTTTTCCAAGCTGACGCAACTGTCTCAAGTCTTACTCATAGCCTCGTACATCAATTCCCGCTTACCTGTCATCTATCACCCTCTTTCATCGTCTGATGGTCGCGTGGGAGGAGAATGCAGAGTCGCATTGTCCCTCCTCAGATCTCTTGTCCTGCACATTTTCTTTTCTTCAACGATGGGGATTTGCTCGCCTCACCGACTGTGCCCGCACACGTCCTTATTTCGGTAAACGAGCATGGCGATCCTTCTGGTAGAGATGCAGGAATCCCGGGCCGTTCCTTGTCAATAATCCTAGAGTGAAACCCTAGCATAAACTCAAAAGAGCTCGAAGCCGTTTCGCCATGACTGGTCCTCCCTTAGAAAAGGGAAAGTCCTTATTCGCTGGGGACTCAGTTGTTGGTCCGGTATTTACTGCTGTCACGTCTCAACTTTTCTACGGAGATTTATGGCGATCTTCATCGTATCTGCGAGTTATTATAGACGTATGCGCGTGCGTGTACTGTAGATACTGTCAATTAATTGCCGCAGATGACATTTAGGATGGTTGGCTCTGATCTTCGCTGCCATGGGGCTGTTACCTTCCTCGCCTAAGCTGCAATTCAATCCAGAAGAGTGCCGTGGGATACGAATATCATTACCCCATCTCGGCAGAGCTTTGGGTCAAGCTGACCCCGTACGTACATGCAGATATGCAAACTAGACAGTGCATGCAGTATGCGGACAGGGTGCAGGCATCGGGCTCAATCCTTCACGAGCCAAATTGAGGATTCTCTCCGTTCGACTGTGCACCGTCGACGTTGCAACCCTTAGCTGACTCGCATTGTTGGCGAGTGAGATAGTGAGGATTCAAAAGATCCCCTTGTATCAAGACCCACGCATGTGCAGCCCTGGAGGACAACCAACAGCTGTTTCACTGCAGAAGCTTACGCAGCATGGGTACAAAAAATCGATGCTTGGTTGGCTTGTGATAGTCTTGGATATGGAGGGGCTTTTCCGAGCACCCATATATAGCTCTTGCTCGCATGTCACTTCAGTCATTTTTGAGTTTCGATAGCATTGACTTTCCGTGTTGTTGTTGTCATCATGGGGTTACTACTTCTGCCGGCTGTGGCTTTCGCCATCTTCGTCGTCTACTATGTCCTAGTCCCGAAGAAGAAGACAGGTCTTCCTCTTCCACCTGGACCTAAACCCCTCCCTATCATCGGCAACCTCCTTGACCTCCCACCCACCGGCACAGCAGAGTACAAGCACTGGGCCAAGCACAAGGAGCTCTATGGACCCATTAGCTCTCTTAATGTCATGGGCCAGCCCATGATCATTCTCAACAGCCCAGATGCCATGCATGAGCTCCTCGAGAAGAGGTCTACCAAGACTTCTTCTCGTCCCAGTGCCAAGTTCGGAGGCGAGCTCTGTGGTTTCAGCGTGATGCTTCCTCTTATTCCCTACGGTGACAAGTTTCGATACTACCGCAAGTTGGTGCACCAGCAGATGGGCACCAAGCTGATCTGCTCCGAATTCCGAGACACTCAAGACCTTGAATCCCTTCGCTTCCTGATCCGCACCATTGAACGACCTGAGGACTTCCAAAAGCACATCAAGACGTAAGCTCTATCCCATTAGCGACAAGAACAAAGACTGATCAACATATACTACAGTGAAGCCAGCGCCATCATCCTCCGAATCATCTATGGATACAACATCGAACCCAGCAAGGTCGACCCTCTCGTCAGCCTTATTGAGACCATGATGACCAACTTCGGTGCCGCCTTCGTCCCTCTTCAATGGGCTGTCGACATCATTCCCGGCCTTAATGATCTCCCCGACTGGTTCCCCGGTACTGGCTTCAAGAAGACTGCTAGGGAGTGGCGCAAGGTTACCGACCAAGCTTTGGATATCCCCTACGACTTTGTTATGAATCAGATGGCAAGCGGAACAAACCGACCTTCCTATGTGTCTCAGCTCATGAGCAGCAAGTCTTTCAAGAACGAGAAGGGTACTGGAGAGCCTACTAAGGAAGACATTGACGCTGTCAAGGCCACTGCTACCATCATGTACGGTGGTGGTGCCGATACCACTGTCTCGACCATCAGCAGCTTTGTTCTCGCCATGATCTGCTTCCCTGAAGTCCAGAAGAAGGCCCAGGAGGAAATTGATCGTGTCACCGGTGGTGAACGACTCCCCAACTTTGATGACCAGGAGAAGATGCCCTATGTCGACGCCTTGTCCAAGGAAGCGCTCCGATGGATGCCTGTTGTCCCCACTACTACAACCCACATGACCACTGAAGAGCTCGAATACAACGGCTACCAAATCCCCAAGGGCACCTACCTCATCCCCTCAACCTGGGCTCTCCTTCACGATCCTGAGACATACCCCAACCCATCTGCTTTTGAACCTGAGCGATACATCGCGCCTCGCAACGAGCCTGACCCAAGTGACTTTGCCTTCGGATACGGACGCCGAATCTGCCCTGGTCGTTACCTCGCTGAGGACAGTGTCTTCATGACCTGTGCGCGCCTCTTGGCTGTGTTCAACATGCGAAAGGCTGTTGACGAGAATGGAAAGGAGATCGACGTTGTGGTTGACGGTACACCTGGACTTATCAGCCACCCTGTTGATTACGCTTACAGCATCACTCCCCGAAGCGACAAGCATGTCGAGATGGTGCGAGCTGCTGAAAGAATGAATCCTTGGGAGGAGAGCGATGCCCCTCTTTTGCCTAAGGACTCTTTGGTTTAGGATGCATAGCCTAGTCAGAAAAGAATAAAAAAAGTCAATATCAATGACTAGATGTAACCCTTGTAGTATTCAGTGATGAAGAGTTTTGATGTGACTAACGATGTAGAGTGGAAGAATGTCCCCCAATTCTTAGTAGTAATCTCAATCAGAGGCTCTTAGCTATCTTCAAGGGCCTGATTAAGTGACATGTGTAACATAGTTAAGCTAATTACTGTCACGATGCGCCATGAATCAGCCTTTACTACTTGCAACTGGGCTGATCAAGAGCCAATCCAGCCAAGATTAATGGTAGTGCCTCTTAGACTAGT
This sequence comes from Fusarium coffeatum, assembly GCF_003316985.1. NCBI lineage: Eukaryota > Fungi > Ascomycota > Sordariomycetes > Hypocreales > Nectriaceae > Fusarium > Fusarium coffeatum. Next base: position 6,748 of record NW_022157903.1, on the reverse strand, counting down.
CGAGTGCATCACAGAACCTTGAAAGAGACAGCATAGTATAAGTCTGCTGGAAAGTCCACCAGTTCTCATCTCACCAACAAATTCACCAGCACAACATCCAAACAACATTACCAAACAAACAAATCTTTCACAAACAACACAAGTTTCCATTCCTCACAATGTGTATTGTCACAATCCCCGGCTTCGAGTGCAAGGTTTGCCACAAAAAGAGGCCAATGCGTGCCAGCGCGAAGACAGAAGAATGCCAGAATAAGAAGGAGAAGAAAGAGTGCACGAAGACTGAGGTTGAAGAGTTGGAGGAGAACACATGCCAAGACTGTGTTCAGGATGAATCTCCTGTTGGCTACACTTACGGATCGACCCCGTATTAAGCATCTATAAGACGTGGTTGGTACCACTTCAGCAGGGTTTGAGGATAAAATTCTTTTCTTAGACAAAAGGGGACGTGGAACTTTCAATAAGACCTTTATTTCTTAAACTCTGCAAGGAAAGTGTGATGTGGATAGCCTGAGCTTTGGGTGATCAATTCAGCAATCATTCCTTGACAAACCGATATTTGAGATAAGGGATCCAACCCTTTGGAAGATCGACCCTCTGGGCAGTAAATGTGCAAGGACTAAACTTCGACCACGTAAAGTCCTCAGAGAAGCCTTCTTCGGTGAATGTCTCTGTGACTTCCTTTCTGCACGGATACTTGAACTGAAGGTTCACCCAACGATCATAAGGAGCAGCGCCCCATGTAATCTCCATCTTATTTCCTCTCAAAGGAAACTTGGAAAAGTCCTTGTTGAAAGCGTCTATGGCGCTGATAAGAGTAGTGAGCGACCCTGTAAGCTCCTTCTTGAAAATAGACTGGATCTGGATAAAGCCATCGCGGACTTTGCGAGACGAAGCAGTCTTGGAAAGCTCTTTGTTGTTCTTCCAGTTCGGGCTAAGCTGATTGTTGACCTTCTTCAGCGCCTCGCGGACTCTGCTCTCGTGCTTGGTGAGGAGGATAAGAGGGATTAGGTTTCTCTTGATGTCAAGTGCGTACATAGGCAGCTCAGAAGTTACCGTGCCAAATCCATGAATGATACCGCGAAGAGTGTTCAATTTGCCGTCGTCGAGGAGATCGTTTAGGTTATTGGGAGCAAGGATGTCAGGTGGAAGGTTGTACGAGGCTTGGATGTTCCCAAGAAAGTTGTAGTAGATATATTTTCTCTTCTCGTCTGCTGTATTCGCAGCAGTAACGATATTCGACAGGTCTTTGATAGCTTGGAGAGTAGTCGCAACTGCATCAAGTCAGTAACAGTCCAAGCTTCTGGGATGGCTAACTGACCGTTCTTGAGATACGTGGAAGCAGTCTTGCCCTTGCATGCATTCTTCGCACAAATGCTCTTCTTGATGGAGTCGACTTTGCTGGAAACGGCCTTGACTCGTGTCTGGACTGTGCTAGCTCCCGACTTGATAGCAGAGATCCGGTTCTTGTATGGAGTAGAAAAAGTCTTTTCCCAATCCTTGAGCATGGTATTGAGTTTGCCGTTTTTGATCTCGGCGCCTCGAGGGATCCATTCGATGAACCAGTTCATGACATTCTGAAGTGAACTCTCCCAGCAGTCACTCGAAACACAAGTTTGATAGGCGATTAGACGTTCGACCAATTCAAAGTACTTTGGTGTAGTTATCTATTGTGGTTAGTCTGCGACATTGGGCGATGATGGTTCTTGGAAAACTACCTCTCCTGCTTTGAGAACCGTCCACCCATCCTTGTTCCCAAGTTGGTCGGTAAGAACAGAGGCTTTGTTGTTCTGAATTGTACGACCTTGACCTGTCAGTTCCTGTTCTAGGATTAGCGATGCCAGCTCCAATGATCATAGCACTGCATCCAAATTGATCGATGCATACCTCCTCGATACCAAGAGCACGAGCCAAGGGGATGTACTCTGCATCCTTGAGTATACCATCGACCCATACAGATTTGTCGGTCTTGATAGCAGTCATAGCTTCCGGTGCCCGACGGCACCATGCAGTATAACCGCCAATGTAATTGGCATCCCTGGGCAAAGCCGCTTCGACCAAGTCGCATATGTTGCGGTTAGTGGTCAGAACCTTGACACCGCAGGGACTTGTGTCGAAGCATGCTGTGATGGGCTCTGAGCCATAGGGAACTTCGATGTATTCTTCGCAACCATACACGCCTTCGGTGGATTTACAGATTGCGTTGAGATCTTGACCTGGTCCTGCAAGAACTGGGGTCACCAGGACTGAGGCCAGAAATGGGAGAGATTGGTAGCGACGCATGATTTGGACAAAGAAATAAGGATACAAAAAAGCAGTAAGCAATTGAGCAAGGATTTAGGCTAAGTATAACATTTGTCAACAGGCGAGCGCAAATCATAGACATCATAGTTCTCAGCAGAACATCTTTCAGCTGAAAACACCCTTGATGTTGGTGACATTCAGCCCTACTGTCTATCGTCAGCCACAGTAGCCAATTCATTCCACAGTAGCCAATTCATTCCACATTACGAAATTGGACACTGCCAATCACCCAAACCGGGTAGTTGATTTGCTGGCAGTTGCTTCTTTAAACGAAGCTGGCTTTTTAACCTTAATTCTGGACGCCACGAGACTGGTCCAGACTACAAGGTTTTGGCCCTTGCATGAAGAGCTCCACCAGGACAGGTACAAGCGCGTTTTTGAAAAGACGCTGTCTGCCTTGAGCAATCCATCTAAGAAGTAGCTCCAGTGTATGTTTGGGGGGCTGAGTACTTTCATCGCTGGGTGAGGTCATGCGCCCTGATCTGCCAGACCGCTGCTCCGTCTGCTAACGGAGATTGTGGACAAGGCGCGGCGACACAGCCAGCATAGCTCTGGTTACTCAAGCACAAGTACACAAAAGTCTAATGCAAGCTTAATTGCAATGACTGACATAATCCACCGATCACCCGTTAGGCAAAATAGTTATTCCGTTATGTCCGGTTCGGCACAACGACTTCGCGTCGGAAAGTAACCCCCCGAAAGGAATCAAGCAACTGATTTACCGGCGGCAAGATTGCAGTCTGTAAGGAAACAATCATGTTCAAAGGTACAGCTTTTAAACTGCATCGCGACTGTGTAGATTCGTAATCTCTGTAGAGACAACGTAGTACAGGCGCGCCAAGTGTCTATTCTGAGTTCTGACAACACCATAAGACCATCCACTGCAGTCTTCTATATGTTAGTCGCCCTGACACATTTCATTGCTATGCTCTGATAGGATAGATTGAACGTGATCGATCCATTTTTATCGGCTTCTTAATTGCTTTACCCGTGTTTGCTACAATTAAGTGGTCCAAAACTGTCTGGCACTGATGGCCAGCTGGCAGTGACTGTAACACAGGATGGATATTCCTGAGCAAACAACAGGGATGATTTTCTTTCCGTCACGCAGCTGTTGATTTACTCAAAATCCTCCCGCTCACCTTTCTTTTCACCCTTCTCTTCTTCACCCTTCAACCTTTCATCTTTGACTACTTTTTCATTGATCCATCTGCTCTCTCTACCAGCTTCAAGCCAAGGGTTAACTCTGTACCTGAACGTCAGTGGGTCGCCTCTCAGCTACCTTCGCCAACATGGACCTCTATGACGTCTCGAAAGATGCCGGACAGATCAGTCTCATGAAGAGGCTCGAACGTTCCATTGTGAAAGCAGATGAGAACAAGGGACATCTTGCCTACTACCACCCTCCCGAAGTCGTCATCCGAACGTTTATCAACAAATTTCAGCCTGGGCCCCAGGGACCGCCGATGAGACGCGAAGACCAAAAGACTACAGGTCATGTAATGCTCATCACAAACCCTTATACACCGTCCATCACTCCGGTAGCCGAGCTTGAAGCCATGCCGCTCTCACAGATGCGCCTCCTGACGCCACAGCATGGCAAGAAGGTCCTCATACGCGTTATCACCCCCCCAGTTCGAGACACCACTACTGTCAAAGCCGTTGTCGAAGACGAAGAAGGAACAGCTGCTTTCCTGGAACTTTCCCAGCAGCTCGAAGACAAGGTAGAACCACATTGGGAGGTTGTGCTTCGCAATTCAGTCGCCATCATCAAGGAGCCGTTCTTCATCGACGAACCTTGCGCTGTGAAAGTCGACCACCCAGGTGATATCATTTGGCTGCGCGAAGGAGATGAAAGGATCCCGCAGAAGTGGAGAGTCGTCATGAATCGCGGCGTACCTGACAGCCTGCCGCACAACACCGACTTTTACCGGATGTATGGCAACAAATGCATGGGTGAGAAGCAATTCGCAGCAGCCCACCGCATGTAAGTGGTTTCTGCTACCGTCTCGTGAGGTGTAGGTCATTGACATCCATTTAGCTACTCCCTCGCGGTCGAGACAGCAGAGACTTTCGAGCAGAAACGAATGACCTACCTGAACCGATCGCTCGCCAACCTGAAGCTCGATCGGCCAGCAAAAGCCTTAGCCGACGCTACCGCTCTCGACAGCGAGACCTCCGAACCGCATGAGAAGACCCTGTATCGTCAGGCCCAAGCTCACTATGCTCTTGGTAATTTCGAAGAATGTGACGCAAAACTCCAGACCCTTCTCAAGAGCTTTCCGGAGAACAAGGCGGCCAAGGCCCAAATTCGACGCTCTGGGGTCCGACAGCATGAACAGAGAACTGGCGACTACAACTACAAGAGCATGTACGAGCAGGCAAAGGCAACACCTCCGTTGATTGACTGCGCTACATACTCCAAGCCCGTCGAGGTTCGCGAGTCCCCCGGTCGTGGTCGTGGCCTCTTTACGACCAAGGCTGTGGCTGCTGGAGACCTTGTTCTATGCGAAAAGGCATTCTCATACTCCTTTGTTGACGAAACCCTGAGCCCCACCCGTATGCTCATGAACTTGGCTACTCAGAAGATTATCATTGGAGGCCCAGCTTACTTGCTGCCACAAGTTACGCAGAAGTTGTATCACGACCCTCAGTTGCTTCCTGACTTCTATGAGCTTTATCATGGAGAGCCCAACAAGGTGGATGTCGTAGAGTGTGATGGCGCACCCGTTGTTGACTCGTAAGGTTCCCGTACCCGTTTCAAGAAACAACACTAAACTGGCTCTAGGTTCAAGGTTGAGAAGATCATCGCCATGAACGCCTTTGGTGCCCCGAGATCGACTTGCGAGAACCTGAATGATACCGAACGCGGTCGCAACCAGTCGCTGGAGCCCATGTATAGCACATTTCCCACCGCCGGTATCTGGCTTATGGCTTCCAAGATCAACCACTCTTGTGTTGGCAACTGCCGCCGCTCTTTTATTGGCGACATGCAGATTGTTCGGGCTACCAAGGACATCCCAGCCAACACCGAGCTGCTCTTCTGCTATCATCCTCCCAGCGGGTTGCAGTGTTACGGCGAAGTGCAGGATCATCTCTCCGATTGGGGTTTCGTTTGCGAGTGCGCGCTCTGCAAAGATCGAAAGAACACTATCAACACCCAGCTGCAGCGACGCGCTGCTATCTTCAACGAGTGCTTTGCACATTACCAAGGCACCGGGGACATCGATATTGCCAAAGGCAACCGACTCTTGAGGGGAATCAAGAGTACGTACAATGGAAAGGCAGCCAAGAAGGTTCGAATTGAACTCGCAGTCGCCTATACCGCTGCCTGCTCCTACTACGCAAGAGAGTGCATGGCCTCCGAGGGTGGCGACACCGCCATCAAGGCACTCGAAGCGCTGGGCTTCACCATTATGGCCTCATTCACCGACCAGCCCAGACTCAAGGTCAAGGAGTGGGGAATGGTGCACAACTATGTGCCTTTTTTGTTTCTTCAGCTGGTTCATGTTTACCGAGATATGGAGCCTGAAGTAGGCACAACTGCGCGAAATTACGCCAAGCTTGCGTACTCCATGCTCGTCGGGGAGAAAGAGACTATGCCGAACATGCTTTGCTGTGTTGACTGCGGCTGTTCCCTCTGATGAGAGAGGCTGCATACAGCGGCGACGGTGGCATTTTTGATGCTGTTGCTGCTACATACTTCTGGTGACATCAATCGGGAGACCCTAGGGAGACTAACACGGATCACGACATCGGTGCTGGACGAAGTATTACGACAAATTATGGTATCTTGTCAACCATCTCAAGCGGCATTTTGGGTTGCTAGCTTGACGCCCGCACAGGGGCGCGGCTTGGTTGGATAGAGGTGACTTTGACTACGGGAACGAAACCGATTGTCTGGTTGGGTTTGACGGCATTGCTGCCCATGGAACATGTAGTAGTACTAGTCGACCGTAGAAATTGACCGAGTCTTTGCATCATTTCTCATGCGAACCTTGACACATTTTGTGAAAGATCAACACAAGCATTGTGATAAAGGAAGATCGAGTCCCACCGAGACAATGATGAGAGCGACAAGTCCGTCGGATGTGAACTGTGTTCAATATCTTAATCAAGCGACAGAAACGAATGACAGAATAAAGCCTCAAGAGCCTGTATCATGACCCAAACTCTCAAACGGCAACATTTAGCCATCATTTTGACGGTTTTTGGCTCCCGATTGTATTGCGGGTTGACCTTGCTGATGGCACTCCCTCCGCCCAGAAAACATCTGGCTTTGGGAGTACTGCAGCTCTCTATAGTCAACAGTATCTACACAAGACATCACATACGACCATACCTACCAGAAAATACGGGATCCCGTCCGCTCTCCCATAGTCAAGCTGGTAAGGGGCGGATTAGTAGTTGGGTCGGTGACGACCAGCGAATCCCCGCTGTTGTATGT